>NC_138232.1:39207872-39807872 GCF_964197995.2 Scardinius erythrophthalmus
AGGGTTAAGATTAAATTGACATGTAGTTGCAGAGTTACTTATAGTCAGTAGACTTTCTGTTTGGGAGCATCAAAATAAAGTGTTAGTAGATATTACGTCTACTAGTTGACATGTAGATGCATCACTTGTAGTCAACAGAATGTCTGTTGGGGAGCATTAAAATAAAGTGTTATTACTTTTGGCAGTAAAATCAAATAATCAAGAAAAAGATGACAATGGCCGATAATACTTCCTGCTCAGTATTCACATTGTAAATGGATGGTCAGATCAAGCACACTACATGGTTACAGTATTCCTCACTGCTGTAAACTGCACATTTTGGCAAATGTAGTATTCTCCTGTATGCATATTTCAAATATGTGACCCTGGATCACAAAACCAGTCAGAAGTAGCAAGGGTATGTTTGTGGCAATAGACAACATTGTATGGGTCAAAATTATCGATTTTTCTTTTATGCCAAAAATCATTAGGATATTGATCATGTTCCATGAAGATATTTTGTAAATTTCCTACCATAAACATTTATTTTTGTGAGTGAAAGCAGCACAATCACGAACATAAATGGACAATTTTAAAGACGATTTTCTCAATGTTTCGATTTTTCAATGTTTCAATTTTCAAATAGTTGTATCTCGGTCAAATATTGTCCCATCCTAACAAACCACACATAAATGGAAAGATTATTTACCCAGCTTTCAGATGATGTACAAATCTCAATTTAAAAAAATTGACCCATGTGACTGGTTTTGTGGTCCAGGGTCACATATATCCTTTAAACTGTTGTTGCAAATGACATACTACTTGACAGTACTAAAAAAGTAGAATGAAGCCAACAGTATATAAGCATGCTCTAAGATGTTATAAGCTCGTATTCCATTCGGAACATTTTCAAACATTCTTTGAAAATCCCACTTGTACAACAATCTCCCATCAGCAGTGTCTTTATCATTCGTATGATTAATATAATAACTCACACATGCTTGTTTTTCATCTCAGAGGCCTTCATTTCCCGGCCCACTGTTCCTTTCTGTTTTCTTTTTCAAATGCTCATGCTATGAAGCACATTCATTAATAACCAGCCTTTGTTCTGAGAGATTTCCATTATCGCTGCAGAAATCTATCACTCTGCATTTCCATCTCTTAACATGCCAGTTTTAATGAGCGACTGGGTCTCCAGAGCGATTCATTCAGATGTAAAACGAATGGAACGGACTCTGCCCGGTATTTTACTGAGAGAATTGGGAAAATGTGTCCTTTTCCTTTATTTCTACATTGATTCATAAGATATACCCTAGAGTGGGTTAATCCTGAAGCCTCTCTTGCAATATCCACTAGAGATATGAGTTTGTCCTGTCTGTGAGCAGCGCGGCATCTCTGGCCTCCGGGCAACCCGTGGTTTGTGGATGAGACTCCATTGAGCATGGCTTGCATGCAAAAGGGTGAAAATGAAGGCCTTGGTGTAAATGGCTCTAGCCTACTGACTACAAATACAGCGTTATATTAACCCTGAAAAGGGGCATTCAATGTTGTACTATGCTGCAGTCGCGTGTTTTCAGTGACCTTTATGAGAGTTTGCTCTCTAGGTCAGTGCTTCCCAAACAGGGGTGCTTGTAGCCCTTGCTATAATACACAAATTGTTCGATAAAAATATAATTCAGTGGTCAAATATAATGGTCATGCATATTTTTCAGCATTGTTAGTCATTTGAATTATTTGATTTGTTTAAAAATGCTGCTTCATTCAGGATTTGTCATTATATGAGTGAGTCAGTGAATCATTCACTCAGCAGATTTGTGAAATGTGACCCTGGATCACAAAACCAGGCATAATTCGCATGGGTATATTTGTGGCAATAGCCAACAATACATTGTATGGGTCAAAATTATCGATTTTTCTTTTATGCCAAAAATCATTAGGATATTAAGTAAAGATCATGTTCCATGAAGATATGTTGTGAATTTCCTACTGTAAATATATAAAACATTTATTTTTGTGATTGAATGCAGCACAATTGTGAACATAAATGGACAACTTTAAAGGCGATTTTCTCAATGTTTCGATTTTTTTGCACCCTCAGATTCCAGATTTTCAAATAGTTGTATCTCAGCCAAATATTAATAATACCATCCTAACAAACCATACGTCAATGGAAAGATTATTTATTCAGATTTCAAAAGATGTATAAATCTCAATTTCAAAAAATTGACCCATGTGACTGGTTTTGTGGTCCAGGGTCACATATATCCTTTAAACTGTTGTTGCAAATTACATACTACTAAAAAAGTAGTATGAAGCCAACATGAAGGTCATGCATATTTTTCTGATATAAATGGACAACTTTTAAAAGCAATTTTTGCACCATCATATTCCAGATTTTCAAATAGTTGTATCTCGACCAAATATTCTCCCATCCTAACAAACCATACGTCAATGGGAAGATTATTTATTCAGCTTTCAGAAGATGTATAAATCTCAATTAATGCTGCTTCATTCAGGATTTGTCATTATATCAGTGAGTCAGTGAATCATTCACTCAGCAGATTTGTTCAAAAACGTTGATTCATTCAGGAACGAAACACCACTTCTGTGTTACTTGGTGTTGCGCTGTGGCTTCGTTTGGATCGGTTTTTGTTGGCGGCACAAAAACAGACAAAGTAACTGGCTATATTGTGTTTAAAATGCAAGTTATGGAATATTTACTTGTTTATTAAACTGGTTCTTTATTGGTCAAATGTGATGTACTGTAGTGAAATGTTTTTTTTTTCTCAGTTCCCTGTCCCACAGAGCAAAAACAAACAGAACTAACAAGGAATTATTTTCAAACATGCATAATAGAAAATTAGAATATATGAAATCACATCTGGTTACTCCAATATCTTTCTAAGTTCTAACATGAGGTTTTGAACCAGCAACCGAAGACCCTGATACTGTTGTGTAAGAGAGCACAAAACAAGGTTTTTGAGGCACTCATTGTTATTTCTTTGCTTATTTACTTAGCTAAACTCCTAAATGCCCACTTATGCAAAATTTGGACATTGCAAAATCATTGTAATGCAGCCAAAGATAAATTATGAATTTTGTATGATGCAAAAAATCATGCATGAACAACCCATCAGTGTTTTACATAACTTTCTGTTGAATTTGTGGCCTAATCACCAATATATATATATAAAGACACCACCTTCTTTAAATTTGAACATGAAATGCAATGTCTCTAAAAGTCTGTGAATTTCTGGATGGCATGGACGCTGTTGTCAAGGTTGGGTTTTATTGTTGCAGTGTAGTTGTAAGCACCACGGTTTGTTAGCCAACCAAATTTGTATCAGTATTGGATTCCAATGGTTCTTCAGAAAGCAGTTCAGTGATAATGTGTAAACAGTTATGCTTATCGACTTAACAAATAGTATTATAAGAGGAAAACAGACTGGAATTGCTCCCCTGTGCATAGAGAATACATACTCAAGAAAGACTATCTGCTCGTATGATAAGACTCTTTTCTTACTGATGATGTGAACATCATTACCGTTGGTGATATGCAGACTTTATGTCTATATTCAGTAGACAAATATTATGGTTAGTGCAATTATGATTTGGTTTTATGGAGGCATTGTGTGGAAACAGATTCCACCATCCCTAGTATTAAATCAGTAAGAACTTTCAGAGAAATGCTTGTTGCAGATTTATTATCATTAACTAAAACTAAAACCATAAAAAAACACTCACACGTCAGTCAAAAATTATATGATCAAAAAGTCATGACAGCATTTGTTTTTACATTTAACTTTTCAACTTTAAGGTACGTTATACAAGATTCAACTCATTTTATCGTGTTTTCATTGTCAATTTAATATAATTAATGTAATATAATTTAAGTTGAAATTACTTGTACAGTCAAGTTGATTGTACTTAAGGCAGCAATTGTTTGTACAGTGCGCTTAAAATAAAATAAACGTTAATTGAAATAAAATACATTTTTATTAACATAAACTTATTTTATTTCAGCTATTGCAAAGGCAACATTTCTCATTTTCCTTTAGTTTAACTTGAACTAAAACTAAATAAACTAAAAATAATAAATACAAAATAATAAAACTATATCACTGTAAAAAATGTTGCTGCAATTAGTTATAACAACTAAAAATATGTTCAGATAACCTAAATATCTAACTAAAGTTAATTAAACTTAATATTTTAAGTCAAGCAAGAACACACTTTAAGTTAAAACACATTATTTCTCATTCTAGTGTTGAAAAAAAAATGCTGTGATTATTTATCACAGTGTAGACATTTAAAAAAAAAAATACTAAATATTTTTAACTAAAATTAAAGTGGTAACAAAATATAAAAAGTAAAATCTAAATGTAAATATCAACAAAATATCAATGGTACTAAAAAACTATGTCTTGTCAGTATCATCTGGTCTGTTGCTTTAGGCCACAGTCTGCTACTATTTTATTAATTGTTGTACTTTCTAGCACTCAAACAACATCCTGGCCGAAACTTTCTAGTGTCTGTTGACACGTTTAGTCATGAAATATTTCTTTTGAGTGTTTTTGCCCGTCATTCTCTCTTGATAAGTGCTCCAGCTAATTCAATCCAGACGGAGGGCTGTCGCTGCACATCAGATGGACGTCTCTGTAACAACTGGACCAATATTTGCCATTATAATACAGGACTCTGGCCTTGCACTGTCTTCATACGAAAAATAGTTATGGAAAAAAACATATCCTAGAGCATGAATGCATTTGTCCTGTAATGTGACAAAAATGTCCTTAAAGGGGAAATATAAGAATCTATCACTTATGGTCTTTCCCATCCACAGAAATACCACCCTTTTCCCACTGTGTCCAACATTTTGCACTGTTTCTAGATGGCTCGTGACATTCCAGCACTGATCTTATAGCTGTCTATTAATCTAGAGCATTACGATCCTGCAGTCTCTCTGCAAACAGCCAAGCAGCCCGGAGAGGCTCGTTCAGTCTCTCACCGGCCCCAATCTGATTACACCGCTGTGAGGAGCTGTGGCCCGGGGCCAGGAGCGGCGCGGCCCCGGATGACGCCTCACACCTTTCCAGTGTGTCGTAATTATGCCGTGTGGTGTCGAGCAGGTGCCGACAGATGTGCGGTACAAGGAGCCCTGAAGCAACGTCATCCGGACCTGTGAAATTTTATTGCGTTTAGATCAGGCAAATGGGTATCACGTTAAATTAATCGAGCGGATAATATGACGTATGGAATTCCAGACAACACTGGATAAAGAGCTTGTTTTGAATTTCAGGAATGAACTGATAATGTTGGATGGAAAGGTTTCGTTCTTAAAGAGTTCGCCCAAAAATGAAAATTATGTCATTATTTACTCCTCAAGATAATATTCAATCTGTTCTTCATATAAAGTGATCGAGTCTCTTTAGAAAATTGTAACCGCTTGATTCATATGGATTAGTTTTCCGATCTCTTTATGAACTTTCTGAAGCTTCAAAGTGGTAGTTGCGCAGCTGTCAATGGAGGGACATCAAAAAGATATTCATTTGTGTTCCGAAGATGAACGAAAGTTTGGAACGACATGAGAGTGAGTGATTAATGACAGAATTTTCATTTTTGGGTGAACTATCCCTTTAAGAGTGAATTTCCTGAAACATCTGGAATTCTGGTATTACTTTGCTTGAATTAAAAGTAAAATGTGCTTAATTCTTTCAATTCAATTCTTTTTTTTTAATCTTACCGTTTAAAGGGGTCGGTAAGATTTTTTTAATGTTTTTGAACAAAGTGTCTTCTGCTCACCAGGGCTGCATTTATTTGATCAAATTTACAGTAAAAACATTAATATTGTGAAATATTATGACAATTTTAAATAATAATGTTTTCTATTGTAATATATTTTTAAATGTATTTTATTCCTGTGATGAAAGCTAAGTTTTCAGCAGGCTTTTTTTTATGACTTAGTTTCAGTAGCCTGGTAGACTGATGAATGCGTTTTTCAAAGTGAAAATATTCCCTGTAGTCTCTCAATTAATATGAGGTTCATTGGATGTATAATTCTTAAAATGTTTTTTTTTTTTAATGAATGGCAGCTCGTCACGCCGCAGGATCTGTCAACTTTTACCATGTAAACAGGCCAAAAACAAAGAGTGCTCATGAATGTGAGATGTGAAGAATGGTATTTAATAAGATGTGAGACACTGAACCAAACTGAAAGTGTGGAGTGAATCACAGATGGCACAGAATCAGGAATGATGACTAGTGTTGGATTAATTATTGAGTCTATGGCTATTGTGTTGAGTGCGGATCATCAGAGCATGTGGCTCCTAACAGGAAGTGTCACATCCACATCGGTCAGAGTCATGTAGTTCCTGAAAGCGTTCAGACAGTTTCTACATCTCTCACACTGCTGAGGTATGACGGCTTGTTCACGGTTGCAGGACTAATGTTGTCCTCAAATCCTGCTGGGAAGTGCCTATATGAGTTTGAAAGTCCTTATTGCTTTGCAATGTGATGTCCATTTTATTCCAAACAAACATAAATGCACATGTTCTGTTTTATCACTTCCTGACTTCGGCCTACACACACATTACAGGTCAAAAATATGGAGTGTTTTTTTATTTATAAAGAAGTCTCTCTTTTTTTACAGTAAAAACAGCAATATTGCGAAATATTTAAATAACTGTTTTATTATATGTTATAATGTAATATATACATTATATATCTTGCTGCTCAAGAAACACTGAATGCTTGAAATGTTGAAATGCTTCATATTCTTGTGGAAAATGTGACATTTTTTTCAGGATTCTTTGATGAATAGAACAGCATTTATTCGAAATAGAAATCTCTCATTATGAATGTCTTTACTGTCGCCATTTTTAACTCAAAGAAAATACATGAATTTATGAATGCATTCACATGTGCTCATCTTGTAAGTATAATTATCCCAACACACCCTGAATTCAGACGAATCTTTAAAAAATGAAATCAAAACGGACAATTCTTGTTTTTATGGAATATTGCTGTATTCATTATAAATGATTTATCCCTGCAAATCTTTTTTCATGTGCCCTCATAATCTTTAATCAGAATAACTTCCCCTCCCTCTTGCAGTGCCATCTCTTCTCTTCTCTGATTAGGCGTGAGGGCGGGGCCACCTGTCACTCACATGACATGAGATCGACCAATAGCAAACCACAACCATCCAATCAATTCCTCATGGACAAATCAAGTCCCGCCCAACATTTGTTCTTGTTCAAGAAGCTACTTGGCTCGGATATACGTCACAATAGGGAAGAAAAGATTATCACAGTTTCCGTTTAATGCTGGCTGCTATCTGATTGGTTGATCAGCACGGCCAATCGACCACAGGACTCATTTGAAGAGCTTTTGTCGCACAGTCTATATTTCTTTTGCAATACCTTTCATGTGCTTTAATGATCATAGAGATGGTTTGTAGATGTGATATGATTTGTGCGAGTCTCCTCTGATGGGTGATGCCATGGCTGATGATGTAAGCGCTCTTTATTTAGAGCCTTTATCTCAGAAGAGCCCGCAGTAACACAGGGAGGATTTCATTTCTCTCTGCGGACGGGACAGGACAGGAGGGGAGGAGGGCATATCTCTTACAGTGTGGCCTGGGCGGCACAGGACAGATCTCTTTACTTAGCAGCTAATTGATCGAGGGGAGGGAGGATGTGGAGTGTGTGTGTGTGTGTGTGTGTGGAGGGGGTCGAGAGGTTGATGGTATATGTGTTCTGCCCCATCAGTGTACTCACTCCCCCCTAACCCTGCTATTGATCATGTAATGGTATGATCCGCAAGCCTTAACCTTCTAATCTCATCTGGCTGCTGCACATCGCTGCCAAATTCTGTCGATTCACCTACAGATGGTAAAGGGAACTTAAAACGTAAAAATGCAATGGCAGTGTGGCATGAATGTGGGAGGATTTCTCTGCCTTTAGGTGAATGGACTCTCCATTTCCTGCAAAAGGTCACTCAGTTAAAGTAAAGTACTACCGTGGAACTGTTAATTACTAAATTCCTTCCAACATTCAGGAAAGTACATTAAATCAGTGGATCTCAACTTCTGGTTTGTACAATAAACAACTTTTCAAAAGCAAACAAAATGTTTTTAAGATCGAACACTTCAATGTATTAATATTTACTGCATAGGCCCAATAATGTACAAAATTATTAACTTGACATGAATAGAAAAGCTGAAAGCTGTAATGCATTCATGGTCTCAGCAGCCATTAATTCACTGTAAAAATAAACTGTGGTCGGCAAAACGATAGTTTATCCTCTCTTGTACTTAATCTGGGTTTATTTTTACGTGTATTTACTTATATATTTAGAATAGATATATTCATGGCTTTTGAGTGCATGGATGAATTCACAGTTGTAAATTAAACAAAGATTATTGGAGTAAGTTTTACCAGAAAATATTTTTCAGTCTTTCAGATTTTCACATTTAATTCAATGTGTTACTTTCCGTTTCTTAGAAATTGCTAGTAAATTTCACAAATAATTACAAAGTGAAAATTGTAAACCTACAATAATTTTTGTTCAGTGAGTTTGATTGGACATGCAATTGTCAACAGCCGAAGTGTTTTCTCTTGACTTATTTTGCTGTCCAAACTATATTATAAACTGTTATATGGTTGGCTGTATTTTTAGTTGCAGTAATTTAATTATTTTATCAGATTTTTTTCTCCTATTCTTTGACCAGTTGAAAACCACAGCTTTAAAATAAAAAATAAAAATAATATAAGACCTAATATGACCTTGGATTACTGCTCTTACAAAAACTACCCTGTTATTGTCATCATGGTACTGTCCAAAATTATCTAGACCAGTAATACAAGATCCTATAAATCTGTCTAGTCTAAGGCTAGTGTAAAACGGCACGTCTCTCCAGGTCTTCCTAAAACCCAAACACTCGTTTGGCGTTTGCTGTGATGTGAGCATGTGGGTGGGAACTTCTTGTGCGTGAAATAAAACCTGGCTGGAGTGGCTGCAAAGACTCGTGTGTGTGCGTGCGTGCGTGTGTGTGTGTGTCTACCTGTTTGTATTGAATAGTGCCCATTAATAATTTAGCTGCATGGCTGCTGGCTATTATTACAGGAAAATAGTGCAGTGCGTTTGGACACATGCCTCCTGCTTGTAAGTCAATAGAGAACAGTTCACCCAGTAGGACCAGGACAGAACACTCTCAAACTCGTGACAAACCTCGCAGCTTTATGTCTTTGTCTACAGTTTCCACTGTAGAGCACTTTGAATTGCGTGGAATGAAGCTCATTATTATCACAGTGTTATTTTATTAATATAGGCTGGAGAGTATCTCATAGGAAAAAAGGTTTTATAAATGTTTGTGACAGCCAGATTAATAAGGGGGAAAATCCCTTTGTTTAAAAAATGTGGCTGATCATATTCTGTGCTCATTTTTTGCATGAGAAAACATTTTATCCCAGAAAACCAACTAGGTTAAAGAAAATACACTACCATTCAAAAGTTTAAAATAATTAATATACTTTTTTTTTTTAATCAAAAGAAATCAGTAGTATTCAGCAAGGATGCATTAAATTGATCAAAAGTGACAGTAAATACATCTATAATGTTACAAAAAAATAAATGCTGTTCTTTTGACCTTTCGAAGAAACCTGAAAAAAAAAGTATTGAGGTTTCCACCACAATTAAGCAGCTCAACATTGATAATAATAATAATAAATGTTTCTTAATCATCAAATCATCATATTAGAATGATTTCTGAAGGATCATGTGACACTGAAGACTGGAGTAATGATGCTGAAAATTCAGCTTTGATCACAGGAATACATTACATTTTAAAATATATTATATTATTTGGAATTGCAATAATTGCTACTGTATTTATGTATCAAATCAGAATGGTGAGCATAAGACACTTCAAAATCTTAAAAAAAAAATGTACCCACCTCAAACTTAACAGAATGTATGACCCAGATGACATTAAATACAGGTTATGAGTTTGATACAGTAAAATCTGGGTCCCTGAGAACTAGAGATCTAAAGCAATGCCATTCATACATATTTAAGTGTGGCTTAACTGTGCAAATCCACTGTACGGGCATTTGTGCATGAGATCTGTCTTAGAAGAACTCTCATCTGAAATCTTCAGATGGTGAAGTGTGTTTCCTTCCTCTCATATCTCCATTCCTCTGTTCTCTCTCTCTCTCTCTGTATAGAGAAGACCATTTGTTTCTTTTTTGAGAGTGTATGGATGTTGTAGTGTGTGCTGGGCTGTAAGGTGAAGGGTTTAGATTGAGGGCAGATTTTGGCCAGTTCTGTATGTTTGATACGGTCTGTTATCGATACCGGGCCTGGATGGAGTCGAAATTGTTTGGCGAGTTAATAGCGGTTTGATGATGTCACTGTCAGTGACCTGGGGAAAAATTGACCCCCGTGCGGCAAGAATCGCTAAAATGCCACCCGCGCAATTACCAACTACAGGCCCCAGCGGCCCGCTGCGTTTTGTTTTATGTCCTTCAGAGACACACTCGCACACAAGCTCTTACGCATGGATAGAGACTCAATCCTTCGCCGCCTCCCTCCCTCCCTCCCGCACACACACACACACACACACACATGCATCTTCTAACACACTTATTTGCAATCAGAAACGCAAATACTGGTCATTTGCATGCTGTCTGATAAAGCCATTCACATTAGGTTTATCAGTGACCTGCATTTAAGTGTGTGTGTGTGTGTGTGCCGTCAACAGAAATGGGGCAGTTACTATGACGATGAAATTTCAGGCGCATAATTTATTCATTAAGTGTAAGACAGCATTACATCACCTCGCACTCACTCTTTTCACGATTTAGAGGCACTTTTCCCTTTTTTCATGTCGTTAATGTGGCTTTTGATAGGCCTGTTTGGAAACAGGAAGCTTTTTTGGTTAGTATCCAATAAATGTTGTTGACAATCAGTGGGAGTTTTTATGACGGCGTTTTGCGGCACCTGCCTGCATTTGTAACGCTAACAACTCTCACATGATCTGGAAACCACACAAATGCTTCTAACATCGTTTCTAGGGTGTTTGCGAGCACATCCCTCTTCAACATAACAGTCCAAATAGGCTTGTAGCACATCTATTTGTTTTATCTGTGTATTGTTTTTTTTCTATCCCTTTCTGTCCTTTAAAAAGAAAAGACGGAAGAAGGAGCGGAAAGAGAAAATCCTCAGGAGGCATCTATAATTCATGGCTTAGCTTAGTGGCTGGGAAAGAGCGCCATACTGCTGTTCTGAGCTTTATTTGCTGATACCCCCCTTTTCTCCACACACTTCCACTCACTGGCTTTACACGGCCACGGATTGACTTTACACGCAGGCAAAAGTTGGGTCAGCACAGGTGCAGGTGCAGGGTTCAGGGCGCACGGCTCTGGACTCCCTCAAAAATTTGCAGTTCTAACT
This sequence comes from Scardinius erythrophthalmus, assembly GCF_964197995.2. NCBI lineage: Eukaryota > Metazoa > Chordata > Actinopteri > Cypriniformes > Leuciscidae > Scardinius > Scardinius erythrophthalmus. The sequence goes on from NC_138232.1 coordinate 39,219,306, forward strand.
ATTTTTATTCATTTGCCTGAGTTTTTATTTCAATCAAAGTCATTATGCAAAATCATAATTGGTACACACTCTCATTTGACTTACGTTATGCATGCAAATTTGTTTTAAGCATTTCAACTGGCGAGTCAGGACCCCAAATAGGGTTTACCAGACAGGTTTCACAGACATCGACATAGTGTCGTGTGGATTGGTACCAGATGTGGGCCCGATCTGGGTTCCATGTGTACCAGATGTGGGCCGGATCTGGATTCCATGTGTAACAGATGTGGGCCGGATCTGGGCCGTGTGGATTCCATGTGTACCAGATGTGGGCCGGATCTGGGCCGCGTGGATTCCATGTGTACCAGATGTGGGCCGGATCTGGATTCCATGTGTAACAGATGTGGGCCGGATCTGGGCCGTGTGGATTCCATGTGTACCAGATGTGGGCCGGATCTGGATTCCATGTGTACCAGATGTGGGCCAGATCTGGATTCCATGTTTACCAGATGTGGGCCGGATCTGGGCCGTGTGGATTCCATGTGTACCAGATGTGGGCCGGATCTGAGCCGTGTGGATTCTATGTGTACCAGATGTGGGCCGGATCTGGATTCCATGTGTACCAGATGTGGGCCGGATCTGGGCCGTGTGGATTCCATGTGTACCAGATGTGGGCCGGATCTGGGCTGTGTGGATTCCATGTGTACCAGATGTGGGCCGCGTGGATTCCATGTGTACCAGATGTGGGCCGGATCTGGGCCGTGTGGATTCCATGTGTACCAGATGTGGGCCGGATCTGGATTCCATGTGTACCAGATGTGGGCCGGATCTGGATTCCATGTTTACCAGATGTGGGCCGGATCTGGGCCGTGTGGATTCCATGTGTACCAGATGTGGGCCGGATCTGGGCCGTGTGGATTCCATGTGTACCAGATGTGGGCCGGATCTGGGCCGCGTGGATTCCATGTGTACCAGATGTGGGCCGGATCTGGGCCGACAATATGTTGCTGTCTGGGATTGTTCTGATTAGGTCACGGACAGGACCGACGAGCAGTGCTTAATGCAAACAATAAAATGCAACTAACCACCAAAGTTAGGATAGTTAAATCAACAGATTTCAGGATTTTTAATAAAAGGGAGAAGAAAATGTTTCCCACATTGTTTGGTTTTGAAACCAGACTTGATTCTGTTTCGGTGCAAATTCTGTCACCCGTGGATAATCAAATTGTTAATAATTTTGCATGTTGTTGGGACTGTGCAGTTCATGGAAAGTTGAATACCTTTCTTTCTTTCCTCTTGTGTGATAAGCAGATGGGGTGCTGTGTCGGGTCAGCTCTTGATGTCCTGAAGCAGGAGCGGATGGGAAGCACCGGTTTAGTGTTGAACTCAGATGAATGCTGTTCCCTCTCTGTTTGGACTGCTGTCCTCCCGTCATTAATAATAGAGTTGAGGAGTCCCGTGCGTGTGCCATGGCATTGTTCACAGTTTGTGTCACACCAGCGCATGGTTAACTAGGCAAAACAAAAGCTTTTCAATATTTCAGTGAGTTTGAGCTGCACACACGTTCACACACACTGAGACATGCAGAGCTTTGACAAATAAATCATATTTGCATACAACACAATGAAGTTCAACTAACTTTTTGAATTATTTAGAAATGTACTTCATTTGATTTGGATTACGAATGCAATGTTTTTAGCAATGTGCTCTAATTTGAAAATCATAGATGGTCGATTATAAATGATAAAGTCATTGATTAATTGCATTATTAGTGGAAACCTGACACTGACTTCACTCGCCTTATCTCTTGATTTATTTCATATCATTAGCCAGTAAGCAAAAACGCTTACTCAATTTAGTTCCACCTTTTTAATCATATGAGTCATTTCTACAATGCAGTATAATCATCTTACGTTGTTGGATAAATAAATATTTTATACGTATTTTATCAGAATCACAATTACATAATTTAGTGACCATATGAATGAATTTGAAATATTTTCAATTCTTTGGTTTAAAGGAGATGGACGCACACAAAACTGGCTATTTCTAGTGTTTCAAACCAAACAAAAATCTTGAGAATATTGTTTAAATTGGTTAAAAAGTACTCTCTATCTTTCTGCAATCTATTTGATTATTCTTTTGTGTAATCAAAAAAAAAGAAGCAAAACAAAAGCCATTTCTGTATTTACATCATTCTCCAGGAAGTGACATCATTTTGGAGGGGAAACAGCATCAGTATTAGCAATAGATTTGATGAATTCTGTGATGTTTTGTGGTTTTATTTGGTTTGTCTCATGCTAGAACATTCAGTCTTGTTTGAGAAAATTATTGAAATTTGTATGATATCAAAATTTCTAAATGCTAAAATAATCAAGCAATGAATTTAGCAAGTTATTTCCATCCGGTTCATTTTCTTGCCATTGTGTAAATAATTTTAACAATTAATAAAAAGCTTTACTTAATGAACTTTAAGTGTCTGAACTTGACCATTTATGAATAACGATTCAACATATATTACAACTTCTTTAACAAAAAAGTTACCACACTTAAAAGGTAAAGCATAACAGATTGACTCCCATCAATTTTCAGCAAAACTAACTGATAAAGGCTTACATTAGAAATGAAAAGAATATGGAACATTTGGGATGTGTGACAAAGTGTGCTGCAGAATTAAAAAAAAACATGTTTTTCATGACATTATCCGCATAAAATGATGTTACTGACTGTATGATGTGTCCTAAAAGCCAGTTGAATTAACCACAATGCCTTGCAGGACTCACTGATGCCCATGTTTCAAACTAAACTCTTTGCATTTTGCTTCTGTTTCATATCCCATCGAGGCGTTTTAGTCTTAATGTGCATCTAACAGGAGCTGTCTTTGATTCTGGATGGACCCATTGGCCAGATATGAAGCCAAAGCTTCTCCCAGCCCTGATTATGGCTCGTGGTGGTATTGTTATGCAAATGGCGCTTTGCATTATTGAGCTGAAAGACTGTCAGAGTGCAAAACAGCCAAAAACTCTAAAGACTGAAGAAATGTATATACATGCAAACACTCACATTCAAGAAAATGTATGCATTTCACATTGGCCGATAAAGCAGAAGTGTGTCAGTCAGCGAGAGAGATTCAGATACTATGGCTCTAACCAGGGGCCCTTAATGGCCCTCACAGCCTCCCGGTGAGTTCCCTGCTAATTACTCACTGCTTAATTGAGCCTGACTCAACGTGCTTTAAATGAGACTCACACACTTTTGGCCTCATCCAATCAGAATGTAGATTTGGAGCTATGCGCTTTAAAATATATTGGTTCTGGTGAGAGGTTGTACACTTAATAAGGCATGCATTTGTTTTCATGTGGAGGTTCTGGTCCGAATGACATCACCCCTTCAGCTCAGCCCTCATGAGATGACCACATTAAATCAATGTATGGATCCTGCCACCTACTGCCAATACTGAAAATCACATCCAACAGCTATTAAGTGAAAAGCAATGTGTGCTATTCATCAACACACTCACACAGGCTTGAGAGATAATGAGGAGATTTACTTTGTGCTTCATAATATTTAAGGATTTCAAAGGCGTTTAATGTTTTACTGTCAAATTGAAACATCTTGCATCTGATTTTTTTTTTTTTTTTTTTTACCTGTTTAGGTTTTATAACGCCTCGTTGAATTAATTTGGTTGTGTTCATGAAAAACAAATGTGCCATAACAAGATGTGTGCTTTAAAACAGAATATTGCTTGCGTTTTTATTCACTGAATAATTTAATCATCGAGTCAAATGGGAATTATCACAAAAAATAACCTTAATCTATATAATATGATTATAAAAATACAGCCAATCAATATAAATCAAATAAATACATTTAATATATAATATTGAAGATATTGATTAAATAATAACATATACACTAAAAACATTTTTAAAGAAATCTTACAGAATGGTAAAGTCTCTTCTGCTCACCAAGGCTGCATTTGTTTAATCAAAAATACATTAAGAACAGTTCATTGTGAAATATCATTACAATTTAAAACAACTGTTTTCTTTGTGAATATATTGCAAAATGTCATTTATTCCTGTGATCAAAGCTGAATTTTCAGCATCATTACTCCAGTCTTCAGTGTCACATGATCCTTCAGAAATCACTCTGATATGATGATTTGCTGCTCACTGAATATTTCTTATTAAATAAAAGTATTTTTATTATTTTGAAATGTAGTGTATTGATCTGTATATTTAATGATACTGTGTGTTCAATGCACTGTATGCACTAATACAGAGAGACTGGCCTCTATTGGACATCATCTGCTATTGCACCTACATTAAGTCAAAAAAATGAATCATACACATCAGCCATTGCTTATCTAATTCAGGCATTTCTGATTTGAAGTGTTACCCCAGTGTAAATACACTCACACACACGCACACACTAGATCAGATGTGCAAAGTTCATTAGCAGCTTTGGTGACAGTATTGACATGTTTCAAACCGTACAGGTTCTTCATGTAGATCCAGCACGGTTTAACCACTGGGTTAACAAGCTCTTTGATCCTTAAAATCTCAGTATTGCTCATGGAAGCATAAAATGTATTTCTGATCAATGTGTTTGATTCATTCGGTTTGACTGTGGCCTTGTTAACCAGTCAGGGTTGAGCTCAGCCGCTGGACAGTAGTAGTGGAGCAGTGTTGTGTTTTTCCTTTAAACAGGAGTTAATAACTGTACTCGAGAAGAGAAACACACACACACACACACACACACACACACAACTTCCACATTACACACCAGGGAACCTTTGCAGACACTTATGTTACACCAAAGTCTCAAAATGAAAGAAACGCCTAGCCGTTATTCAGTGTGCTTAATGATCTCATATCAGGGTGTGTGTGTGTGTGTGTTGGTGTGTTTATTTGAAATTTAGCTGTGGGTAAATAAAGACAACAGCACAGCACTGTAGACATCCACAGGGGTTGATCTTTACGGCTCTCAGATCGCCTGTTCACACTCAGTTTGAGGATCCACATTTATGGCACACGATGACTGTTGGTTTAGCGCTCAGACTTGTTAGCAAGTGAACACACAGGCTGCTTTTATGCTTTTGCGTCAGATCAGAGCCTGTTTCTTGAGGTTTTGACAGGTTTGTTGGACACGTAGATGTCATTATACTTTAGATTCCCATTCCCCGAGGAACATTGTTTTGATCAGATGTTGCTCAGGAGATTTTAAGCCAGCATGAAATCCAAACTGACCATTTTTTTAGGGAATATTGCAGTGTTTATTATAAATGAATTATCTGTGCATGCACATCATTATTTTCTTTTAAATTCATGTGACCTCAAATCAAAATAAGTTCTATGATGCTTCTCTTGCTGATGACATGTTTACCGGCGCGAGGGCGGGGCAACCTGTCACTCGCATGAGTTCGACCAATAGCAAGCCACAACCATCCAATCAATTTCCTATTGGACTAACTCAAGTCCCACCCAACATTTTTTCTTGTTCAAGTAGCCATTTTACTTTGATATGCATCACAATAGGGAAGAAAAGACTTTCGCAACTTCAGTTTTTGCCGAATTTAAAGGTAGGTATGCGAATTTTGGAGAGGCTAGTTTTGAAAGCATAAGATCCCACCCTCCCAAAGAGAGTCTCAGAGCGTCTCCAAAACCATGTCTACTGCAAATCACACATAATAATGAACATACAAAACTTAGATAGCTCTGACCTGTACCACCTGACTGCTCTGCAGATTCATTTCGGCGTTGATAGTGTCCCAGAAAGCAAAATAGTGTCGGCCCAGATCCGGGCCACATCTGGGGCATGTGGATTCCACGCGTACCAGATGTGGGCCGACATTATGTTGCTGTCTGGGGTTGCCATTTGAGTCATGATCCGCTCCAAGTATAACGTCACTGGTTTCCATTTCTTCCAAATTACGATAGTTATGTCGTGAACGCAAAGCTAAAAGCTTAAAAGCTAAAGACCTGAAGACTCCAATTGCTCTCCATTAAATCACATTGCTATGTAGAATGAATAATTAACATTTCAAAGATATGCCATTTGTGATTTTTGTGTCTGATAGAATAAATGTTGCTCAATATCTTTTCTTTATCTCTGAACCTTGCTGTACTGAACCTTTTGTGTCGTCTAATAGGCAAACAAAAGCTTTGACGCGTCTCATTCAGCTCCTTGGAAACTCTTTATTGCGCAGGCTTCATTCAGGTCAGCTTGTTAAGTGGCTAATTACACTGCAAACACAATAACGGCTGACACGGGACGCTTGTGAGGGAGGGACCCGGAAACTCTTCAGATAGCATGTCCTCATAGGGGCGTGGCCTGAAACCTGAATACACACCACAAAATAAGGACTTTGGGTACTCATAATGTAGGTCAAACCACACACACACACACACACACACACACACACACACACACACACACACAATCTCTGACCCACACTAACAGTTCAGAGTGAGTTTCACCTTAAAAAGCCTTTATTCCATCTACAAGTTGAAAATATGGGTGATGAATAAAGCTAAAATGATCTTGATCATTTTTCTTTTTGCAATATCCAATATGTTGTTATTTATATATTTTCCATTGCCTTTGTTGCCGATTAGAATCAACATGTTTAATGTAAGTCTGTTACCGTAGAAATCAAGTAAAAAAAAAAAAAATCAAGGCAAGGTTTTTCTCTAAACAATCTTATTGGAATATTATCACAAATAATATTTATTTACTTGTTTATTTATTCATTAATTGATAGAAATCTTCATATAATTCCCAGACAGCAAAATAGTGTCGGCCCAGATCCGGTGCATGTGGTTTCCACGCGTGGGCCGGATCTGGGCCGACACTATGTTGCTGTCTGGGTATTCAGTAAGACAAAAAGCTTTAACGAGACTAGATATCGTCGTTTGGGAATTGACTGAATCGTAAAAAGTAAGCGTTACATATCAGAATGGAGCCAGGCGGATGCAGGAAAGGACAAACAAGAGACTTAGTGACATCAACCATAAAGCTGCATTTTAATAAAAGCTTATGAAGACAATCATTAGTTTTCCTTTATCACTTGGGTAGAAGAATCATGCACATTAAGATAAATAAAAATAACATCCATTAAAAAATACATAATTAAATAGGGTCCATTTTAATTTCATGTTGCGTTTAAATCAGTGGCGCTATTAAAACCTCGTCTTGTGAAACCAGTCTAACCACACGGCCTCTAGGAAATTGAACGGCCAAATAAAAAAAACCATTGCAAACTTGGTATAAAATCATTGCAAACTACTGCGAATATTCAAAATATCACCCCGGCCCTAGATGAGAGCATTTCTACAAAATCTAATCTGAGATTCCTTCATCTGAAATGAAATACAACCAAATTTGTGCTGAGACATCCAGCGTTCCCTACATGCACAAATAGTCCAGAGCCTCCAGACAGCGTCTGAATTAATCTTAACAGCAGCATGAAAAACACTGCTTATTGATACCGAGAGCCTGTGGGAATGAAAGACATGTATGTGAGGAGGACAGGAGACGCTCTGCTCTTTGTTGACAAAGTTGGGTAATTAGGGGCAAGAGCCCATTAAAGGAGAATATTCAAAGGGTGATAAATGGCTTTAATAAAGGAGCAGTGTATCCCTTTAACAGAGACAAATCCTCCCCATCTTTCTCATGCGCTGATAAAACACGCCACACACACATCTCTTTCATCTCACCTGCCCTGGACCCAAAGCACTCGGTGTGTGTTTCTGCTTGTGTTTTTACAAACTAACACTGTATCGCGAGCGTGGCGTGCTTTTCTCAGATATAAATCTTGTACACGGAGCGCACAGACATTAATTAGGCCCATAAAAGCTTCTCTTTGCTCGCTGGGTAGAAATCTGACAAGCCAAACACTTTAAAGTTTTGTGAATCGTCTCTCGCAAATTGGGCGGCGAGGAAGCTCGCAGGCCGAGAGGAAACAGCAAAGAGAAGCTCTTTTATGAGTCCGGCAGGCTGGCCGGAGCGCTACAGCACATCTCTTTTAGGGCCTGTCGGAATATCCCCACAAAAGCCTAGAGACAAACCTGAAGAGAACTGAAAAACAAGGACAAATGAGAATGAATGGATGGGTTATGTCTGGTATTGCCATACTAGTACTACCTGAACTGGTATGCATAGTGTGTGGCATTTTCTGCAAGCATGCACACTGTATATTTGCCGAAATATGTAGTATACAGCAGAACATACTGAAAATGTGAGGTCAAGTAGTGTGCATTGCATTGTGGCTTTTGCAATGTGCTTTGCATGTGTATACAGCATATTTGGCAAATGTAGTAGGTCATCCTGTTATATCATGCAAACCAAACAGAAAATTCACATACTGTGCTCAAACAAATCAACTGCAGAAAAATATAGTAGATCGTTTAGCAGTAAGTGGTTTTCTGAATGTACAACAGATGCATGAAGTTCTCTGACAATACACGTGTAGACTTCTGTTGATTGAAATATGTCTTTGTATACTGCCTAATATTAAAAAATATATATATACTATGCAAAGTTGTATGCAGCATACAATGCATACTAACATAGTAAAAATAATAATAATACTTTTATTCAGCAAGGACACTTTTTCTTTTTTCACCAAAAGTGAACAAAAGTGTTGTTTTGAACTGTTTTCATCAAAAAATCTTGACATTTTCTCCTGAAATGTATCATGGTTTCCATGAAAATAGCAGCACAACACTGATAATAATCATAAATGTTTCTTGAGCAGCAAATCATCATATTCAAATGATTTCTGAAGGATCATGTGACACTGAAGACTGGAGTAATGATCACAGGAATAAATTATGTTTCACAATACATTAAAACAGAAAGCAGTTATTTTAAATTGTAATAATATTTCACATTACTGTTTTTACTGTAATTTTGTTCAAATAAATGCAGCCGTGGTGAGCAGAAGAGACTGGTCTTTATTTACCAGCATCAAGGACAGAAACTAACTAACTAACTGACTAACTAACTAACGTGTAGCATGTAGTAAGCTGTATATCACACTGACTGAACATATCTAGTGAAATGTGTGTGTGTAAGTCACTGTGTAGAGATCAGGCTGTTCTGTATTCAGTGTGTGAGGAGCTGGAGTGTGTGAGGTCTCCATCAAAGCATGAGTCTCACACCTGCACTTCCACACAGGGCTTCATCTGCCATGACACCCGTCCCGGACCCTCAGACCCTCTCCAGGGCACGGCGGACCCTGACACACCGGAGAGATCACGTCACCTTCCTGAAAACACACACGGCCAATTAAAAAACAGATGAAACACTAATGAACCTCCACCTCTCCATCTCTCTCTCTCTCTCTCTCTCTGTCTGTCTTTCTCCTTTTCTTTCTATCTTCAGGTTCTTCTCTCGGTGATGATTGACAGGAATTGATCTTCTCAAGGTTCAACTCATCAACTGAATGACAGCTACAGATCAAATGTGATATGAACGGTAAGATAATATGGTCCTTTTTTAACACTTTCACATAATGGGCAAAAAAACAACAACAATTGAGTCTTGTGTGTTTAAAGTGATAGTTCACCCGGAAATTCTGTCCTTTATTACTCACCCTCACACAAATGAAGATCTTTCTGATGAAATCCGAGCTTTGTGTCCCTCCGTTGACAGTCTACGCAACTGTAACTCCCGAGGTTTAACCTCAATTTAACTCTTTCCAGCCAGGGCAACTTTTTTTTTAAAGTCACCGCAAGCATTTTTGATAATTTCCACAAATGTTGTCTATATATCAATATCTGAATATATCAAAAGAAATAGCAGAGCCTCTGCTTTTAAACATTTTATTCTAGCTTCTTGCATCCTTTTTTTAATCAATATGAATGTGGCTAACATTTTTTACTAAAAGCTGGGGAAATTGCTCTTTTTTTTTTTTTTTCAAAGACCACAGTGGGCATAAGCAATGCTTCAATCACTAATATTTAGGAAATAAAGTGGTAAATTATGTGTTTTTGCACAAACAAAGCACACTTGGCTTCATTAAATTGAGGTTAAACCACTGGAGTCACTGGATTACTTTAACAATGTCTTTACTACCTTTCTGGGTCTTGAAAGTGGTAGTTGCGTAGCTGTCAATGGAGGGACAGAAATCTCTCAGATTTCATCAAAAAAATCTTCATTTGTGTTCCGAAGATGAACAAAAGTCTTACAGGTTTTAAACGACAAAAGGATGAGTAATTAATGACAGATTTTTTTTTGGGTGGGGGGGAGTGAACTATCCCTTTAACTATCCCTTGAACTATCCCTTTAACCCTTGAACTAACAACTTTGTCAAGTGGACGAGGGAAGTTTATTTGGACAGAGCCTCGACTTTGACTGAGGGAGCGAGTCTACTCGTACTGTATGTACACTTCAGGCAGATCCATAGACCACAATGCACACGATTGTGACGTCACAACAGCATCTCGGTGCTCACACTTAATTTACCCAAAAGTGATCAAGGGCGTTTCCATTTAAACACATTTCGAGGGTTCCAACAGTAGTGGGCACTCGTGCAACGTAAGCAATGACACGCATCCGAGCGAATGAGACGGATGGAAGTTAGTGAGAGAAGGGCAATTACATTTTTTTTATTACATTTTACTTCAAAAAGGCCGCAGTGGTCCACCATCTTAACCCACAGCTAAAGTAGATCTGCAGGTTAACAACTTTTACCAATTTACACACAATTATAAACTCATTTCGAGAGTCGTTTTGCTTTTCCCCCACCAAAAGGCTGCTTCCAGATTAATAATTCAGTTTAATAATCAAGTCCCATTAGTGGCAGTAATACTCACATCTATAAACTGTGGCCGTCATGACAGTGACTCAAGCTCTCCTGACTTACATAACCTTTATTAGTCAGGAATGGAGTCAGATACCTTTCCAAAATAATGGCAAACATGATAAGTGACAGTATTATCTGGGATACTTAACGTAATGCTCCTAACTCCATAGCATGAAATGATCCACTCAATAATGACAAGAGTAATGAAACGCATCGTGTTTTGAAAGCTAGAAGCATCTGTTTTCCGCATGTTAGCGATCTCCTCTTCCAGCGAGGGACGTAATTAACCTTGCTTATAGAAAGGTTGCCTATTTGAATTACTGCGTTTTTGTTATTTAGGAAGAAAATCATTTTCTCGGCTTCATATTGGATGAAATATTGCCTGAGACATAATTTTTATTCGGAAGCAGCTCGGCGCGAGATATTATTTAAATTACCTCTCCTTGGGCTAAATTCTGCTGAAATATCTCCAGTTTGATTTATCATGCAGTCACAGTGAGAGAATGAAGCATATGAGGGTTTTATTACGTCTGCGCTCCTGCATAAAATGAGTCTGACTGAATCCTGCAGTCACATTTGGACACTAGAAGTGAATTATTACAGACACAAGCCTGTCCACCTGCCAATTAGACCCGCTTCATGATTCGAGCTGATTTAAATATTGTGATTTGTCTCTTTGCTCTGTCAGGCTTAAGTTTGTAGGTGATAATACATTTTGTCGTTGTGTTTTTACAGGAAACGGTCTAAAAGATTCTGCTTAAATGCTTAGACAAATATAAATTGTACATACACAACCATTCAATTGGATAAATAAATGAATATTTAAGTTTAAGTTTATTCAGCATGAAAGCATTAAAATAAGCAAAAAAGTTTCAAATTATTACTTTTTATTCATCAAAGAATCCTGAAAAAAAGCTGCATCGCCGTTTCCACAAAAATATGAAGCAGCACAACTGTTTTTAACAGTGATTATAATAAGAAACCTTTCTTGAGTAGCAAATCGGAATGATTTCTGAAGGATCATGTGACACTGAAGACTAATGAGTAATGATAATATTTCTTACTGTATTTTTGATTTTTTTTTAAACGCAGCCTTGATGAGCAGAAGAGACTTCTTTAATTAAAAATCTTACTTTTGAACGTTAGCGTATATGTGGGTCTCACGGTTATTTTTCTTTCATTTTTCAGTTATGTCTACTCAAACTACATAAAACAGTCCCAGCTGTCTTTTTGTAATCCAGTAGTAGATTTCAGTGCACAGATAATTATTACTGTATTTTACGAGCTGATAAGCGATAAGCAAACATTTCAGACTTTGTGAAAACTCAATTTCCCATTATTCAATTTTTAACGCAAGGCCATAAAGCTGCAGAATCAGTTGTGACATGTTGCCCTTTAAGACTGTCATGTTATATTACCTTGCAGATCACATTTCATGAGTGTCTCATTAAAATAAACTCGCTGTGTTTTATGTGCACGTAACAGACAGATGTTGAGATTTTAAAGTGTGATGAGACGGTCCTCGAGGACACATCAGGACGTTTGTCTGGACTGTCATATTCAGGGTCTCGGAGTGGGAGAAGTTTCGAAACTGATGACATCGCAGCAAATGTTGTGTGCAGTTTGAATATTTTGTCAAAATGAAGTCAGAAGATGTCGCTTTGTGTTTGTTAATCGTTTATGGATCACATTCATAGTTAATGTGATTTCTCAGAACTTGAGGACAACTAACTTCATTCAGCTACTAAGATCACCAAAAGTCAGTCATTTATATATATAATGTACAGTATTTCAGAGCAGCTTTACAGAAAATAGAGGTACTAATATCAAATTTCCACAGGTCTTCATTTAGCAGTTTTGTTTGCAGCTTCATAGAAAAGTATGCCTTAATATATTCATCTTTATGCCCCTAATATATATATATATATATATATATATATATATATATAGCAACTTAAAGGAACACTCCGACTTTTTGGGACTTTAGCTTATTCACAGTATCCCCCAGAGTTAGATAAGTCCATACATACCTTTTTCATTTCTGTGCGTTCTGTAAGTGTTATTTGACGCACCCACCGCTAGCCTAGCTTAGCACAAAGACTGGATGTAAATGGATAAGGGTAGCATACTAATCCCAATAAGTGACAAAATAATGCAAACATTTTCCTATTTACATGTTGTGGTCTGTATAGTCACAGCGTGTACAAATAACAAGGCTATATGAGACAGAGACCATTTTTAATCGTATAGATACTGGGAACTATATTCTCACTAGGCGTAGGAGCACAGCTACTTGGGCGGAGTGATTAGCGCAGCACACGAGACGCCCTGTGGTGAGGAGCAGAGAGTTCGCTCAGAGTTGGAGTAATAGAGTCAGCAATTACTAGATAGTAAAATTTATAGTTTACAATCATGGGTGTTTGCTGTATTTTAAAGAGCTGCGACAATAAACAGGGGAGACCAGGTAATACTATGATGTTTCATAGAATTCCAACCAAAAACGCTGACCTGATGAATCGATGGCTACTTGTTCTGGGTAACGTTATAGATCCAAACACACCTGTAAACAGCATCAAGAAGTATTTCGTTTGCTCTGAACATTTTACTATAGACGACTATTTTGAAAAAATGCAAGTTGCCACACGGACCATGAAACGTGTGCTAAAGGATACAGCCATCCCATCGATAATAAAGTCAGGACAAATTGGATCACCTGTTGCTGCGGTAAGTGTTCCGTTATGTTTTGAGATGACTAACATTAGCCATACTGTAACCACAGGGCGTCTCGTGTGCTGCGCTAATCACTCCGCCCAAGTAGCCACTCCGCCCAAGTAGCTGTGCTCCTACGCCTAGTGAGAATATAGTTCCCAGTTTTTATACGATTAAAAATGGTCTCTGTCTCATATAGCCTTGTTATTTGTACACGCTGTGACTATACAGATCACAACATGTAAATAGGAAAATGTTTGCATTATTTTGTCACTTATTGGGATTAGTATGCTACCTTATCCATTTACATCCAGTCTTTGTGCTAAGCTAGGCTAGCGGTGGGTGCGTCAAATAACACTTACAGAACGCACAGAAATGAAAAAGGTATGTATGGACTTATCTAACTCTGGGGGATACTGTGAATAAGCTAAAGTCCCAAAAAGTCGGAGTGTTCCTTTAAAGCAACACCAAAGCACTTTCCTCTTCGATCCCCCTACAGGTTGGAAGTGGAATTGTCCAGTACCGCTGTCGTAAATAATTTAGCCTACCGTCGCACGCACGCTATTTATCCAGCACCGACTTTGGAAATAATGATGTCCAGAGACAAGGTAGTATGTTGCATGATTTTAGTATGATGTATTAAGACATCAGAAACGAAGAAAAACAAAATAATGACATTGCTTGCTTTTTTTTTGCTACTGTAACGCTTGCCGTAAAGCAAGTCAAATTTGTAGTTTCTTATGTCTCATTCGAACTACAGATCCGCCACCCGATCTGGCAAACTTGCATAGTGCGATTATAGCCGATAGAGGGCCGCAAAGCGAATGCAGAAGTGCCGTTCACCCTGTGACGAGTCGATGAACCACGGAAACCATTTTGGAAACATTTTAAGGTACAAAAGAATCTTTGGAGTTCCTTTAAACTAATAATGTTCATTAATTGAAATAAAACTGAAATAAAATGTATCTTAGATGAAAAACTTCCGCTAAAATCTCAACAACATATATCATATGTGGCAATGTCTTATGAACAGTATTTTTATGTGAAAAAAAAAAAAATCTTTAAAAAAATGTTGTTTATTCACAGTTACATGTTTTTCATATTACTTTACACTCAACACGTAAAAAAATTTCGGATTTAAAAAATACAGGAAAAATCTGTCAAAATTAAACAGTAAAATTACTTTTTTTTTTTTACAGTGTAGAAATGTTGCCTTTGCAACGAACTGAAATAACGTTTAAGTTGAAGTACTAAAACTTAAAAATAAAGCTAATTGTTTAAAAAACCTAATAAAAAAAAGCACATGAAAATTGACTAAAACTTAAAATAAAATGATAAAAATGAAAGATAATTCAAAATATGAATTTCAAAGCATCAGATACAAAGTATCACACCCAGTGGCATCAACAAATGCTGCTTAATCTTAATAGTACACAAATAATACTAAAATAGCACTGCAGTAAACCAAAGGTGACTTTGGTGAGGAATGAAAAAATATAGTTGAATTAATGAATTTGAGCAAAAAAAATTAAAATTATTACAAAAAAAAAAAACTTTGAGTTCAACCTGCCAGTCAGGAATCCAAGTGTTCCTTCTAATGACCCTCATGAAGCCAGTGGAAGAGGCCCGGGACCCTCGGCTCCGCACTGAATTATTGAGCGTGTCGTGGAGGCTCTGTCCACACAATGAATTACAATGTGAATCCTTCTCTAATTATGACTCTTTCAGATGGCAGACGGGGGAAAATTGAACCTGAATATTTCATAATCTGCATCTCCTCTTCAAATGAGAGATCATTTTGGAATCGCATGCTAATTTTTGTCACGGCCCTGAGTTCCCAATAACAGTAATTGGAAAAGTCTCTGAAGGAGTCGCTCATTACAGCCGGAAATGATTAGCGCTGATGAAAACTACAGTAAACCTCCTCTTTATACCAGCTGTTGTCATTTTCTGCTCCATAACCGTTTATGAATATAGGCATAAGTTAATATTTTAAAAAATGACAAATGTCTGTACTTATAGCAGAAAATTACATGAACATCCCTTACAAAAATTCAACACAACCATAGTTTATAAAAAATAATTTTCCATTTTCTTCCAAAATAAGTTTCAGTAATTGTGTTTGTCATTTTTATAATGACAATATAATTTTTAAACATTTTTAATTTGGTTTTAGTTCATTAAGTTAAACTAAATGAAAATGGAAAATGTTGCATTTGGCAACTAGCTGAAATAAAATTTAAAGGTTTTTAATGTGTCGTTTTTTTTTTTTTTTTAATGGTTTTAGATTTAGTTTGAGTTCAAATATCCCTGTCATCTACATTAAATACAATTATGTCTTGGATAATCTCCTTCTGTCATATTTGTCGGTTCATTCACAATGCATTGAGTATTTAGATAAGATGATCATCAGTATAATGCACTCTGACTCTTCTCGTAGAATGCCAGTGTTGTTTTGAAGTTATCTGTTAACCGAGTATTGACTCTCCCCTGTGTGTTGTTCTGTTTGTCTGTGTGTGTGTGTGTGTGTGTGTGTGTGTGTGTGTGTGTGTGTGTGTGTGTGTGTGTGTGTGTGTGTGTGTGTGAGATGAGAGCGAGAGGTTACAGTTAAGGTCACTGTTAATGCTCACGGGACACTACAAATAAACCAACTGGAGCAAGAACAAGGTGCATGTCTAAATTTTACATGTTGTGGAATGTCAAAGCCATGAATTAATAAACATCAGATAAAACCCTTTGTGTGTGTGTGTGTGTGTGTGTGTGTGTGTGTGTGTCACTCGGTCTTTTAACCCCAGTCAGAGATGTCAGAGCTCCTCGAGGTAAAGCAGAAGGAAGTGAAGGAGAGGGAGAGAAACAAGTAAAGCTGTAGGAAAACAGCAGCGAGGTCAGAGGGACGTGAAAGATCTTGTTTGTAAGTAAAGATTTGAAGGTGTGCAAATGTAGTCTAGTTTGAAATATATAAAATAACACTTCATTATGTGTTTGAAAAACATTATTTTAAAGTTCTAATACTCGAGTGGTGTAACCATCCAGTAAAAAAAAAAAAAAAAAAACCTTCCATACATATACAGTACCAGTCAAAAGTTTGGAAACATTACTATTTTTAATGTTTTTGAAAGAAGTCTCTTATGCTCATCAAGCCTGCAGTAAAAAAACAAACAAAAAAAAAAACAGTAATATTCTGAAATATTACTACAATTTAAAATAATGGTTCTCTTTTTTAATATACTTTAAAATGTAATTTATTTTTGTGATGCAAAGCTGAATTTTCATCAGCAAGTACTCCAGTCTTTGGTGTCTTATGATCCTTCAGAAATCATTCTAATATGATGATTTATGATCAATGTTGGAAACATTTGTGCTGCTTAATATTTTTTTTAGAACCTGAGATACTTTTTTCAGGATTATTTGATGAATAAAAGTTAAAAAGAACTGTATTTATTTAGAATAGAAATCTTTTGTAACAATATACACTACCGTTCAAAAGTTTGGGAACAATAACTATTTTTTTTTTAAGAAATTAGTACTTTTTTAAGAAATTAGAAAAAAAGATGTTTATAATGGGCTTGAGGGACACAGACATTTGTTCACAGTGCACAATGGGGAGCACAGATGACTATCTTCATGCCCTATGGACCTGTCAATCAGTTTACTCATTTTGGATATCAGTGACCACAAAACTCTCTGTTATCATGGGTTGTGGAATCCCTCCATCTCCGTCACTTTGTTTACTCAATAACTATATGGAAGTTGATCATCTCCCAATTAAATACAAAAATCCACTCCTCATTTCTCTAACTATCGCCAAGAAAGTAATTTTGCAACACTGGAAGTCCAAAAACTGTATAAATATCAATCACTGGACTAATCTTCTTATAGAATACATCACATTAGAAAAAAATAACATACACTAACAAGAATATTCTATCTACATTTCTTGATATCTGGAAGCCATTCCTAACTCATCTTCATATAATTCAGCAACCTGTAACCGGATCCACGCACTCCCCCAATATATGTGTGTAGATATATAGATATATATGATGTTCAATAAGCTATACTTTTCTTTTATTTAAATCTGCATATTATTGCTATTACTAATTATTTCCATTTGTGATGGTGGTATTAAGAATAGGGATTTTGGTAATATTATAATATAATTATTAGTCAGTCCTCTCTTTATTATATAAATAACAAAATGTTAAGTATAAATATTAAATTATTATATATATATATATAGATATTTTAATAATATAAACCGTCTGGGTTGGGCGTCTGTTCTAGGTGCTGTTGGTGGGTCCGATTGGCATGCCCTGTTGTCATGGTCATTGTAGTCTCAGTGGTCTAATTGACCCTTCCCCTTTCACTGCCTCCGGCCAAATCCCTCCCTCATGTAAAATAATTTGGATTGATACCTGGGTTGGATATGGTGTCTCTGGCTGGGTAGCTAACCAGTGCACACCATGGTCCTAGCCATGGAGGAGGAGGAGAAAAAAAATAAAATAAAAAAAACTTTGGGACAAGAGGGCCAACCACTAATAACATTTGGTTATGTCAGGTCACTACCAGACTAAGGGAGCTTGGTATGGCGGTGCCTGATATGGTGCCCCAGCATACTTATTGGAGGAAGACTCAATGGAGCATAGAGGATTAATTGCTGTGGCCGGGTGTCGCTGGTGGCAGTGGGGGGGGAGGGGACTGGATTGTTGGATCAAGGAGAGGTGTCTATGTCGGGGGGACATGCTGGTTGTGCTCACTTGCAGTTGTGGAACAGCCCCTGACCTAGAGTTTAGAGCAAATATACAATAACTTATGGACTGATCTGAATGTATTGTTATTGTTATTATTATTACTGTCACTAATACTATCATTACTATTTACTATTTATTTATTTATTTATTTTTGATATATATATATATATATATATATATATATATATATATATATATATATATATATATATATATATATATATATAATTTTTTTATAAATCACTAAAACTAACACTATTACTATTGTTATGATTATTATTATCATCGATAATAATAACACCACTAATATTGATATATTATTATTGATTATCAATATCAACAAATGAGATTGAGCTTTCTTTTTTATTTTATTTTATTTATTTTTTTTATTTTTTTTTTTTTAATTTCTCTCTCTTTCTTTCGTTGTTGTTATTCTGTTTCTGTTTCTCCCTCGCTTCTGTATTTATGTCAATGATTTCTTACCGTGTATGTGTTACTGTTTTGTTAATCTGCAATAAAAAAAATAAATAAATAAGAAATTAGTACTTTAATTCAACAAGGATGCGTTAAATTGATAAAAGGTGATGGTAACGATTTATATTGTTAGAAATGTTTTTATTTTGAATAAATGCTGTTTTTATGAATAAATGCTGTTAACGTTTTACTCATCAATGAATCCTGAAAAAAGTATTCCAAAAAAATATATTAAACAGCACAACTGTTTCCATCATTGATAATAACTGAGTATCAAATCAGCATATTAGAATGATTTCTGAAGGATCATAAGACACCAAAGACTGGAGTACTTGCTGATGAAAATTCAGCTTTGCATCACAAAAATAAATTACATTTTAAAATATATTAAAAAAGAGAACCATTATTTTAAATTGTAATAATATTTCATAATATTACTGTTTTTTTTGTTTGTTTTTTTTTTTACTGCAGGCTTGATGAGCATAAGAGACTTCTTTCAAAAACATTAAAAATAGTAATGTTTCCAAACTTTTGACTGGTACTGTATATATATTAGGGCTGTCAAAAGATTAATCGCGATTAATCGCATCCAAAATAAAAGTTTGTGTTTACATAATATATGTGTGTGTACTGTGTACAATTAAATTTGTATATATAAATACACACACATGCTTGTATATATTTAAGAAAAATGTAATTTATATATAAAAAAATTATATTTATATATAATATAAATTATATATACAGTATATGTATGCAAATATTTCTTAAATATATACATGCATGTGTGTATTTATATATACAAAATAATTATACACAGTACACACACACACACACACACACACACACACACACACACACACACACACACACACACACACACACACACACACATATATATATATATATATACATATACACACACATACATACATATTTACGGTTTGCGGTTAATACGTTTTGTTTTCAATGTTTTTGAAAGAAGTTTATAATGCTCACAAAGCCTGCATTTTTTTGGATTAAATAATATTTTGTAAAATATGTATTGTGATTTTTTTATTACAATTTAAAATCACTCTTTTCTATTTGAATATATCTTAAAATGTAATTTATTCCAGTTATGGCTACGCTGAATTTCCAGCAGCCATAAAATTAAATAATATTAAAAATATTTATTAAAATTTTATAAAAAAAAAATATAAAATTAATTTCCTTAAAAAAATACTTACTGACCCCAATCTTTGAACAGAAGTTTACTACAAACCTATGTTGTATAAACCCAATGTTGTCATTTCACAACTTATCGAATTTATTCACATTTTAATACTTCTAAAATAATTCTAGTTCTTAAAAAAATTTAAAGAAACCAAAACATTGATCTGAAGAACCCATAATGAAAAAAGAACCATTTAAAATTTCAAAATAATCTTATTTTTAAATTGTACCTTTTCCAAATGTTAAAGGTATTGGGTAAGGCAATTCTGGTTGAAACTTCTGGTTGAAACGCTCTTCACATTCTGATAGCAATCAATTATAGAAGTGGTCTAACTATTAAAAAAAATGTACATACTACATCTGTGGAAGTCACATGACCAAAACATGGCCAAACAGAAGCCAACTTTTACAGTTCCTCCTGAACCAAACAACCAGCTTATACTGCGTTCATGCCACGTCATAACTACCGTAATTACAAGATGGCGACCCGTGACGTTCTACCAGAGCTGTTCACGTCCTCAGACTCGGACTTCTGTGTTTCTATATCAGCACTATCAACGCTGAAATTAACCTGCAGCAGTCAGGTGGTACAACTAGAGCTCTGGAAGTTGTTTACGGTCATTATTATTTTAATTTTTTGTGCTTTGCAATTACGTGTCATCTTTAGTGACGCTTTACAGACTCTGGCTGTGTGGTCGTGTTTTGAAGGAGGCGTGGATTTGGAGACGCTCTAAAGGAAGGGTGGGATCTTATGCTTTCAAAGCTAGCTTGCTATTGCTAGCCTCTCTGAAATTGCCTACCCTACCTTTAAATGTCATAATTACTCCATTTTGGGCTTGTCTCATTCTCAAATTTTTTAAATATCCTCTCTATATAATCACAGCACACTCTTATGTAGAAAAAGCTGATTGGACTTGATTTGACATTTTATGACTTTCTGATATATTATTGATACCCATCCACATACTGAATGCTGCTAGCTAACTTTTTTCTCCAAAAAGTGTGATGTGATTTGTGATGTTAAGTTTGAAGACTTAAAGGAGAACTCCAGTCAATTTTAACATTGAGCTCATTTTATTGTACATTTGGAGTGCTGTCAATACAGAGAACAACTACAAAAATCGGTGTTGCCTACACCGAGTTATTCTATTTTTAAAATTTGCACCCTGTTGACTTCAATGGGGCAAGTTTTAAACCTGCTTTTAGCCTCTTAACATCCTTGATGTGTCATTACAAGTGCCCAGCTAATGTGACTGATTCCTTCTGAGTGAACACGAGTGGATCTGACTGCAGTAGATGTAAAAGATATGTATAAAAATGATGTTATTTAAGCCAGCGCAAATACCTGTGTTTACATCCTGTTTTTCGGTTGAAGTCCAAAGTAGTCGATTGCCGAGTTCACGCGCGTGGTCATAGGTAACTAAACCTATGCGCGTGAACTCGGCAATCGACTACTTTGGACTTCAACCGAAAAACAGGATGTAAACAGGTATTTGCGCTGGCTTAAATAACATTATTTTTATACATATCTTTCACATCTACTGCAGTCAGATTCACTCGTGTTCACTCAGAAGGAATCACTAACATTAGCTGGGCACTTGTAATGACACATCAAGGATGTTAAGAGCCTAAAAGCAGGTTTAGTACTTGCCCTATTGAAGTCAACAGGGTGCAAATTTTAAAAATAGAATAACTCGGTGTAGGCAACACCGATTTTTGTCGTTGTTCTCTGTATTGACAGCACTCCAAATGTACAAAAAAATGAGCTCAATGTTAAAATTGACCGGAGTTCTCCTTTAAAGGGACAGTTCACCCACACACATTTTAATTCTGTCATCACTTACTCACCCTCAAGTTGTTCCAAACCTGTACGAGTTTCTTTATGCTGTTGAACACAAAAGAAGATGCTTTAAAGAATGTTTGTAATCAAATAACTTCCAATAGTAGGAAAAAATGCAATGGAAGTCAATGGTTACCAACACTCTTCAAAATATCTTTATTTGTGTTCAAAAGAAGAAAGAAACTCATACAGGTTTGGAACAACATGAGGGTGAGTAGATGATGACGGTTTTCATTTTTGGGTGAACTGTCCCTTTAACAGCCAAAAGATTCACTGTAATATCACTATAGAGTCCAGAGCCATGTCTACTGTTCTTCTGCCTCACTGCTTCAACAACCAGCCCTCTTCTTATCAAGAACCATTTTTCACTGTAGGCTTCTAGACCAGAGCACACACTCATTCACTATTCTCCCATCGACCTCTCCTCTCCTTCACCATGCAAATCAGACAGGAACAAATGTCCCGACTCAGTGGGGACCCTCGACCCGAAGTGTTTAACTCCACAGCCTCCCATCTCACTCATTCCCGTCTCTTTGATGTTCTTTAAATGAGCTTTCCAACGCCACTTCAATTTTACAAGGCCATTATGGGGAGATATAATGTGAGGGTTAAATATATCGGGGCAGACATTATGTGAAAATAATTAGTGCTGATGAATAATGCACTAATTCAGCTGATGAGGGATGGTTAGCAGAGTAATGGAGTGAGGGGAAGGCGGTAGCTTGACAAATGAAATTAAAATATTTAAACACTGCTTTATGATATTACGGGAGAGATCTCATCATCATCATCATCATCGAATCCCTCTCACCTCCGGCACGGAGCACACGGCTATTACGGCTGACGGCTCTATTCGAGTGACATGATCACGGTAATGTGACATCCATAAGTCACACGGCCCATTCGTCAACGTGAACACGGACGACATCAGAGCAAGGACAAGACTCGCGCACACAATCACGTATGTTCTCAGATCAGAAAAGTCTGCAAAAACAGCTAGACCAGCAAAGAATAGGACAAGGTCATTATGCTGGTCAGCTGACTTTATACATTCTGATTATTGCGATTTTCCTGGATGATCAGTTAGCATTAAGTGAAGTGTGGCACTGGATTGAAACAATGACTTAACAGAAAGTTTCAAACACTCGTCGTCTTCGCCATTGGTTGAACTGATAATCTTATGCTGCCTTCAAGTGCACCTGGGAAATTCGTACCACAGTGGCGAGAATTCGTTATTACGACATGTCAGAAACATAGAAATACAATACAAAACAATAAACCCAGCTAACTATTCACCAGCAAAATATGAATTTCTATCACTTGGTATCAAAATGAAATGTTTTTGTTACATAAAGCAAACTGAAAAAGTTGAGTACTTTATCCATTTACTATGGACTTGCTCTCCGCTCACTGGTCTATAAATTACAGATATATTGTATTGTTTACATTATAGATCAATGTTTCCGCCATGTATCAAATAGACACTCCTCTTACAAGATCTCAAATCGCATATCATCTAGAATTTCCCACTTGTAAATATGACTTCACCTGTTCATTCATGATCATGATATTTTCTACTCCACTTGAAGGGCGCATCAGGTCCAGTCAAGCTACGCGAACAATCCGATTGCAATTCCATTTGCTGCCACTAGTGGTGCAGAAATTACACACTTCATATTTAACTTCCTCTACTGGTGTGTTGATTGGTTAATAAGAATTGTTCACCCCTAAAATCTGGTAGATAGGAAATGGATGTTGATCTAGGAATATATCCTGCTTGATTTTTTTTTTTTTTTTCTCAATAAATGTAAGTAAAAAGAAAAAGAAAATATATTGGGGGAAAAAGACTGGGAAATGTTGCAAGTTTGAATCAAACCTGCACATATGAACTCTGATATCCAGGGTAGGTACCTTAGTAGGTATTTGCTAAATCAGTTATCGCCATTACTATTAAAGACACTAAGGACGATAACTAGGCCTATAAATAACAATAAATATATAGTTCTAAAAATTTAAGTCTAAACCACAACTATGACGGTAACAGCACAGAGTAAAGATGTCATTGGAATCATGTTGAAAATAATTTTTTTTAAAGCTGATGAACGATAAAAACATTGGCAGCCAATCAGAATCCATCCAGCTTTAAAGAGCTCGAGCATTTAAAGCGGCAGACGACAGAACATGGCATAGGTTAAAGCAGGTTATGACTATATGTTAAGATATATTTTAGGAATAGATATTCTTTTAGTTATCCCTTAGGGGGAAATACTATATCTATCTCCAGTTGATCATGACAGATGTGAATACATGAGGTTAAATATCTTCCTCTGTGGCTCTTTGAATACTCATCCGAATCAGAGAGCGCTAATACAGCGGGACCCGGGACCAGAGTTATTTACGACGGAGTGGCCCACCTCATTCCCCTCGTTACGATTACATTTTACACCCATCATCTGACAATGAAGTGGCTGCACAATAAATCCCTGCTTCACTGCCATTTCCCAGTAAATTGCCTGTACAGAATCAATATGGCGGACGAGGCTGCTGCGTCCAGATAAATGACAAGAGTATCGATAGATGGAGGAGAGCAGAAGAGTCAAACAGATGTGTGTGTGTGTGTGTGCGTGCGTGCGCGCGTGCAGCATATTAGGATGATTTCTGAAAATTCAGCTTTGCCATCACAGGAATAAATTACATTTTAAATTATATTCAAATAAACAGTTCTTTTTAATTGCTATAATATTTCACAATATTAGCCTATACTGTTTTTACTGCATTTTTATTTTATTTTTTTAAATAAATGCAGCATTCGTGAGCAGAAGAGACCTCCTTCTGAAACTTACCGACCACAAACTTTTGAGAGTACAGTGAGCTGAGTCTGAAAATATTCTTTAATTTGATCTTTCAACAGGATTAAAGTGACCAAAATGATGAAGACAGGAAGTGATGCCGCAAACAGTCCTGTGCCAATGATGAACGGGATGCCTGAAATTATAAAAAAAAAAAAAAAAAAAAAAAAAAAGGAAAAATCTTCAGTTTCAAAATGCATGTGACATGTTCTTAGAAATGTAATTTTTGTATTTATGTCAATTTTTTTTAAATCATTTTCTGTAGGTATTAATTGAATGTTTGTAAAACGTCAAGAGGTTTAACCATTAATTAAAATGTTTTCCAATATATTTATCGAGAAATATATATTTTGTTTTTTATACATTAATATTTTAAAACAAACTTCTCCATTGCTTTTTAAAAATTAATAATTATGCCAATATACTAAATAGTTTTTTGTTTTTTTAACCTTTTAGTTATTTTTACTTTAACCTTTTAGTTATTTTTACAAAAATATAAAAATAACTTAATTCATCATTGTTTTCTGTATAAGCTGAATTGTTGTAAAATCCCTTTAACTAACAAGAGCCAGTTCCATAATGACATCATCCAACAGGAAGTGACATCAGTTTGGAGAAAAAAACAGAACAAACATCAGTAAGTATTAGCAATGGGAATTATCAATTGTCATGTTGTTTGCATCATCCTGTTTGATAAAATATTACAAATCAAAATCATACTATCAATATTTCAAAATATGGTAAAACTATATTATTATTATAATACATAATTAACTGAGCAATGGCTCTTTATGTCCATCCTGCTCTGCTCTTCTTCTTGTGTAAATAAATACATGTTTGAGCTTGAAGCATTTTTTACGGAAATTCTTCCACTTAAATGACAACACAAACATACACATTTTTAAAATGTTGTAGAGTTTGAAAGGTAATGCAAAACCGGAATGGCCCATAACAAACATTTGTATGGTCCTTCTAGAAGTAAAGGAGACCTGGTGAACTTCTGAACACTTAAGAACGACTCAAACCGCATCAACTAACTAATCACTCCAATTTCCATTCAGTTAGAATGAATGTATAGTAATCAAGTGCCAATGTCTGGTACCAATATGGCTTCCGGCACCTCTAGATATACGAGCGTTGAGGCCTGATAATCTTAATATCTGCAAGATATGGTTGGCCGTATATTAGAATGAACAACTGTGAAGTCAGAAAGAATCATTACTGGCCTTGAGCTGACTTACACTGAAGCTGATATTTCTGAGAGCGAGAGACAGAGAAAAAGACGAGGACGGGGGAAGCATCGTCTCAGCTGGCACTTTTTATTAAGCTCATATTTTGCGACTGTCATTGGCGCTGCATTTGACTTGTAAAACAGACCTAATTACAGGCCCCAAATATGCGATTGGCACATCAAACGGTAAGCTACAGTGACGGCCTCCCCTGTCCTGGCTCTCCTCTCGCTCCCGCTCCTCCTGCCGCACTAAAGCCACCGATTATGAGAGAAACATTAAATGGGAATTACTGCAAAACAATTTACCCGTAATGTAGCAGTCATATCTGCGCAGGCACAGGAAAAACGACTCAAATATAGTCGGATTAATAATACATGCTTTAATTAAACAGCTTGAAGGTGCATATAACAGGGACAGGAGACGAAAAGATTGAATCTCCGTGCGGCGGATGTGAACAGACGACTCGCGGTGAGTAAATATGCACCCATGAGCAGTCAAAGAAATCATGATAATTTACAAGATGTTAGACTGAGTGATAAAGGTCATTCCATTCATGATCAGAAAGACATGATGAAGCATCTGAGATGGTGCATGGTGATAAGAAATCATAAATATATGGTGTATTAGTACAGGAACTGCTCTTCATTTGTATCAGGCTCCACATTACCCCAAAGAGTAAAGCAGAGAATAAATTAAAGAATATAAATGTGTTCCAATACTTTTGCAAGAATTTATGACTAAATATTTGATTCTTAACAGAATCTGACTTGTTATAACCATTCAGTTTGGTTGGAATTGATTCAGTTTCAATTATTTTGGTCTAGTTCATAATAATCTTCAAATAAATGCGTAATGGAAAGGACTAGACTGGAAATTTGAAGTTGGTGGGTTTTGTATATGGTATTGGTTACCATAATTAGATTATTATGATTAGATTATGTAATAATCTGCCAGATATACAGTATATTGTCTCCACGATGCATCGATGCCTTTTACAAAGTGTCTGCCAAAACATCATAGTAAGCACTGTTATTGTTTCTACAGTATAATCTTAAGAAATTAATATGATCTCCATCAAAGAGTGTTACACGTTTTTAGAATTGTTGTTTCTTTTGTCATTACAATGAAGTAAAAAGAAATGTAGTAACTCTGCTATTCAAGGAAAAACTATGTTGACCATGCTTAATTATGGTCATTAAGTATGTAACTAATAATTATGGACACAAACAGACTGATTCATCTTTTCAGAAGAAAATGTGTGTGGTACTTGCCCATGTTAGACCTTATATTATGTTCCGGGTCAATCTGACCCGCAGAACATTTTTATTTGTCGGAAATACTGGGATGTTTTTCTTAAAGAATTGTGGGTTATTAGTAATATTAACTATGTAGGGTTAGCACTGGTTTATGGTTAGTTGCATGTAATTAATTATGCATAACTTATAGTAAGAGCAAATGGTGGTTTGTTGTCTCACTAGTTGCGTCATCAGGTTCTGCGCTCCTATTGGTTTATGATTTGACGGCTGTCGTAGAAGTCACACTACAGGACTGCGCGTCAAATCTTCTAACACTGCCACAATTTGATCGCAACGGTCATTAATCGGCCGTTGACTAATATGTCAAACTAGCGATCAAAGACTTCAGATTTTGGCCTAGGATCAGAGGAATCTTTTAGGATTCTCAACATTTGTCCCGGGCCCTGTTTACACCTAGTATTAAGATGCGTTTTTGTCGATCGGATCACAAGTAGACAAGGAAGACATTCCCGTTTACACCTGGTGTTTTAATCCATTTCTTTTGTCCACTTTCAACCACTTCAGTCCTGATTTCTTCGAGGAACAGGTCTATGGGCTGGTAAATAAATCGTGTGTTTTTTTTCAGATCTTTCGATCTAATGGACAAAATAACCTTGCGCAATTTCCATATGAACGCACCCCGAGACGACAGAAAAACACCAGCTTTTATAGATCATCAGCTTTAGTTTCTGCTCTGAAAGCCACAAGACAGTCGAACGCTGTGAGTGTGTGTTAGAAATCAGGAATGATGAGAGAACATTGTGCTTGGTACATTTTTCATCTTCAAACCAAACTTAGATCTTTAGCCGACAAAGTTTAAATCCCGTCTGGCTAGAGCTCTTCCCATAATGTGTAAGCATTAGTTCAGTAGACGGAGAGTAGACGGTCTTTTGTGGCTGTTTGAACACATTCGACCACATGAGAGTTTACACTAAGAAAGCAATCCGGTCAAATGTGTTTTCGACTCCCTCAGGAAGTGTTCGAAAGTGGACAAGCTCAAAACCTGTATTTAACATCGTCCACGTGTGATCGGATCTTAATACCAGATGTAAACAGGGCCTCAAACGGCTAAAATCGTAGTGTGAACCTGGCTTTAACAAATACCATTGATGATAGAATATTTGTATTATTGGCACCCGGCTGATAAAAGAAAGATAGATGTGAATAAAGGTCTGGTGTGTGTATCCATGTGCTCACAGGTCTGTAATACCAGCACACTCTCAAACACGAGCATTAGAGCATGTCTTCTGAAATCCTTCCTCTCTAATTACTGTGTGAGGTGAGTACTGAGACCAGTCCTGTGTGCGTGTGCTGTTATTGCTCCAGATAATAAATTGTGTGCTACATTGATAAACTAATGCAATTACAGGCAGGGTCACAAAGTCAGCTAATTTACAGATAGCAGTGTTTGGGGGTGGAGGGGGATGTTGAATAGCCCCTGGGGTCCTGATGCAGTCTCTTTATTTCCACTCGGAGTTTAAAACAGCGAAGTGCAGCAGGATTGATCCTTCGAACTGCGTCGGACTGACCGTTATAACAACAGAAGGTCAGAGATCTTTAACAGAGGCCAATTATTTTTGCAGATAGCATCCAGACAAAAACAGGCTTAGGAATCAAAGCAAGTGATTGAAAACTTGCTGCAATAACCAGGATAATTATTTAATTGCTTTAAGAAAAGTTATTTAGAGAGGATTCAAGTCACATCTGGTCAACTTTCAGGATCAAAAAATTAATATGTATTTCACCAACATCACTCCATATTCTTTATCTTCCAGTTACGGTAACATAAGGAACCTAAATGACTTGAGATCATTCTAATTTGTCATCTTGTTTCCAGAATGTGTTTGTAATGTAATGTGACCTTTGACCCATAATTAAATTGACATCTTTAACCTTCGTTACAGCCTGTCACATCTGTGCAAATCAGAATGTCAATACATCATTGGGTTTACATTAACTGCACAACACACACAAGACAGTCTTGGAGTGAAGTACACATACAGGGACAATCAACAAGGTTTATATATATATCCTTTGGCTAGTGTGTGATGTAATTTTATTATAACTTATTAAAGCTCTTCAGTTGAGTAGATTTTGCACTGTTGTCATTATGGCTACATTTGCATTAGATCGACACTTTTTTCTCTAGTTCTTTGATTGATCTCTGAATGGCAGTGTGCTGCAAATATGCAGTTGTGCACAAACGTTTACATACCCCTAGCAGAATCTGCAAAATATTAATATTTTTTTCAAAATAACAGGCATCATAAAAATTGCATGTTATTTCCTTAGTACTGTCCTAAAAAAGGTATTTCACATAATGAATATTTACATATAGTCCATAAGATATAATATCTAAATTGAGAAAAATGGCCAGTTTAAAAAGTTTACTTACCCTTGATTTGTGTTGTGTTGTTACCTGGATGATCCTCTACTTTGTTTGTGTGTGTGTGTGTGTGTGTGTGTTGTTTATGAGTCCTTTGTTCATCCTGCCCAATGTTCTTCAGAAAAATCCATGACCAGGGTAAATTGTACTTATTTTGCCTTCTGAATAAAATGTGATCATGTAAGTATCAAAGTGTTGGATAAAAGCAGCAAAATAGCTAAATCAACTGCAAAGGTTTAGTTCAAAAGGTTTGATGTTATTACATAATAATTACAATGTAATAAGATGCAATAATGATGAATTGTATCAGGGTATTGTGCAATGAGCAGGAAAACATCTAACTCACAAAAAATTCTAGCTAAAGCTCCATAATATATGAAATTACACTTGTTGAATCTGCATAAAGTTAATTTTCACAAAATAAGAGGCATCATAAAAATGTCATGTTATTTCTTATTTAGTACTGTCCTGAAAGGTATTTCACATAACGGATGTTTACATATAAAAGCTGCAAACATTCACTGATGCTCCAGAAGGAAACACGACGCATTAAGAGCCGGGTGTGAAAACTTTTGACCAAGATTGAACACATTTTTTCTTATTTTGTTTAAAGGCCCTTTTTTTATTCATTTAGAACAGCTCTACAGAATCTACAGAAGATAGTTACAAATTTCCCAGAAGACAAAATAAGAACAATTTACCCTGGTCATGGATTTTTCTGAAGAACATTGGGCAGGATGAACAAAGGACCCATGAACAACACACGCACACACACACAAAGTAAAGGATCATCCAGGTTACAACACGCATTACAAATCAAGGTCAAGTAAACTTTTTAAACTGGCCATTTACCAATTTAGTTATTTTATCTTACGGACTATATGTAAATATTCATTATGTGAAATACCTTTTTTAGGACAGTACTAAGGAAATAACATGCAATTTTTATGATGCCTATTATTTTGAAAAAAATATTAATATTTTGCAGATTCTGCTAGGGGTATGTAAACGTTTGTGCACAACTGCATATTTGCAGCACACTGCCATTCAGAGATCAATCAAAGAACTAGAGGAAGAAGTGATGATCTACTGCAAATGTAGCCATAATGACAACAACAGTGCAAAATCTACTCTACTGAAGAGCTTTAATAAGTTATAATAAAAAAGACATCACACTAGCCAATGCATATTTAATTAAAAAAAGGGTTTTGCATGAACGCATGCGTGAATATTTACACTGACAGACATCTCTTCGACTTCACTGGAGTATTTTTAACACAAGCGACGGCTGGATCTGCCCGCGGTCTCGTGTCCTGTGGCACCGAGACTCACGCACCCCTGACACCAGTATCTGGGATGATCCATTGCCCCTGGCAACACAGGGCCTATTCCCAGAAGCCCTTCTGATTTATGGAGCTAATTTTGCCATGTTGCTGGGGAATCTGGGATTTGTGGTTCAGCTGAGGGCAGTTGTCTGCATGACAAGGCCACTGTAAAGTTCAAACAGCCAAAGCTTCTGTCAGCACCTTTACCGACGCCACAGAGTGAGACAGATGGAGAGACTCTTGACAACTCACCCGGAGAGAGACGTGCGCAAAAAAAAGTCAAGCAAGCGCAAAACACAACTACGGTAATCTGTCATTACTAGCGCTGTGTTGATATTCCTTATACAGTACTTCTGTAAAATTGCAATTAATTCATCTTAAATTACTTTTACCGTGGTCCCTCTAGGGGGCCTCAGCAAACGCCCAGGGGTGCCCTCAACTTCATTTTAATAATTTACTTTAAATATTTCATTTTAGTTGTATTGATCTTAAATGCAAAAAAAAAAAAAAAACTAAAAATAAGAATGCACAATGCAATGTTAAATTGATATTGTATTTGTTTTGTTTTTTTTAATACAACAGAAGCACATGCTAACTTAAATAAGAGGGCCTTGAATATTGTCTTGGTCATACGGGGACCTTGGAGTCAAAAACTGATGATACGCATGCAATTGCAGGAGACCTGAAAAGCTCTTGCAAAGTTAGCATTCAATGGCATACAAAAATTTGAGTGTGGTGATCTGCGAATTAATATGATGAGAAAGAATATGCAAACCAATATACAGTGTAGTATGTAAACGTCATAGATTGAACTTTTGAAAGAGCACAAATGGTAATACTTTAGTTTAGTGTCCTTGTCACATGTTACATGTCCTTAACAATAAGAGATTTTGCATAACTACAAGCAACTAACCCTAATCTTATAGTAGAAACATGCGGTTAATATTGCACTGTAAAAAATTATTATAATTTTAACTGTAAAATATTGTAAAAATACGACACTGTGCACCTATATATTAGCATTTACCTTCTAGGCTTGTGGAAAAGCTGCTTGTTCACGTGATGAATCATGTGACTGACAACCACCAGAAAAATGTGGTGATTAGAGTGTATTACAAAGGTACAAGACCAATATTAGTACAGGTTGGTATATTAACTTTATCAGTTAATGAAATACCTTTTTTTTTTTTTTTTACTATAAATCTGTGAAACCTTAAATGTTGCTACCATATTTTTTTCAGTTAATTTCTGCCAGTTTTTTACTGTAATTGTATAATTACACTTTAACAAGGACACCTTTATATACACATTTAAGAACGACATGAGGACATTGGACAAAGTAACCCTTTAAAAGGTTTAAGTATACTATGTATTCTTGGTTATACTAAATTACTTATGTAATTTACACTGATAAAACTAATCTAATTTAAGCATTTTAAATTTGTCAAATCAGTGATGTCATGGTTGCATATGGCTAGTACTCCTGTCTACCATTCATCTTGCTTTACTGGATCATTTTACCACCAAAAGAAAAAATAAATTATGCATTCTTGCAAGCAGTGGCATTTGTTTTGTCTATACCGACTGCCGCCCAGTAGCATGAAACCCAGTTCAGGGAAACTCAGTCTTCCTGTTTCTCAGATATCCAAACAAGAAAATGCGGCCACATAGATTTCTCCTCAGGCCTGTATTATGATGTAGAGTTCGAGATTTAGTCTCAAACTGAGCTCTGCACGTCTGGCCGAGGGGGTTTGTTTTTTTTAAAGGATGTCGGGGATAAACACTAAATTAATCATGTTTTGGCTGAACTTGCTGGGGACTGAAATTTGCTTATAGAGGCTCGTGATCACATAAAATATTAAAGACTTTTTCTCAGCACTAGCAGAGGGTACGAGAGAGGTTGGGCAGGAGGAGGCCACCGTCACCCATCGCAGACCATAAAGACGAGCACATTTTAATGAAACAAACGAATAAATGAGACTTCAGAACTGAATGTGGGTTATATGTAAATTCACATAAGCAGGACAAGTTATGATTTTGCATACATTAAAGGGATAGTTCACCCAAAAATGAAAATTGTCATTTACTCACCCTTAAGTTCCAAACATGTGTGAGTTTCTTTCTTCTGCTGAACAACACAAAAGATTATAGAAGTCAATGAAAACGGTCAACTGTTCTTTAAAATATACAGTCCAACATTCATTATATCTTTTGTGTTCGACAGAAACAAGAAATTTAGACAGGTTTGGAACAACATGAGAGTGAGTAAATGACAATTTTCATTTTTGGGTGAACTATCCCTTTAATGACCTAAATATGCAAGATGGAGACTAACAATATAAGTCTGGATGCCAACTTCACACCTTATTTTCAATTCTACCACATAATTTACTTCACCGGTTAAGAAATCAACCCATTTGTCTTACTGACACAAATTACAGATTAAAGAGTCTTTACAAATGACGGGGCCAATGTAAACGCGTTAGCTGAAGCTCTCTGACACGCTATAAACTCGTTAGCCCACGTTTCCTGTGGTAAACACATTACGTGGTTTATCCCGCCGGAAACGCATCCGCCTCACGGACTCGCAGCTCACGATGAGTCCCAGTTTAAAAAATACATCACTTCATTACAGAGTAGTCAGGCTGCGGGAGTCCCTCAGATTAAATAGCTCTATTTAAGAATCGCGATTTACATCCCTCACACCGTGAAAATCTCCATAGTAACGACACACTAACTGACCCAACAAAGCTTATTAAAATGTTATATTACACTGGTATAGAGGTCAAAGGTCAACTTTTAACTAGGGGAGGAATGGGACACACACACACACACTCACTTTAGGCCTGTGCGTTGGTGAGAGATCAGGTCCTGGCCATGGACGGAGGGGGGATTGGGAGAAGATTGCAGCATGAGGTCGTGTAGGAGGGGGATCGCGTCCACTTAAGGGCCCCCTTGCTGGGCCGGGGCGAGGTTTAGTTGGTGGGGTAAAGCTGAGCTTCATGGCACACTCCAAGTGCAAATCCAATTCTTCACAATTAGCTGAGTTTCCATGACAGGCACCAAGGTGGGAGAGCCACATCACCGACTGCCACAGCTCTGATTGGGTAATTCGTTCTCCACTATGCAAATGTGATGCTCGGAGGTTGTAGGGGGCGCCGGATACAAGTAACCAAGATGGTGCGATGGCATCAAGGGTCAACAAATATTGTAAAAACAGGTTTTAGTGTCCCTGTGGGAAAATAGGTGGGCAATTTTATCATAAGTTGACAATGAAATGTCCAAAAACTAGAGAGAGGCCATCAAGAACGCAACGAAATCCATACCGACATGTTATGTTTCGGTGATCCGATGTAGTTCAACCTTCATCCATAATAATTGTATTGCTATTGCATCATCACACATGGCCTAATGGGCAGAAATGCACAACAGTTACAGTCAGTCACCAAAACAGAAAAAAGATTTCAAAAGAAATGTATAGTATATAAAAATAATATTGCTTACCTCATTGTATGCTGTTCATGCTACATACCTGCTGGTACTGTAGTGCATGGTGAATTTAGGAAATTTGCTCTTTTTGTGAGGATTTGGGGGTGGGGGTTTGAAATGGTCTTTATTCAGCTGTTCAGATTTTTTTTTTTTTTCTCTCAATGCTGCTTTTGCAGCAGAGCTCTCAATATTTTTTTCTTTTTTTGCAGCTGTTATTTTTTCTAGACCATTTCAATTCTTTATTTTTTTACATTTCAAAATTAAACTCAGGTGATGAATTCAGAAGCAAAGAATTCATACAAACCATTAAAATTCATACATAAAATATGTACACAAAAGCTACATCCTCATCAGGCTGATTATACTAAGGAAAGCGTACAACATGTTTCATAACAATGCTTCAAAAATGCTCTACTGTGGTCTTTGAAATTGAAACATTCTCCATATTACTTTCAAACTGTAACATTTCCAGAACTGTTCAAAAGAAATTTAGGTCAACATACTGACCATAAAAAACTAAAAATAAGAGCAAAAGTTAGTCAATGTTGACACGATACAAAACAATCGATGAGGGTGAAAAACCAAATCACTCATGAAATTTCACAACTCAGTTATTCAAATTCACAGCCTTTTGACAGATGCTCTCTATGTGCTACTCAGGTTTGATAAGTAAAATAAAAAAGCGAATGAAATGTAAATTAGAATTTTAAAAACAACCATTTCAAAAACACAGAACTCAAGAGTGGTGCAGTGCAGCAGGACTGGACAGAAGACTTCATCTTCATCTACGCCATGAGCGCGACTCGTTATCGTCTTCCTCCTCATCATCGTCCTGCAGCAGGGAATCGTCCACCAGCGAATCCTCTGGAAACTGTAACCAATCAGAAAACGCACTCAGAACCAAATGCATGCTCAATGATGAAACTTTTCCAGGTGGTCAGTCACAAATTGCTGGTCTAAGTGGCGTTACATACCATTTTGTGCTTACACCATGGGTACATTCACTCTATATGTGAGCTCTATGTAACCAGAACTGTTATTTACACTCAATAACAACGATGAAACAAGGAGTAATACGAAAATATGCAGTGACATGTGTCCTGTATTTATTAAAGCATGTTGTAGGCAATACAAAAATGTTTACAGTTGCTAAGAAACACCACAACTTTCCCAAAATAGAAAGTAATTCTAAGGTTGTGTGGTCACAGGTGTGCATGACATGTATTGGCTAATTTGGGCCTGTTTACACCTGGTCACTTCATGCATTTTCTCTGATCGGATAGCTATCCGATCGTGAGAAGACCAGGTGTAAATGCCCTCCGAAACGCTTTAGAGATGCATTCCAGACGAAACTGGACGAGTGCAAATGCATCTGGTTGTTGAAACCACATTTGTAAATTTTACTCCTCCCAAAAATTTAAAAAATAAATAAACGTGTGAGAGCGTGTTTCTAGGCTACATGACATGTTATAGCCAGATATGACAGCGCTGCTGTAACATGCATCAGTGCAGATGAGTAGCTGAGCATCTCTTCACCAAGCCAACGCACAAACGGCCGCAAATGAAGTCGCAGACGCTCAAAACACAATCATCTTCATTAACAGAAGTGAGACTAGATGATCTTACCAGTGCTGATGCCGCTCTCTCTCCTATTGCGCTCTTTGATCTTGAAATTAGCTGATGATAAATAAAATGCAGCTCATATCTGTTGCTTTCGTTGACGTGAACTAAAATTTGCATATAGCGCGGAAATTGAAGTTCGGATTTATATTAGTTATGCGGCCAAGTGGCATAAATGGAACGGTTTTAACAAATCAAGCTATCCAATCAGTAAAAACCCATGAAGTGACCGGGGTAAACAGGCGTAAATGTGGCTCATCCAATTAGAATTAAGAATAAGAACTGTTTTATAAAAGTAGTTCTCTTAGATAAAGCTGTACATGCACTGATGAATGCATTTGTAATAAATAATCTGACATTTTGGTTTGCGACTAATAAGTTCCAAACAACAACAACAAAATTAAGATGAAGAACCTTTCAGTATGTAAAGTATTTAAGCTACTGAACAATCCAAAAATGTGTATACCGCAGAACTTTTCAACATATATACAACCGTTCAAAAGTTTGGGGTTGAAATTATTTTTCCTCTTATGCTCAATAAAGTTGGATTTATTTGATCAAAAACATTGGGGGGCTGGGTAACAATAGAATACAAGTACAATATAAGTAATATTGTGAAATATTTTTATAGCATAAAAATATACTTTTTATTTTAATATGGTTGAAAATGTAATTGAAGACTGGAGTAATGATGCTGAAAATTCATAAGTGTCGCATGATCCTTCAGAAATCATTCTAAAATGCTGATTGGATACTCAAGACATTTCTGATTATTATTATTACCAATGTTAAAAAAAGTTATGCTGCCTCATGCTTTGAAGAAACTGTGATGCATGCTATTTATTTGAAATTTCCGTAACATTGTAAATGTCTTTACCATCACTTTTGCTAAATTAAATGCATTCTTGATGAATACAACTATTACATTTCAAAAGATTCTTATTGACTCCAAACTTTTGAGCAGTAGTGTACATCAATTTTGCTTAATTTCACGCAAAAATGATTATGTTGTAATACATACAGTTGAATTACTTTCATACCTAATAAAAGAAATACAAACAGCTACAAAAAAGACTGACCAAATACACTTCAAGTGAACAGTGATGAAGGGCGTACCTCCTCATCCTCAGGTTCAGCCTCATCCAGGTCTGTTGTGTTGAGGGAAGCCGTGGGCTTGTGCCAGGCCAAACGCAGCTCCTGGTTATTTAACCGAATGCCGTGGATGGCCGCCTGAGGAACAGAGTAGAAGTTTAGAGTCCACATGAAGGCGTACATGCACATGCACATATGCATGTGTGTGAATATGTTAGTACCTGTTCAGCCTCTGCGCGGCTTTTGTACGTAATGATGGCACTGAGACTAGAATCCTCCATCTGGCAATCTTCAATCTCCCCATATTGCTGGAGGTTAGTGGGAAAAGTGGTTATGAGTCAAAGACATCTCTCATAAGCAGTGTGATGCAATGTGCCCTTTAAAGATACTCACTGCGAAGTGCGGCAGCAGGTCGACTCGATCTGCCTCAGTGAAACCGCTGATCTCTAAAGCTTTGGGTCGATGATCCACCACTGCATGATTTGGAGCTCCTCTCCCGCGCCCTCGAATCCCTCGGCCGCGGCCCCTCATGGACCCCCGACCCCTGGAGTGGGCCCCCCTCCCACGTCCTGAGGTCAAAAGCCCCCTTTTGGCAGCCTGAATATAAAGAGAAGATCTAATACAAGCTTACAGAGTTTAAGTAGCACTGTAGTGCCACCCGGTGGAAGGTCTGAGTATGAGTATAAGAAATAAACCAAAACCAGTGTTCTTTGCCAGCTTTGTTTACAATCTAAATCACAATTTGAATAAAAGTTTTACTTCTCATGTTACTAGCTACACACTGCAAAGTTTATGGACTGACATGCATATATAAATGTAAAATGGAATTTGAAAATGCAATGTGTTGTCACTGATAACCATTGCAATGAGACAAAAAATAAATATTTTTTTTTTAGATACTACAAGTCAAAAAAGATATGTGAATTAAGTCTTGCAATCTAATAAACCTGCTACTTGTTCTATGTAATGTGTGATGTGCTTCTTTGCTCTTCAGGGGTTTCTTTGTTCATTAAAGAATTTGCTTTGTTATTGCAACAAACACCACTGTTTGTAGAAAGATTGCACTTTTTTTCTATACTGGTACAGTGGTGCCTTCAAGTATATATGACTTTAATTGTTCCTTTAAAATGGGGGGGGGGCAGTAAGTGGTGACTAGATTAATTTTTAACCGTTTTGATTTTGCAGTAAAGAATTAAGTTCTATGTAACAATCGCTCTTCTATCCAGACCATGTCTTTTTTTCATGAGGAGCAAAAAAGTAATACCTTTTTAAGAGCAAATGCAAAAGTATCAAGATATATCTTCAATATTGTCTTGGAAAAATATACAGAGATTTACATTTTAGCTATAAATACAAGAAGTAAAACAAAAAGTGAGGTGAAGAATGGAGTTTTTGTCTCCGTGTGAAATACCTCTAACTGCAGCTGAGTGTATTTGATCTTGAGTTCGGCAGTATCCTCTCCTGCCTGTACTTTCTTATAAAGGTCCAACTCTGTGTCCAGGAGCTCCTTCTGGGCCTGCAATCGGACATGCATCAGGATATACATGTGCAGGATAATTCATGTCTTGATTATCATGTTTTGTTAAGAGTGTGTGTGTACCTGGGCTTTGCTCTTGAGCGTGGTCTTCAGGACATGAGCACTGGACAGTCCTTTTATCTCCTCCTGGAGTTTGGTGATGCTGTTGGTGAGGGTGGTGAGGGTCTGCATGATCAGAGCTTTATCCTCCACCTTCATGGACTTGTTCTTCTCTAGCTTAGATATCAGCAGCTGAATATGACACACACAAGTTACTAATGCAAACCCCAGCCAAAAAAAGACGAAAAGCAGCACGCTGTGATACGGAAGTAAACATGGAGAACATTAAAGTAAGTGATTACACGTTTATGTGTAGTGTTATCTGCCGAGGAAGCCAAGAAACAAAAACAGAGACGAGCAGACGAGCGTTTTTTAACATTTATGATACGGTTTTGCTTGTATATAGAGCTGTCACTGTAATACTTATGAGCTCTGACACATCACTGTCCTTATAAAGACTACCTTTCGCAATAGTCTTGATAAGTTCGGGTATGTAAAATCTTTTGAAGTGACTCCCATAAGCGCAGAATTGTGACGAATGTTGTTCTAGAGTGACGTAAAAGTCACATGAATTCCGATGTGACCGTTCAGGCTGCGGTCGCTTTGCAAAACATCCGACCTGTAACGGATTCAGGACCACATATGGAAGTGGCACAAATCGGAATGGAAAAGATCAGATGTGGTTTGTGCGGTTCACTACCCTGGAAATCCAGAGTTGAAATTCAAGATGAATTTGCTCAGCGAGTTTACTCTGGCGTCGAGTAATGATGCTCATTAAATATGCCCTTGTATCCGAGCTGCACCAATCACATCGGGTTATCTGATATAGGCGGGCCAGAGGCGAGTTAAAGATGACGACAGCGCTGTGACGTCGAAGTCATTAGTAAACATTGCAAGATGGCTTTGGATGAACACCAGTTGTTTGAAACGGCTTTGGCCGCTACAAAGAACGACTTAGACTTGGCTTTTTCTCTAAAAGAGGAACAGAAGACGCCGCTCGAATCGTTCCTTTGCAAGAAGGGCGTTTTTGCTGTTTTGCCGACTGGATACGGAAAGAGTCTAATCTACCAGTTAGCTCCGCTGGTAGCTAAGCGTATGGGGCTTGTTGTGATTGGTCGTAGTGTTATCCAATTGCGTGCATTGAGATTTTCAAATGCATGCTTGGTGCCGTCCCTCGAACTGGCCAATTTTCATTAGTCGATGCCAGACCATTAATCTTTCAGATTTAGGTCTGGATTTCCAGGATAGCTGTTCACACCGTCATGAGATAAAACAAATCTGAATCACATGAGAGCGAAAAAAAATCTGATTTGGGCCACATTTGCCTGCTGTCTGAACGTAGCCTTGCTTTGGTTTGAATCAAAACACAGTAAAAACAGTAATATTGTGAAATATTGCCATTTAGGGTAAGGGATAACTTTTTTTTTTTATTTGAATATATTTTAAAATGAAATGTATGTTTAGTGAAGGTTCAGTATCATATGAACCTTCAGAAATCATTCTAATATTCTGATTTGCTGCTCAAGTTAACATTTCTGATTATTATCAATGTTAGATTGAAAACAGTTGTGATGCTTCCTTTTTTTGTGGAAACCATGACTCTCTGATGAATAAAAAGTTAAATTTTGATCAATTTAATGTGTACATGCTGAATAAAAAATACTTTTTAACTTCATCAAAATCATTAAAACAGCTGTTCAACTCAGAAAAGAAAAAAATATTTGGTTGCTGTCACTAATTAATATAACATATGCACAACAAGACAAAAGGGCAACAATTAATGACGCACCTTCTGAGTCTGAATGTGCTTCTCCAAAATCTCCTGTTTCTTTTTTCTGACGTCCTGCTGAAGCTTCAGCGCCTCCTGGTGGAGAACAACAGAACCAGAGTTCACAAACACTGCCAAAACAAGCAAACAAAAACAAGCTACTAACAAGCACAATTAAACAAACCTGTTTTCTTTTCAGGTTATCTTCAGTGCTGACCCTAGTCCCATATGGCACCCCCTTCTGGCCAGCTTTCAGTGCATCTGGGTTATAAACAGTCTTAGTCAGGCCATGTGATGTGGAAATGACCTGTAAAGAAATCAAATAAAATAAAAACCTTTACATTGCATATAAACAATTAGAAGTTTCTCAAAAGAAGCCAGTGGTTCACAATCTGAAATGAACAGTCAGAACATATTCTACACAAACATGTCAAAGTAAGCTGAAATGTGGACTAGACTTTATAATAACAGTACAAAGCCTG
Source organism: Scardinius erythrophthalmus (assembly GCF_964197995.2). Taxonomy (NCBI): domain Eukaryota; kingdom Metazoa; phylum Chordata; class Actinopteri; order Cypriniformes; family Leuciscidae; genus Scardinius; species Scardinius erythrophthalmus. The sequence goes on from NC_138232.1 coordinate 39,260,201, forward strand.
GCTGTGCAAAACTAGACGAAAACAAACCTTTCCTCCAACGCCAGCTGGTTTAGCGAAGCCAAGACGTTCCTTCACTGAAGCTTTGGTTGTATTCTGCAGAGAACAGAAAAACAGACATGCTGAGATCTGAAACAACATGGAAGACAAAGCGAATCCAACAACATTACAGCCTGACAAATCCACATGAACAGAAACACAATCACCTGTGGAGGGACGTTGGGACCCTGTGAGGGCTCAGGGTGAGCTGTGGGTAGGGGTCCGAGCCGGTCTTTCACTGACTGTTTCAGTGTGGTCCCTGCAGGCTCCTGGTGAGACTGTACGCTCTACAAACAACAAACATTGCTTCTATAATCAGATTTTGCAGCTGCAACCATCTGCTATTAAAAGCACCACTGCTGAGTATTGGGCAAACATCATGCCCGGCACATTAAGATCATGTGACAATATTGTACGAATTTGCCCTTTGGTTGTAATTAATGGGCCATTAATATATAGCCAAGGACGATAACTAAGTGAACTGTTCGTTATAGTGTTTAATTAGTTTAATTTTTATTCATGATGTGTTTAACAAATTCTTTAATTCTAAAACATTCTATAATAGGATTACAGAAAAAGGTTTTAAAATTTTCAAGTGATTTTAGTTTGTCAAATAAATATGAATTGTATTGACGTGATTGCATGTATTGAGCATGTGTTATTTTTAGTGCTGCACGATTAATCGTATCGCAATCGCGATGTCAAGCCTACGCGATTATATGACGCAAAATGTTGCGATTTTATATTAAATAAACAAATTAGCGCTGTTAACGCACTTATTAATGCAAATGCTTTTAAACCATTCATGCGCGATAATAGCCTACATAAAAGAACGAGCTGCCTGTGAATGTCCTCCACACACACACACACACACACAGATAGACACGCGCCAGTATCAAGTTCTCTTTCGCGGTAGAACGAACAACACACATGTATGCCAAAATGAACGCGCTGCCTGTGAATGTCTGACTGTGACACACAGAAAGACTCGCGCTAATATCGTGCGTGCGCACAAAACAGCATGACAGAATACAGTTCTCTTTCGAGCTTGAACGAACAATAACACACACAATTATGCCAAAATGTCTTTTTGTCGAGTGTCTTCATAACATAAGAGTAGTCTTATGATGAACATGAAGAGTTGTGATGACTCGTGAAAGAATGAGGCACGTGTGAGATACGCGTCTATGACAGCGGCTGGTCTTAAAGGGATAGTACACAGTAGCCACTAATTACATCTGTCGCTAAAGTTATTCTTTTTTTTTTTTTCTTTACCCCTGACATGTATGGTTTTATGTACTCTTGTATGTAAATTATGTTTTGGTCTTGTTAAAATGCAATCAAAAAAAAAAAAATCTGTCGCTAAAGTTAATCAAAGAACAAAGGGAACAGAGAAAAACACACTTGACTAAAGAACTTTTTTCTTTAGGCTGATTATCACTAATCTGTGTGTGCATTTATTTTCCTCGAGAACCAAGCAAGTTGACTCATGAAACCATTTGTTTATTATATCGCAATAGTAATCGCAATTATCGCAATATGACATTTTCCCCAAATCGTGCAGCCCTAGTTATTTTTTATATATATATCAAGTTTTTTGTGCCCAAGATCCAATCAGAGCACTGATCTGTATAAATGACTGGAATAAATTACATTTTAAAATATATTACAACAGAAACCAGTTAATTTAAATTGTAACAATATTTCACAGTATTACTGTTTTTACTGTATTTTTGATCAAATAAATGCAGCCTACTTTCAAAAACCTTAATGTTTTAACCTTTTGACAGGTACTGTATGTGTGTTTATTTTATTGTATTTATTTATACGCGTGTGTGTGTGTGCACGTGTGTTTGTTACTAAATCAATTTGTGATAAATATATGTTAGTTAGTACCATCTTTAAATCAAATTGTGAATAAATATATATTCATATTTTTAGTGGCACTGGTCACTAATCAACCCCATATTGCTCGACCGCTAGTTCTAGTAGTTCAATTACACCAAGTCCTAGTATGTTTACTGGAGGTTTTCATACCGGATGTGGCGTGGTGTGCATGTGCTCCACTGTGTCCTCTCTGTGCCAGTGTACTCTGATGAAGCGGTTGTTGAGTACCGCCTCTGTGCTCTGCATGGCCCGCTTGGCTTCTTCAGGGGAGGCAAACTGGATCAGCGCCCCTTCTGGGTCATTATTATACGCCACCTGAAACAGAGGAGATATGCCTATAAGCCTGTAACATCAACATATCACAACTGTTGACTTCTAACCACAGGCTGATCTGATCTAAAGTACCTGGAGATTGACTATGGTTCCAAACTTGCTGAAGTGCTCATTAAGTTTGCTGATGTTGTTGAGCTCATGAGGAATCTGACGGATGGCCAGTTTGGTGTTTATTAAAGAGTAGGGCACTTTTCTTTGAAAGCCGTGGTGGTTGGGTTTGTTGAAGTTTGGTCTGAGGAGTAAAAGGGAGACGTCTCAAAATATATACACAAGGTCAAAAAACAAAAAACAATGAAACAGCCCATACATGCAAAAAACTGCACCAAAAAAAAATCATGATTATTTTATTTGGGTGTATAAACTTGAGATTTGGACTGAAGCATTTGCAAAGAGAGTTTTTGTAAATACACTGTAAATTTGCAGCAACATATGCAATTAAGAGGCTACAGAGGTAACATATTGGTACATTTAATTAAATAAATGCACCAATCATGGACTGATATTTACATTTTGAAACTAAAATATGTGCATCTTAGTTTTATGCTAAATCGTTAATTGTTTATGTAGATAATGTTTATAACAACAACTTACTTGTCAAACCAGGGTTTCTTAGCAAGAATTGCTCCATCATGCGGTCCTGCTCCTCTCTTCCTGGAGTCTGATTCTAAAACTATCCGAGTGCTGTTGTTGTTTGACATTTTCTCTGAAAGAATTACACACACACACAAAGAGGGAAGTTAAAAGATAAAAAAATCTAATAGGAAGTGTATTATATTCATGAAGAGGGGGTTACACAGAGAGGCCAGTGCTCACGGTTACCTCTGTGGGGCAGATCCACCTCACCCATGGTTAGACCAATCAGATTGGGCCGCTGAGCGTTGACTCGGTGTCTGTACATGGGCCGCGAGGTCATGCTTGGGGCTTCAGGATTATACACGTCAGGCTCAAATGAGTCTACAGATATATAACAACAAAAACAGCTATAATTAAAAAAAAAACAATCATCAGCATCTTTATTTATTTAGTATGTAAACTACCATCAAAGACTATGGATATGCGAAGACGGTTCACTCCTATAACTTATGAATGGGAGAAACTGCAACATGCAATATGGAGGAATATGTCCAAGGTTGACAGCTGCCGTTAAAAGCTCCGGTTCCCAACGAAACCTGAAACTTGCGCTTAGGACTGCACTAGCTGGTCTAGCCTGAAAAATAAGCCTTTTTGGCACTATTTGAGCATAAAAACAACATTTATGGGACAGCTCATGTACGATTTTGTTGCTGATTTGAAATATGTTATTTAATTGTGAGTTCAGCAATAATGTTACAAAAGATTCCTATTTTAAATAAATGCTGCTCTTTTAAACCTTCTGTTCATCGAAAAAAATGTATGATGGTTTTCACAAAAATATTATGCATCACATCGGTTTTAAGCATGGATATTATAAGAAGAAACCAACAAGAACACCTAAAGGGACAGGGTGGTGGAAAAAATGGGATGGGAGAAAAATATATATTTTAAATCTTTTGCGTTCCCCCGGAAAACTTTGCGTTCCCTCGCAAAACCTGTTGTGAGCTCAGACAAACACTTCCTGTTTAATGTTTTCGAGCTCCGTATGTTAACAATGGAGCGGTTCATAGTGTTTTAACTTAACTCAAATTAAAAGACATGCGGTCAGTGCTTAGTTCAGTGTTCTTCAACCCTGCTCCTGCTCACGTTTTCTTTGTCTCCCTAATCAAACACACCTGATTCAACTCATCAGCTCATTGTGAGCGTGCAGTGTTGGGAGACCTTCAGGAGCAGGGTTGAAGAACACTGGCTTAGTTCAAGGAGTTCAATAAAATTGGCAATATATTCACAGAGATTCGAACTTCCCGGATCAATAACTCGTGAGCTAAACGCTGTAAAAACACTAATGACACCTATTTCCAATCATAGTAACGTAGACAACGAGCTACAACCCAATTTTCCTCAAAAACGAGCTTTATAATATAAATTGGTCTCTATGATCAGGCGGCTGAGAGACAAGTCCAAAGGGACCGTCTGCAAAGTGCAAACCCAAGAGAGTCCCTTGCCGCCACCTATTGCTGTAATAATGTAACCTGCACTAACTGACAACCTGTCTAAATGCACGAGCAGTGCTGATACTAGCGAAATATCAGCAGTTTTAGAAAGCCTCTGGTCCAGTCAGATTCGAGGATCGGAACTAACTGTTATACATATAACAATAGACCAACAAGCTTATTGTCAGTTTTATGTTCTGTTATGTGGACCCTTATTTTGACATTGTTTGTTTCCTTTAGTTCCTGTTTCGGTTTCATTGGTTACTGATTATGTCCTTGTTTGATTCTATAGTTATGTTTTAGTTTCACATGTCTACTTTACTTTTCTTTGTTCCAACCCTGTTTATATAGCCCTGTGTTTCAGTTGTTCGTGGTCTCGTTTATGCATTGTGTGGTTTGCGTTATTCTCCTGCACGTTCATTCAGTGTTTGGATTATTAGTAAAGCCTGTTTTGTTTTCGAATCTCCATCTTCATGCCTGCTGACCACAATTAAACACCTATTTATAAAGCAACAAAAAAAAAAAAAAACCTTTAATCAATAGATCGTTATCAAGAGAGTCGTAATCAAAAGAATTTATTTTGAAATGAAGGCAGGCTGGCTATATGTTATTCCTGAGATTTTCCACAGCATTGTAGTGTTGTGTTTTTCCTCATCCATTTGTCCATCAACTTAGTGTTAATCAAGGTTTCTTTCACCAAAACCAGTCATAATTTACATATATCCTCATATTGGTCAGTTAATATAAGTTCAGGCTCAAGATATGACAGTCTACATAAACACCTTCAGAGTCAAGCAATCACTGTATTATGACCCATCTATGAGCACTAACCTGAAGTGAACAGGGGTGGTGGAGGCTGTGTGATCGGAGGCCGGATCCCTGACGTGACTATAGTCGGCACAGAGCTGGTCATGGAGTTCGGAGGGGCGTCCATACCAGAGGGCTGCAGGGCCGGAAGAGGAGGAGGAGGACCTGAGAGAGAGGAACAGAACATTTATGACATTCAGCAATAAAAGGGACCTATTATGCCCTTTTTCAAAGTCTTTATTTTATTTTATTGTAGAGGTCTACTAGAATAGGTTTCCATGCTTGAATGTAAAAAAAAAAAACCATTCTTTTCACATATTTGATATTGAAATATCTAGACCAGGTGAAATATTTTGGTATCATCCTTAAAGACTTTACGTGTAATGGGGTATTATAAAGGCATTCATGATGTATGTTAATGCATTATATCTCTTTATAAATGACTGTAACCAAAGGTAAAATGCATTATAGCATTTGCAGATTCCTTGTTACATCTGAAATTGGTTGTTTGCCATTTAATGAAATACACTTTATAAAGGGCTACGATAAATAGAAAATTATTATAAATGTGGTTGCAATTATTCATAAGATCATACAATGCAATATTAGGTGCATTAGAAAGCTAAATTAATGGCTTCAAGTAAAGTGTTACTATAGTGTCACACCTGCTACAGGCGGTAGGCTGGGAGGCATGGTGCCCGGTGGAGGCACAGGTGGCCTGAGGTTCACTGGTGGAGTCAGGAGTGAGTGAGGGGGCGGCAGACCCGGAGGAGGAGGGCCATCCACTCCAGGAAGAGGCGGAGGCTGGAAAGGTAGTATGCTGGGAAGATTAACATCCTCCACCACCACTGGATCACTTCCATGATCGAAAGGACACATGTCTCCTCGCATACAGAAGCCTTTCTCTGTCAAGGCAACCAAAATCAGGATGTTACTGACATAAGAAAGAAGGTTAGTCTGTGAACACTGTTCACCGATTAGGGTGTTCAAAATTCTATACCATCATAGTCACGACAGCGTTTCCTTGGTGGGCCGCCTCTGAACGGTGTGTGGTCCTGTGGGAATTCTGACCAGCTCTCAGTGGTGTTGTTCCCATGGTGTGTGGGGGCGATGACAGTGATGGTGCTACTGAGGGTGGGCACTGGGAAATGAGCAGAGGAGGTCCCGGGTGTGAGAGGTGTGGCGGTGTAGCCATCGGTGGTCGGGCCCTCCTGACGTTCAGGGCGGGTGTGGTCGTATTTTGCCTTTACAGAATCTCGCTCTAGAAAGGCAAGAAGAGCATTCAACAGGAGCGTGAAAAAAAAAAAAAAAAAGCAAGCACTGTAAATGGTTCTGTAGTGTGAGAATTGTATGCAAGTTATGTAAGTACTGTACAGTTTAAAAGGAGTCAGTTTTCAGTACTAAATTAATACTTTTATACAGCAAGGATGCTTTAAATCGATCAAAAGTGACAGTTAAGACTTTTATTATGTTACAAAAGATTTCGATTTCAAATAAATGCTGTTCTTTTGAAATTTCTATTCAAAGAATCCTGGAAAAAGTTTTCACAAAAATATGAAACAGCACAATCAGAAATGTTTCTTGAGCAGCAAATCATATCATATTAGAATGATTTCTGAAGTATCATGTGACACTGAAGACTGGAGTAATGATGCTGAAAATTCAGCTTTGATCACAGGAAAATAGTACATTTTAAAATATATTCCAATAGAAAACAATGATTTTTAAATAGTAGTAGTTCACAATACGTGTGTTTTTACTGTATTTTTAATCTAATAAATGCATCCTTGGTGAACATAAGAATCTTCTTTCAAAAACATTTTTGCAATATTTTTACGTAACACTTCAACTAAAATTACTGGTTTTAGTTAAAGTATTTAAGTAAAAATATTTCATGCAGTCAATATCAATACGAGTTACAAAATATAATGCTGTTTAAAATAGTTTTAGATGGCACTATTTCATGTCAAGTGTACACATACAAATTCAAATGAAAATAAATATCACCACAAAAGTAAAGTGCCGTCACACCTCTGCTTCTGCTCCTAGTGCGAGACCGTGAGCGAGTTCGCGATCTGCTGCGGTCCCGGTCTCGGTCCCGGTCTCTTTCTCGGTCTCGGTCACGAGTGCGGTCCTTACTCCAGCTGCGACTACGACTCCGAGTGAAACTGCGACTGCGTTCTCTTCTGCGGTTGTAGCGTTCTCGGTACGAGTCCCTTCTGGGTGGGTTACGGTCATACTCTCGTTTCCTGGTGCGGTCATCTTTCTTGCGCTCATCTATTCTCCTGTACATTCATTTTAAATAGAACAGAAAATACAGATGAGGTTAGTAAACAAGGCAGCTTAATATATGCGTGTGTGTGTTAGGCATTTTGGGAAAGTTAAATGTGTATAATGTTAGTCTCACCTGCTGTCTCGGCTGTACCTGGAGCTAGACGGAGGACTGTGGTTTATTCTCCGGGTGAATTTCTTTTCTCGATCCTCATCTCGGCTGAGCTGCTTGTAAAATAATCAAAACCATCAAACACAATAGAAAACAGACATCTAAGGTAAAATTTCACAATAAAACTTTAAAAGTTTGGGGTTGGTAAGATTTTTTTTTATGTTTTTGAAAGTTGTTGTCTAAGGCTCACCCATTTATTTGATCAAAAATACAATAAAAATAGTAAAACTGAATTTTCAGCATCATTGCTACAGTCTCCAGTGTCACATGATCCTTCAGAAATCACTCTAATATGATGATTTGCTGCTCAAGAAACACTTTCTGATTATTATCAGTGTTGAAAACATTTGTGCTGCTTCATATTTTTGTGGAAACCGTGATACATTTTTCAGGATTCTTCATTAATAAAAAGTTCAGATCAGCATTTATTTGAAAGATATTTTTTGTAACATTATAGATGTCTTTACTGTTACTTCTGATCAATTTGATGCATCCTTAGTACTGAATAAAAGTATTTCTTTCTTTCAAAAGTAAAAACAAATCTTACTGACCCTAAACTTTTGACTGGTAGTGTAGCATCGTTTAAGGACTGTTACCTCCTCTCTCTTTGATTCATCTTTCTCAGTGCGCTGGTGAGGTTCGGTTCTGCTTGTGGAAGTCAGTTGCTCTGGTTGAGGTAGGTAACTCTTTGCATTCACAGCTTCAAAAAGTTTATCCACAAATAACTGTGTCTCTGAAAACAAAATCAAGCGTACGTTAACAACATCAAGGGTTCGGCTCTGACAATGCAGCAATATAAACACAGAAATAAGTGGCATGGAAGTGAAGCAGCTGTCAGCCAAATATCATCAAAGTAACTTCAGAAAATTATTAACAACAACCACCTTGACATGATCCAACTAGTTAGGGTTCTTCCCCTGGTTTTATCACTTAGGGAACTGCACAGTACCTTTCTGAAGGAATACATCCAACTGGTCAATGCATAGTGCTTTCAACTCCTTCTCGGATTTGTCTTTCTTCACCAAGGCAACCACATATTTCGCAAGAGCAGAAGGGTCAGCATCACATCTGCGGGACAGATACATATACTTCAGTTAGTTAGAAGATTTCACTTAAATGATCTTCAGCTGCACATAAAGAGTACAAAATGCAGTTCTGTCCTTGATATGACATCCTACAATATCTTTACAGCAAATTTAAATAATCTGTACAATAGACTCAACTATCAACTGCTAGTAACTCATAACTACTAAGAAAACCAGATTCAAGCATTTAGCATTCAAGCATATAGTTAATACTACTATATAACAGCAATACAACTTAAAAACTAATATACAAAAAGAGAGTTAAATCATGAGTCAATGCATTTGTCAGTTATAGTCGCATAAAACTGAACCCACTGACATTCAGGAAGATTTCAGTAAAAATAATTCTACAGCATCAATGTGCGAGGCTCATTTTAATGCACAGTGCATCACTTACATGGGTTCAAGAGTCTTCGAGAGCCATGTCTTCAAGGCATCGAGGTTTTCAATGATCATTTTTCAGGGGAGGGCTGTTTTTCTGCAGCTGTGCCCCTGTGAGAGTGGTCAACAACAGTGAGTTTGTGGTCTAGTCAGGATATAGTAATGTGTTTGTACTGTCAGGCCTCATTCACTCACTCACTCACCGCCCTCATAAACTCCGGCTGGAATATCACATCTAATTGTACAGCAGTCAGGGAAGACAGCCGGTAACTGAGAGCTTAGATACGGTGTTTAATTTAAGAGTTGGTTGGGGTTGGTTTCTCTGCCGATGTGAACGAACTGTCCGCCACACTTTCTGCTTTCTTACTTTCGAGAAATGGCGACTGTTTACTCTCGCGGCCAGATCTCGCGAGAGCACGCCGCCGCACACGGTCACTACCAGAGAGTTTCTTAAAGGTGCAGGCAGCAGCAAATCAGATTTGCTACACTGTGTGGAAATATGTTTCTTTAAAAAACATTTCAACTTTTGTGTCATTTGAATTTATTTCATACATACTATGGCATGCGACCATTAACCGACATCAGAGAACCGTGAACTTAATTTTATTATTAAAATAATTATCAGTATTATCTAACTTTTATTATTGACCTAACTTATTAGCTAAAATATCAGGGGGTACTTAAAGTAGAGCAGTAGGATTTCTTTCGAGAGGAAATTTAAAAATAATTGTAGTTTGATTAAGAGCATTTTGAAATGTAACAATCTAATCACACGCACTTCATTTTTTGAATATATATGAAGTACTTACAAGTATATACTAACTCATATGTGTGTGTATTTAATTATTACAATTAATACAACTATTTTATTTTGTGACGCAACCCTGTATTCTTCTAATGTTCTTTATTTTTAGGACACTCTTGTCTGTATTATTATTTTTGTATCATGCATAGTCCTGTTTCACACTAAAATATATTTGTCATGTCATATATGACTCATTAATGAAAACAAAATCTAAAGATTTGCCACTGTGACTCTGTGATAAATAAAATAATAAATGATTCACAATGTCTCATTCTAATGATGTTGTAAAATTACACAAATAATCAGTTCAGTTCACTATCATTCAGTTCAAAAACAACTTAAAAAACATCAGTGAGAGTTTTCAACAGGACTTTAATGATAAATCTTCACGTATAACAAAGCATTTTCTCTGTACAGATCAAGGAGACATTTAAAACAAATCTCTTACAATTTGCCGTACCTGGAAAGTGCCAAAAAAAAAAATACAATTCATAGACAGAAATAAAATTCATGCTGTACATTTCATACTGGATTCATAAATAAGCACAGATATACACACACATCCATTAGTGACGGCTAAAATAAAAGCAGCTCAGTAAGTCACAGCTCTGACATGACGGACGAGTCGCTGCTGAAGTTTGTCTGGCTGTCCACAGGGGTCACGAAAGGTCATGCTATTGAGCTCATGGAGTCGAATGTCCATGACGAAAGAGAATAAAAGGCACTCCATTCGTTTAAAGGAAGAAAAACACATACACATATAAAGGGATGTGTGGATAAAAACAGCCACCTTGGGAATCTCCGGTTTAAAAAAAAGAAAGACATTGAGAATCTAAGAAAAGCAGGATTTAAAAAAAAGAACAAATCCAAAGAAATCATAGCATCAATCTAGATCTCTCGGTATAACTATATGAGCAACCAGCAGAATCAGGGAGCACTTTGTGACAGGAAATAAAACAAACAACATCCCGATTTAGACTTCAAATCTAAACTCCAGCACCATTGCAAACTAAAGCACAAATATGGAAGAACATACAACACACGCCAAACAAAACCAACATCCTGATAAAGACGTCTGCGTTTTGGTATTAGTATCTTCATTAATATCTTCATATTATTGATCACTTATACGTTTCAAAACAACCGTCCTTTAGTAAAGGAATGCATTGTGTCATTTAGAAAGACATAAGTGTAAGAAAATGAGAATTAAAACAAACTAAGCCCTTTAAAAAAAAAAAAAACACACTATGGAAAAGATAGCCTCCACCAAAATACCTCAGTTATTATCACAATGTAAATGAAAAGGCTTCTTAGACTTCATATGGTTTTACCATTGTGACTATAATTAACTACGGCATTTTGCCAGAAACTATGGTTACTATGTAAGGGAAACAAAAACACAAATCCTACGGTGAAGAAATAAAAACTGCAAGAATTCAGACGTCAATCAGTAAGTGTGAATTCTCTAGAAGGCCTGGAAGTTTACCTGCATAGTAAACCAAGACTGCATGGCTTAGAAATAGAAAAGAGGAGGGGAAACAGCATCTCACCTGACTGTCGAATTACACGGCATTGGTTCTAGCTGTCCCGTGGTACACAAGTACCCCCGCTCCCCTATGTAGTGCTCGGTTTGGATACTAGGAAGACTGCGGAGCATCGTTTAACCAGTGGAATGCTTCAATAAGTGTCATCAGAGGGACGAACCGTATTGCTTACTGTCTCACAAAGCCCTTCGAACTTCTCCCACTTTGTATTTGTAGTGTTTTATCCCGAAAAAAAAAAAAATAACTGCAGATGCAACAAATCAAACTGTAGTACTGCATATACATCCACAACATTGAAATCAAATCTTGTATTCTTCATTGAAATAACTACATCGTAATTCAAGTAATGAGCATTCAACAGTTATGCAAACACACACACACAAAAAAATCAACCTTAGCACTCCACACACATCAGTTTTGTTATAAAATTAAGCTGTGTATGATGTGTTGGTCTATTGGAACAGAATACGTCACACGTATTGTGAATTATACTGGTGTAAATGATCGTCCACCTGTCGAGGTCTGTGCCAAAGCAAGACTGTGCAAATAAATAATGCCTGTGTCCACTGATAAAACAAATCGAGGAACATACAAAAGATCACCTATGAAAGGCCACTGAAACTAAATGAATAAAAACCACATAAAATGCATATCCGGACATAGACGGGTATTGTTGTAATGATGCTGATGTTGACCGTGTGGAAATGGTGATTAACATAAAATGGGTGGGGCATATGTGGGCGTGGTGGAAAAAGACAGAGAGGGCGGGGTCAGGAGGGTCAACATTAGGGTTTTCACAGAATTCAGACACACATAGTCAGATGGTGCCCGCACCAGTCCAACTACACGTTAACGCCAACACATACGACATTTACGAGGGAACATGCATACGGTTGGCTCTACAACACACAGATTTGCATACAGGTGCTAAAAAGGTCCTTCTTATTGATTCAGAGAGAGGAGAACCATCCTCTGAACTGAAACAATGGATTTGGGTGATTGACAGGACAGTGGGCCAATCAGGCGGGAAGGCTGTGATTTAGGGGCGGGGTCAGGGCTGCTCGTGGGTGTGATACTCTGTTTCTCCAGACGAGATCTGAGTGAGACGCTTACTGGAGCCCCAGAGTTTCCTCGTAATCTGGCCAGAACGCATCTGAGGAACGGAGAGGAAAGGAGAGAGGAGAGGAAGGGGCAGTGAAGGATAAAAGGAAAGAGGAGGTGAACAGTGGGGGGAAAAAGATGATTGATGAGTGCATGTGAGATCATCTGTGCTGGATTCTCTTTGAGGTTAGTGCAAAATCAAAAGGTACATTTCAAGTGAGGCAACTCAAAAAAAGATGAGATAAGGAAATGATAATTGTATGTACTGACTATGTATGTATACAAACCCAAAGGCCCGAAATATACTCTATGCAAGTACGCAAACACAGACGGAAATGCTTTGCGAATGCATTTCAAGCGAATGGTCCTGTTGGTCCATTTCAAGCGAATTATTTTTTTTGCCTGAGGCCGAGACTTCATTTGCCTTAACTAACCTCAGAAATCAATGAGTTAACGTCAAATGATGTGTGATAATTCAAGGAAATCAAGTGTGATTAACTTAACCTTGCTAAGAAAGATTCTCTACAAGCATGTTCCACTATGAAAAACGTAAACATTTGTATTAATGTCCGTTATAGCACCCCTTGTGGAAATGCTGAGAACGGCAAACGTACATGCTCTGGGTTACGTTTCATTTCGGAAATCACTGATGTGTTAAATCAAGTTAACGTAGATAGAAGCGTCTGTGATTATGTACTGATGTAGAGAATTTTTCTGGCTGTATTCTCCAATCAAAACAAATCAACTCATCTAATGCAGAAACCCAAATGCTGCTATTCAAGCTACTGATATTTAAGAGGAAATCCTTGAGAACGCTTTGCATTGTTTGAAATATTAAAAAATAGCTTCAGTGTTTGGCATGAATACCTGTGCATTCAAATACAGCGAATAATGTCCGTAAAGAAAAAAAACACCAATCATCAAAACCCTCCTCTAATGATTTTACAGTTTTAAAATTATTCTAGAATTAGCATGACACTACGAGTTATTTATTATTACTGCTGTCGTTGGCATTGTTAGTAGTATCATCTCCTGTTAGGCTACAACTCCAACTGCTAATAGAAAACTAAGTAAACAACATTTACACAATTACCACTGATTATACAACAAATGCTCAAGTTAAAAATCATTGGCAATAGTTTCAATGCACGTTTACATTTTTATGTTTGTGTGTAATGTTTGTTATGTTTAACTGATTGATAGTTTGGGTATGAAATTGCTGAAAAATGTGTTCAGATGTTATCAGCTAAATCTGACAGTACTATTGTTGGGCATGTCTTAAAAAAAACGTAAATCATGTTAAAAATGCAGATTGGAGTTATGGTTTTGGGTTCAGATTAGTCTGTAGTCCCTATTTAGATAGCTAGGTAAACATGTGCACTTAATGTATCTGAACTTGACACCTGCTAAGTGTGTGAGTGTGTGTATTTGTCTCAGATGACGTCATGGCTGAACGTGTTCTGGTCTCTGAGATGCAGCAGGCGTGCGGGCGATCGCACCCGCAGTGTGTTCATGAGAGGCGAACCCTCCATCCTCTGGGTGATGTAGTTCCTGAAGGAGTTTTTTACCTCCGCGGGTTTCCCGACGCCCACCACGATCAGCTTGCCATCACTGAGTCCCACCAGCATGTGAGATTGTTCCTTGGTCACAGACACGCTCTTGATTGGCACCCGCATCGCCATCGGCGACACACACAGAGTCAGGCTGCCGTGATAACCAGGAGAAAGGGTGTGTTATGATCATGTTACAGGCATGCTTACGATATGATAGCAATCATAAAACCTAACAAACAAAATTACTCGATTACCAAAATAATCATTAGTGACAGTCCTAATGACACTTAAGAGCCATTACTTTCTGGCTTCAGGGAATTTAAAGGTCCCATGACATGCTATTTTTTGTAGGCTTTAATATAGGCCTTAGTGGTCCCTAGTACTGTATCTGAAATCTCTTTTCAAAAATTCAGCCTCAGTGCAGAATTATAGCCACTATAAGCCAGTCCCAGAATGAGCTTCCTTCAGACAGGCCGTTTCGGTGTCTGTAGCTTTAAATACTAATAAGGAGGAGAAAGGAGGAGAAAGGCGGCGCAAGGTGGAGGGTGGGTGTGGCCTTGACCATCTTGCGCAACGGTAGACCATGCATGTTTACATTGGATATATTGCAATGGCACGGAGACACGCAGTCGTTCAAGCATTTCAGTTTGACCCAGAATCTGATCCGGATGGAGAAGCAACGGATGAAGAAGTTGCAACTCAGCGGCTCCAGCAGGACATTTCCGAATGGTTAGTTTAAAATATTATGTCTGGATACGGTACTTTATTCGGATGGTTTACAGTTATTATCACGTAGCTAACGCGAACCTACTGTTGCCTTTTCATGAGAGATCTGTAACATCTGTAATTTATCTTATTACAATTACATCATCAAGCTCTGCGATCTTGAAATGCGGATATCGCGCGTGCCGTATAACCAACAGGAAAACGGTTATCCAAATAACAAAGAAGTGTACAACACTCGCGTTACAGTGTGTGTATTCACACACATAAACTGCATAGCTGCATAGCTAATGTGACAGCCACATTCTACTTGTAACAGTCTAGGCAACCATAAACAGTAAAGCAACACACTTATATATCATTAGTTGACTTACTGTTCCGAGGTGTGTAGCTGAGCCAAAGAGAGTGATCCAGACTTTAGTTTCAGACGTTCAGCAAGCCCAGCTCTGTATTGACCCTTTCGTGTTCATTTGTACATCCAATTATTGAGCAATTGTTATGCTTCGCTCGCTCAAAGGCCATGATATCTCTCGTGGACAAACTAAAATCGCGCGCGCGTGTTCCTACTTCCTTCCTAGCTCATTTTCTCATGGGCGAGAAATATTCTCTGGGCGGGCAAAGCAGAGACAGGGGAGGTAACATTCCTCCTTATGACGTCACAAGGAGGAGATTCAAGATCAGCGCGATTGAGCTTCCATTTTCTCAAAGGCAGAGAAAGATAGCAAAAGCTCGATTTACACCGATTGAAATTTCTAGAAACTTGGGGACCATATACAGGCTAGGGGAACTCATATTAATGTTAAAAAACCTCAGAAAGTGAAAATTTCATGTCATGGGACCTTTAAAGGATTAGTTCACTTCAGAATTAAAATGTCCTGATGATTTACTCACCACCACGTCATCCGAGATGTTCATGTCTTTCTTTCTTCAGTTGAAAAGAAGTTAAGGTTTTTGAGGAAAACATTCCAGGATTTTTCTCCATATAGTGGACTTCAATGGGGTCCAACAGTTTGAAGGTCCAAATGTGAGTTTCAGTGCGGCTTCAAAGACTCTACACGATCCCAGCCGAGGAATAAGAGTCTTATCTAGCCAAACCATCGCTCATTTTATAAAAAAATAAATATTTATATACTTTTTAACCACAAATGCACATCTTGCACTAGCTCTGCAATGCGACACGCATTACGTAATCAAGTTGAAAGGTCACGCGTGTTCCGGTTCAAAAAGGTAGGGTAGGGGCGAAAAACTTCATCTCATTTTCTCCTCCAACTTCAAAATCGTCCGACATCGTTGTTTTACCTGTTATTTATTATTTTGTAAATGCCGTTTGAATGAGTCTTTGCACGTTCGCTTTGTAAACACTAAGTCGGTTCTTCCGCCTCCGTCACGCGTGACCTTTACGTAATGCGTGTCGCATCGCAGAGCTAAAGCAAGATGAGAATTTGTGGTTAAAAAGTATATAAATGTTTATTTATTTTTTAAATGGCAGATGGTTTGGCTAGATAAGACTCTTATTCCTCGGCTGGGATTGTGTAGAGCCTTTGAAGCTGCACTGAAACTCACATTTGGGCCTTCAAACTGTTGGACCCCATTGAAGTCCACTATATGCAGAATGTTTTCTTCAAAAACCTTAATTTCTTTTTGACTGAAGAAAGAAAGACATGAACATATTGACCGACGTTGGGGTGAGTAAATTATCAAGAAATTTTAATTCTGAAGTGAAGTAATCCTTTAACTGCTGAAACTGCTTGGTTTTAGAAAGCTGATGCTTGTTTGAGTTCACCTGTACAGATCTCTGACAGACAGGAAGCCCTGCTCGCTGCCGATGACAACATGTTCTCCTGAAACACACATGTCTGTCACCTGCTCCTTCAGAGGAGCGCTGCACAGATGCTTCCCGTTCACGGAGTACAGGTGCAGGGCGTTCTTATCCTGCAAACACCACACACAAAGAGGATCGCATTACATGAGCACAAAAATATGTGCGGGGAGAAGAGGAACTGAGTCGCGTTTGATACCTTCAGGGTGGCTTTGCCCTCTATGCAGGTGTGCACCACTAGATGTCCCTCCCAGGACACAGCCAGGTGCATGATGGACATGGGCAGAGAGCTCTCACACGGCGGCCGCAGAGAGCGCATGTACTGACCTCTCCGAACAGAGTGAATCATCACCGTTCCATCCTGTGACACACAAATGCCTTCATTTTTATGGTTCTACTTTTTTTCCTCCTTAAAATCCCATTTTCTGCCCAAAAAATCAGATAATTTCTTTAAATACTTTAAGGAATTATATATGTAAATGAGCTGTATTATTATTGGTTAACACAATGCCACTGTTGATGTCAAGTTTATGAATCCTGAATAGGTGTGAGAAGTAAACAGTTGCTGCGTCCCAATTCACGTATCCATCCTAAATAGTATTTAAAATTAGAATTAGTGTGTCTCAGATCATTGTATGTTGTAATGAGTACTCCACTGATACCCAGATGGTCTATTCAGACTATTTCTGGTTAGAAACCGAAGTGCAGATCATTTCACACTCTAACAGCTAATATTGCCCACAACCCATTGAGCATTGGACGAAGATTCAATTAGAACTGCAATTTTATCCACATTATATTTCATCTGCAGCAATTGTGAACTTTAATAAAGATGCGCTTGGTCGTTAACCTTTAAACGCATCATTATGCAAACACAAGGAGAGTCGCTGCATGAAAGACACACGGCTGGCAGATCAACGTGCTCGTGCGTTTCTCTCCGATACGGTAGGAAATTAAATTAAACTGAATATGGATTTTAACTGTGATAAGATGATTGACAGGGCAGTTTAAACAGTGACAGGATGCATGTACCTATGCAACAGAGCGGTCTGTTAAACACAATTATGATGAAGTAGTTTGTCCCAAAGCTTACCTACTATTCTGCTAAACACTCAAAAGTATGTACTTTTCTTCACAAAAACAGTACATACTTTTAGGGCATTGTATAAGTAGGCGAACTGGGACGCAGCAAGTGTTTTTGAGTGACTGTGTGAGAGACGAGTCTCACCCTTGATCCAGAGACTGCCATGTCCAACTCTGTGCTGATAGACACACTCACAACCTCATCTGTGTGTCCGTATAATACCTGCACTGGCTTAGAGGACAGACCCACCGGAGCACCTCCCTACACACACACACACACACACCAAGTTAAACAGAGTCCCAGCACAGCAGTAGAAATACAAACCCCTTTATATGAGGAGAGGACTCAAATGATCCGCACCTGCTGTAACACCTGCCACACCATGCAGGTGGTGTCTCTGGAGCCAGAGATCAGGTGAATCCCAAAGTGATCTGTGGCCAGGCACGTTATGATGTCTGCCGACACAGAAACATAGACACAAACATGCACAAGTTAGCAGAACTCTTTCCTGCAACTCAAGGTTAAAGTGAGAACATACAATCTGGATGCGTTTATTCATGATAAAAACAGACCGGCGGAAAGAAAGCGGGGAAGAAGAGGAAGGTCAAGAGAAGCAGAGAGTTTCCATTACCCATGTGGCGGATGTGTTGCCCGACTGTTTTGCCCTTGACAAGTGACGTCACTCTCAGGCTGTTGTCCCAGTGGCCTCCACTGAAGAGCAACTTCCCGTCATGAGACACAACAAACAGGTGAGCGGTGACTTCAACCCCGGGAGAGAACGGCCCTGATAGAAACCTCTGAGTCCTACAGAGAGAGAAAGATTTAAAGGAAGTGCAGGGAAGCTAGGAACAGGATGTGAGACGTTAACCGTCAGAGAGACTCACTTTGGACTGGCTACGGTGGGGTCTTTGATGAAGGTGAAATAGTTGGATATGTTCTTGTCGTAGGGCAGCCAGCCATGAGTTCCCATCAAGCAGTTGTGGCTCAGCGTTACCTTGATGACCCAAATACATTATTTATGATTAGAGTAAGGGCATTAAAGAAGACAATGTGGAATGGTATTTGCAATGCATTTATTTAGCAAATGGCCATTATTGGAAAATAAACACTGTTAGGGTGATCAGGACTCCAACAGTACATAGAAAATAATATAAAATAATGATATTTATATTAATATAAAATTACTTTGACTCAAATATTTCTATTATACATTTTAAATTTGTTACAATGTGCATTGATAAATTGTCCACAATGAGCGAGGATCATAAAACAAATGTATGTTGGAGTGATCAGGACCCACAGTGCATTATCTCACTTAATACATGGCTGCATACCAAATAAATAAACTCAAATAATTAAACATATTTACTTTTATTTATTTAAATTATATTTAAGTTATATATAAATTATTTGAGTCAAAATTATTTGTACATATAAATGTATGTAAATGTATTACTACATGCACTGATTAAATGTGCACAATAAGACAAGGGACCTTAATCAAAAATAAATAACTACATAAAAGGGTCAATTCAGATGTTATGCGTCTTTAAACCTGTCTTTAAGACGAGGCCAATGAAGCCCAGACTTACCAGAGTATCTGGACTCCCCTGCGAGATAAATGAATGTGATTGGTTCTTAGGGACAACAGCTTTAACCAGAGGCACATTATCACTGATACCCTAAAACACAGAGAAGAACCTCCATCAGTCCACAGCTGTCACTCAACAGAACAACAGCTCAATGAAGGACTTCTAATTCAGTCACCTCAATGAAGAATGATTTGAGTTCAGTGAGGTGATCAAAGATGTTGAGAGGAGAGGAGTCCAGACGAGTTCTCCTCTTCTCCAGCTCCTCCAGAGAGAGACGCGCGGGATGGGGCTCCTGAATGCACATTAACACAGAGCATCATGTTTATGTCATCTGTACACTAATGCTATGCATTTAACGGTAGCACTTTATTTTACAGTCCTGTTCCCCATGTGCATAATATGTACTTATTATAGTATTAATAACTGGGTAATAACTAGGTACTAACCCTGAACCTACTCCTAAACCTAACCTTAACCCATGTACTTACATTGTATTGCCCAGCACTTTCTTAGGTAGGTATACTGTAAAAACGAGGTAAGTTCACGTACTGTAAAAACCCATTTAACACTGAAAAATGAAAATTCTGCCATCATTTACTCACAAATCAAGTTTAAAACAAAGTAAATTAAAATGTTTTGTGTGAACTAATTCTTTAAAGATGCTGCGAATGTTCAGTGACCTCCATCTGAGCTTGTAATAACACAAGCACCGGAGTGTCGTACCTTCAGTAACTGGCACGGTGTCTGTCCAAAGTTACTGATCATGCCTTCTAGAGCTTTCCTCTCCTTCTCATCTGTGATGGCGTCCAGATCAACAGCCCCTAGAACAGCCAGAGACAGTCTCGTTTTGCTCAATTTAAATGTTGCACTGTATTAATTATATTTACACTATAAACATAAGTGATAATTTGTAGTCATTATCGCAAAATAGACACCAACAGGTTGATAAGGACCCTGATGTTAAACAGACACGTTTTATTTCACCCTAAAGGACTTTCTTTTTGTGAAAATACATTATTTTGGTTATTATATGACTACTTACCAAATGAATTAATTAATAAGTGTGCATAAATTATGGATATGTTAAAATTATTTCATTATGTGAGAAGAGACAGAAAAGACATGAAATTAGCACAGCTATGTATGAAATTCGAGACCACAGTTTAACAGTGTTATTTTAGTATTATTTATATAGTATCATAGCATTTATTAATTTTAAGAATTAGTTTAAAGGACAATATTCATTCACCAACATCATTCTAGCATAGTTATTGTGGTATTTGTACATAAATGGTGCCTTTTTAACATGTCTAGATCAATGCAACTATGGTTTCTATATATTTTTTTTTTATTGTTGTATAAATGGTAGTTTAAACATTTAATAAACTGTTACTGTAATAAAATTAAGTCTGTCATAAAATTAAACTACAACATATCCACTAAACTGCCACGGTTACTAGTTAATGAGCATGTTTACACGCACACCAATATGCTGATAACTACCAAAACTCAGTTTATTGAAATAACTCGATTTACCGGTTGACATGCAAATCAATGACCTGGCAATGCAAGTTAACCGTGTGGTTACAAGACTGTGCTAAAAAACAACAACAATAGGTTATTCCCCGGTGGTGAGGCCAAAATGCAAGCATCCGTGTATTTCCCTCAGAGTATTCTATTTTTATATTGTGAGTTGTGATGTTAAATAAAACATTAAAAACCCCAGAGTAGTTCAAAATGTCAGCAGGACTCATTCTCCTCTCATATTTGAAGTTTCTACAACTGTGCCACTTGACCTTTGGCTGCACGAGATGAGAACCCATTTTTATATTTCTAGGGTCAAGAAAAAGTCAGAGTTTGTGATATATTTCTTCTCCTACCCTACCGCATAATAGGTTTAAGAACATGCGTTTAAGAAGGTAACACACTCATTGTTACACAAGAATTGGTAGCAAAGGATGTTATCGACATTATGACTTCATACCTTCATAAGTGCAGTAATAGAAGACATTAAGGGCCTCCACTGCATCTGGGCCCCTCTGTTTATAGCCAAAGATCAGATCAATCCATTCATGCAGATGGGCCGACACGTACTCTGATTCCTGAGCCGACACACACAACATCCACATCAAGAAAGTGGTCACATGCTATGCTTCCAAACCATTATTTCTCTAAGGATAGACCTGAGGCCATCAGCCATTATGGGAGGAATCTGCAGCCGAGAGGTGACTGGGAAAGACTCTTTTGTCGTTCTAGTTTTGTAACCTTTCACAAACCTATCACTTTAATAGGACAGAAGCAACAGAGGAATTGAGAAGAAGAGAGAAACGGATAATAAGAGAGGAGCGTATTCAATTACACATCCCTCCCTGGAGGCTCTCTATTGAGGTTAGTGGAGAAGAGCTGTGATGAGGTCATCAGAAACGGGCTCACCAGGGCTTTGCGGTGCTTGTAGATGAAATCCTCGGGAGATTTGGCCCATTTAGGCAGGATGACATCATTTACCCTCTCTTTAGAGATCTGCAAGCGACCCAGGTCAAATCCTACAATGAAAGAGAGAACGAGACGATGAAGGGAAACATGACACTTAGTAAGTTGAAATTAAGTTTTTAAAAGACAAGTATCATTTTATTTTCTAAATGAGTGGTCAATTTTCAAACAGCTTGAAACACTTGTTTAAACTATTTATTTCTATTTATAAATGTTTGTCAGAAATTAGCATGCTCATGTGCACGTTTCGACATGTAGATGTGCTTTGGAAAGGCTGCACAAATTTTGTTACAACTTTTGTGTTGGGTCATATTGACTCTTCAGTGTTTTTCACACTGGCAATTTTTGGCAAATTGCATGGAAACCAATGGAAACGGAAAAGTTGTACCCAGTTTTTTTAACACAACAGGAGGGTTTAGAAGCTTTCTTCTATTCCAGCTTGACTGGGAACACTAGCTCAACCAATCTTGTGATTTTGGGATGGAAGCTTGTGTTGGAATAAATGTAAAAAAAGTTTGCAATTCTTAGCAAAGTTTCTCTGGGAAATGTTTACTCTGCTCACCGTTCTGGTTCTCCAAGAACTCCGGGAAGTAAAAGAATTCTGGGATGAGCTCTTTGACATCGTTGGGATTGTCCATGAGGGTCTGCCAGGTCGCGGGAATGGAGTGAAACTGACGGTCAGCACAGTCAAACCTGCCACAGACAATCAGACCAACTTTATTCATTTAATAGAAAATAGGATTTTGCGAAGATATGATTTGAAAGCCATAAACACATTTACATATGACTGCCCATGTTTAAATATCAATCAATCAATAGCCAATCATTACAGATGCCAATCTTAAAGGTACAGTAGCAAAAACAGGCTGTTTAATTCTAAGGATCAGAGAGAGAGAGAGAGAGAGAGAGAGAGAGAGAGAGAGAGAGAGAGAGAGAGAGAGAGAGAGAGAGAGAGAGAGAGAGAGAGAGAGAGAGAGAGAGAGAGAGAGAGAGAGAGAGAGAGAGACTGGAAAATGTCCATGAAAAACTAAAACAATCCTGATTTTAGTACATGAAAACTTGATTAACAGTATATTGACTTCAGGGAAGATCTTAGAATATGACGCCTTTAAATGAATTTCACTTCAGTGACCTTTTCTTTTCAAAGCATACAGAAAAACGTTGTGATTTGGTTGACAAAAGACACAAGAGAACAGACAGAAAAACGCTGACAATGAATAAAAAGGCAAACAGCGGTAAAAGCAGAGAAGCCTGACCTGCCGCTCTGCAGCTGGATGTGCAGGGATGTGAAGGGCTCGACTCTGATGAGGTAATGCATGACTCCCGCAGCGTTCGAGTAGTGCGTGCCGTAGTGGAAACGGTCTATGGTGCCCGTGGGGTCTTCAAAGCTCTCATATCTGCAGATCATTTACAAGCACATTTATCAACTGCATTTATTGCTGCCGCAAAATCGACTTTCAAAACATTTGCTCTTTTCCAAAACCTAGTGAGCGGCTTCACTGTCTAAATAGGAAGCTTCCTTCTAAACGAGGTCCCTACAACTGAAATGGAACCTAATACACATTATATAAACAAAAACTTTTATGTTAGATGCGATTAATCGATTTGACAGCACTTAATTTTTTTTTTAATGAAAAAAAAAAAGCTAAATAGAAAAACAAAGCACATAAAAAAATTACTAAAACTAACTAAAGTTAAAATAAAAATTGAAAATGATTAGAAATACTTATAAATACTATAATAGTATATAAATAACACTGGTTCATAACAGCATTATACATTAAACAGTGAAACCTGCAGTAAACACTGATATTTCTATCTTAGTAAATATGATCTGTTAGGACTGAGAGAACAAGACAGAGACATAAACGTAAGACAGAAACACACTTCTCTCTGACGGCTTTTGCATTCCTCTCGTTCAGCACTGCAACAGGTTTGGAGAGATCTCTGAACACACGCGGGTCTGACAGATCCAGCTCTTCTGACGTATAATCCGACAGGATCCAGGGGAACTAAAAACACGTAAGATCATTTAGGAAATGAATGAATGCTGATGTGTGACCATACAGTGAACGTGATTTCACCAAGTACAACATCGTTGTATCATAATCAACCAATCAGATTTGAGGGACAAGTTTGCAGTTTATGTCAAATTTAGGCTTACAACCAGAGTTAGGTGCTTCTACATCAGCGTTATTCACATATCATTTCCCTCTGATTTTAGGGATGAGTTATGGGTAGGGTTAGGGATAGGGTTAGGACAAAATTTTCAGACAGGAAGGAAAATATGTTGATCCAGGAACATGTCTTACTTGGCAAAATCCCGTGACCACACTGCAGTTGAAAGAGAATGACGAGCGTGTGTAAATGTCACTCACCACAGGATACTGAGCCAGATCATTATACGTCCTTCCTGCTATAGTGTTCAACTGCATCAGGTAGTCAAAGTTTGAGATCTCCCTGTTCACCCATTTCTGATGACAGAGAGAAGTGAAAGTCAGTACTTAATCAGCTCTAAACGTTCAGTCTACATACACAACATCAAATCCCTAAACTGAGAGTGCCTCATACGTCTGCAGTGACCTGTGTGAGTCCAGAAGCTTTGAGCAGCTCCTGCGGTGAGTGAGTGGCCTGAAGAGAGAGCGAGCGCAGCAGCAGCATCCGACTGTACACTTTATTACGCACCTGTCAATCAAACACAGAAACAACATGTCAATCACACGAGATCCACCTATAGCAAACCACAACCATCCAATCCATCTCCAATGGACAAACTCAAGTCCCTTGGATATACATCACAATGGAGAAGAAAAGATTATCGCAACTTCCGTTTCATGATGACTTGAAATATTTCTGACCTCCTTCTTGAAGTTCAGGAAGTAGTTGGTCTGGTCGATGAGAAAGATCTCTAACGCCGAGCGCCGGAGGTTGTATCTGCGCAGGTGGATCTCTCTGATCTGAGACAGAGGCCATTTAAAGTCTTGACCTACACCTGAAAATGGAGAACATCAACACCATCTCTTTCCTCACATGCACGACCTTTGACCTTCACACTGCACTTTCCCCGTTCCTCCTCACCTTCTTCTTTCTCTGCGCTGCTGTCGTAAAAGTAGATGTGTTGTGTGGTGAGCTCAAGCCGACCCGGATAGACGTCGACCACAGTGACCAGCTCACAGTCCTCTGAGATCACCAACTTCTCCTTCTGACCCGCCTCTTCTGAATCAGCCCTTAGAGAATGACAGCGAGCGTGAAATGAATCGTTTTATTCCAAAAAAACATAATAAAATGACAATAAAGACATTTCAAATAATTTTTGTTCTTTTGACCTTTTAATTTATCAAAGAACCCTAAAAAAAAAAACCATGGTTTCAACAAAAAATATGAAGCAGTTCAACTGTTTTCAACATGAATAATAATAATTAAAGCTGCAAGCAGCATTTATCGGGGTTCAAGCAATTAAAGCATGAAAGCAACAAAAGTTATTAAGTTTTATTTAGCAAGCATGTAACCACTGACATAATAGATGGAAAAGACCATTTACAGCCAATACAGGCAATTTACCATAGGAAAGATGTGGTTTTCAAAGCTTTTTGACAGTTATAGCGCCACCTATGGTCCGATCTCCATGAAATTTTCATATGCTCACCAACTTTCGTGAAGTTCTGAGTTTTCGTTTAGGATTTATAGGCTTTTGAGTGTATTTTGCCACGCCCCTTTTCTTTATGACCCAATTATAGCCATGCGAAAAATGCAAAAGTGCAACTTTTTTTGATAATTATTGATCTAGAGAGTCAATAGAACTGTCCTAGATTGGTCTGGTTTTGATCGGGCGAAAAACCTAGGACTAGTTCGCAAAAGTAGGTTTTGGACAAAATTCGACGTAGCAGAAAATTTTTCCTACCTAAATCGAAATTGGAGATATCCATTTTGTCCGCCTTGCGCCAGGGATCACAGTGGTGTAAGACACTTGAGTCTGGGTCAAACGGTCTAAGAGTTATGAGCGATTTTGAACTTTTGGTTGCTGTAGCGCCACCTATGGGCCAATCGGGGTCATACTCTGATAGGTTGTCCCCAAATTGAGGCCTACCATCTGGCCAGGTTTCAAGTCTCTAGGCCTTACGGTTTGGCCTGCACAATGCGTTTTACAAATCCTTACAATTACAATAGGGTTTCAGCATTTCATGCTTGAACCCCTAATAATTGTTTTTTGAGCAGCAAATCAGCATATTAGAAAGATTTCTGAAGGCTTAATGATGCTGAAAATTCAGCTTTGATCACAGGAATAAATTACATTTTACATTATATTCAAATGGAAAAAAGTTATTTTAAATTGGAATAATATTTCACATTAATAGACCCGGTTTCACAGACAGGGCTTAGATTAAGCCAGGATTAGACCTTAGTTTAATTAGAACATTTAAGGAGCTTTTATAAACGTGCCTTAGATAAAATAAAAAATAAACATTACTGGTGTGCATCTCGAGACAAAACAATGGCACTGACATATTTTAAGATATCTTAGGTTTAAAGGGATATCACTCAACAATTCTGTCATCATTTACTCACCCTGAAGTTGTTCCATGAGTTTGAGTATGAGTTTCTTTCTTCTGCTGAACACAAAAGAAGATATTTTGAGGAATGTCGGAAACCAATCAGTTGTGGGACACCATTGACATCCATAGTAATTTTTTCCATTCAATGGAAGTCAATGGGGTCCATCAATTGTTTGGTTTCCGACATTCTTCAAAATTTCTTCTTTAGGGTTCAGACTCATACAGGTTTGGAACAACTTGAGGGTGTTTTGGGTGAACTATCCCTTTAAGCCTTGACTGCAAAACCGGGGGTTAATGTTGTTGTCGTTGCTTTTTAATTAATGCAGCCTTGGGGAGCTTCCAAAAATCTTTGAACAGTAGTGAACATACAAATCAGTAACCTGATTAATGCAAGAAATCTAATTAATTAATGTCAAAATATAAACAGACTAAGCTGTTTAAACAGCAACAAAGGCATTTATATGCAAAGAGCCAAATGAATTGTACCAATTATTTTAAGCTAAAATCAACACATTTACACATTAAAGAACAATTTACAAGGTGTTTCCATGAGATTGCACATTTATTTTTTTATGTCCATCTCCAATTATTGTGTAAAAGTGATTGGCTTTTGCTCCTGACTCACTGATTGGCCGATGCAGGATCCTCCTCCAGGAGTTCCAGGATGTCATCCTCCAGATCACTGACCTTCACCTGCTTCACCGCCTCCAACAACAGTGACTCAGCGTTTACCTGCTGGTGCTGCACACCTGAGGTAACACACACAGAACCAGTTATTTCCCCAAATACAGTCACAAGACTCATAAAAAGTTCCAGGTGACCATCTTTATACGTGTGTATGTCTTACCCAGGTTGTCTCTCAAGGCACTGGCTTCCCTGTGGGGGTCAAAGTTGTAATTTCGCACCAGTTTGAGTCGCATACGGGAGTAGTTCTCAGCGCTAGAGAGCTTCCAGTATGTGTCCTTCTGCTGCCTGCCAAACACACACAGCTGCTTTACAGACCACTTTTTTTTTCTTGTTCTTTTTTTTTAAAAGCCAATAGCTCTGTCTGGTGTCTGTTACACCCTGGGAAAACCACATTTTAATAGTCTTTAAAAGTATACACATGCACACTCTGCGACATCTACACACTCACTTGTCCACCCAGGGTCCTCTTTCACAGAAGAGTCCTCTGCGCGCTGCTCTCCACTGCCTGAGGGTGGCGCTGTTTTGCGTGTGGATTTGTTTCAGCATGCTGTTGTACCTCAGGTTCTCCTGACGCCCTCGACGACTGAACGGTTCCACAAACTGCTCCTGAAGATTTTAGAGGATAATGAAAATGTTTGTGAATGTCTAATAGCCATTCAATTCTGCATTCAATTTGAAGGGAAATAATGTTCGCTGCCTCCATTCTGCTCACCAAGGCTGCATTTATTTGATCAAAAACACAGTAAAAACAGTAAAAGTGTGAAATATTATTGCAATTTAAAATAACCGCTTTCTATTTGAATACATTTTAAAATGTAATGTATTCCTGTGATTAAAGCTGAATTTTCAGCATCATTACTCCAATCTTCAGTGTCACATGATCCTTCAGAAATCATTCTAATTATGATGATTTGCTGCTTAAGAAACATTTCTGATTATTATCAATGTTAAAAACAGCTGTGGAAATTGATACATTCTACTTCTTTGCCAAATTGGAAGTTCAAAAGAACAGCATTTCTTTGAAATAGAAATAGAATGTAAATGTATGAAAACACTTTTGTATGTGTGTGGAGATGTTATGGTACCTGAAAGCGTATCTTGCTCTCTCCTCTCTCTCGGTCCCTGCGGTGCAGATTGAGCATGAACGCCTCATAACAGTCCTTCCAAAAGAGGGCCATGTTCTCATGACCCTGACTGAACGTCTCGATCTCATACTGCTTCATGTAGGGGATAATCTGATGAGACAGATAAACAAAATTTAGCTTTACAAACTACAGGGGGCGACGAAGAGCATGCTACTTGAAACAGAAAATAAGCATGAGAGCTCGACCGGCATGAAATCACAATTAACTTCATTTACAGCTCTTACATATTTATCCAAATAGACCCTCCACTCCGGCGAGCTGCAGTACAGCTGGAAATCCTCAAAGAACGATGGACTTCCGTTGGTGTCCGGGAGGGAAGGGAGGTGCAGCTCCATGTACAGGAGTTTGTGGACTTTAGACAGGAGAGTACGGAGAAGAGGCACTAAAAACGAGTAGGTCTCCTCCGTCCGTTCCTTGCTCACGGAGCGCCTGAGGATTTCCTCCACGCGGCCCAGAAGATAACAGGCCTCGTCCTGAGAGTCCACCGTCTTGGTTTGTAAGATGCCATTCAGTTTGGCCGTAGCCATGGCGCACTCCTGCCGGAAATGAAGAACAAACAGCGTGAATTAATTAAAGATTTTTAGTATCAGATATTGGTACTGGAAAATGTTTAGGAGTACTAATACCAATAATTACTACTGTTCAAAAATGTGGGGTCAGTAAGATAAAAGTTTGGAGCAGACTATTTACATATAAATACCAGGTGTCACTCTATATCTCCCAATAATATGTCTTAGTAAGATGCATGTTTAGTTTTATGATCAAAGCTCTGTAGTTTTTATTGTGGGAGAAAAACGTATATAATGCAATGCAATACAACGATTATTAAGAGATGTACAAATAAATGTTCCTCACCTCAAAAGCCTGATGGATCATATTGGAAACTCACATTTTAACATGTTAAAATATTTATGGATAATCAAGTAAACCTAAATTGCTTCCATCGAGAATATGTTCATCTTGAAATATTACTAACAATATACTAGTAGTTACTCTTATGTTGACTTAAAAAATCATGAACCAAGACCTGAAGATGAAAGTTTTTAAAATTCATCTATAAGACCTTTTACTTGCTAAAAAAATATGAACTACCAATCAGAAGGCATGTAGAAGATTTGGTCCACTTTAGACATTCTACTAACTATAAGTGACTTTGCAACAACATGTCAACTAACTCTCATTAGAGTATTAGTAGACTGTCTGCTTAATATCTGCTAATACTTTTTTACATTCTACTTACTATAAGTAACTTTTCAAGTACATGTCAACTTATTCTACTCACCCTAACCTCATCATAACAGTCTACTTATACTCTAATGAGAGTTAGTTGACATGTAGTTGCAAAGTTACTTATGGTTAGTAGAATGTCTAAAGGGGACCATCAAAATCGAGTGTAACTGAAGAGTGTGTACAACAGGTTCTTTTCAGCAAAAATTATGAGGCTAATGAGGTCTCACCTGCGGATCTTCCTGAGCCATGAACCCGAGCAGCAGCCGTAGTCCCACCTGAGACAGCTGGAGCCACTGCGTCCCTGAGGCGTACCACACCATCAGCCCGTCCATCAGAGTCACCGTCTCATCCAGAACCTTCTCAGTCCACAGGGCGGGATTCACCAGACCCTCGGCCTGTAGGAAGTCCTGCACCACGTGAAGCAAACGCACTGCATTCTCTGTGTGCTGTGGCAGCGTGGCCGTCGTCGCCTCGCGGTTATCCGTTACGGCCCATTCCAACATCCTCTCCATCAGACTGGACAGAGAGAGGTTAGCAAATGCATTAAAAGCCCAGTCAGACCAGGAACGGTAACTAAAACGATGAAGATATAGTTCTAGAAATCGTTCTGAATATAAAAGAACAGCAGAGAGAGTCCACACTACAACTATAGCGATAACAGCACAGAGAAACTATATAATTGGAGTCACTTTCGGAACAATTATTTTCCAGCTGATGAATGATAAAAACATTGACATCCAATCAGAATCAATCCTGCTTTAAGAGCTCGAGCATTCAAAGCGGTAGACGACAAAACTGCAGCAAGCGCTTAAAATAAACAGAACAATATCTGCTGGTGTGGACGCTAATATAGTCATCATTCTCTGTGTGAATGGGTCTTAACACTAGTTCTAGTTATAGATTGTTTCTGAGTGCTAAAATGAGAAGCAAAAAATGTTATTTAATGGAAATTTTGGTTTCAGCTGAAAGGCTTTTGGAGGGCCGAAATCACTGACTAAAATGGTGACGTTTAATTAGCGCTTCTATGGTGCGTTTGGTTTTGACTGTTTCTGTGTATTTACGTGCACACAATGTGGATACGATACGACAGGTAAACACGTCAGCTGTGTGGACGCTAGGGCTAGGCTGACAATATCGGTTTCTCATTTTAAATCGAGATCTTTAAGATCGAGATCTTGAAGATTTAAATCGAGATCTTGAAGATTTTTCATCAAAATCTTCATTTTGATGAACTGAGATCTATGCTTTTACTCTCTGCTGTTTTCAGTTGATGCATGAACAAAACTGCACCAAACATTTGTACTTTAATAATCGTAATCTTTTGATATGAAACAAAGTCATAGCTTTAAAAAATGTCAATTTTAAAATGAAATTCAAACAATAAATGTGGTTTTGTGAAGGATCGCCATCAGTGCAAGCGGAACATGAACAGATCATCTTCATATAATCATCATTATAGCACAAAATAAACATCAGAAGTTGTTGAAAGAAACAATACAACCCATCGAATATAATATAATTAATATAATATAATAAATATAATATATGTCACATGTAAGTGCTCAATCAGTGTTTTAACTGCAGAAAGACGTCAATAAAACAGCTTGTAAACAATATTTTAGGTAATGTTACATTTAATTCAGAAAAGCCATTCAATGTCCATAAACTCGTTAGTCAGCTAGAAAAAAAACTCTAGAGAAGAGAATTTAGCACAATATATGCACAATATTACATATTAATTCTATTTTTACTTCATTATTTAATGCGTCATTTAATTATCAAATGTGAATAAATCTGTCATGAAAACAATTACAGCCACCATTTAAATGTTTATTTTTCAACAACTAATTGGGGAATAGACAATTATATTTATTACTATCATTAAAAAGTTGATATTAAACTGCCTTATGTGCAATTTAAATGCTTATATAAAAAACTGTTACATTTAATTAATTAATAAATTGATTAATAAATAAAGTATTTCTGTTTTTGTTGATAATAAATGAAAACTTAAATAAAAACTTTAATTTTGGTTTCAGTAAAAAAAAAAATATTGTGCATCATTAGCATTTGCAAGGAAACGATCTTGATCTGTATTCTAACCTGAGCTTGATGTGGTCGACGGGCAGCAGCAGCTCATTGGCAGTGCCCAGTTTGGTGAGGGCAGAGAACACCTGACCCCTCTCCAGCCAGGCAGTGTCATCTGACCCCTCCACACCTCTCCACATCACACACAACACGATCTCCAACAGCAGACGAGACAACTCCTCCTCCGTACGCTGGGTGGAAAATCAATCAATCAGTCAGTCTCATTTCAAATGAAAAAAAACATTGGCTTTGGCTAATAAAGGTATTTTTTCCATTTCATTTAATTAGAAATTTTTGGTGTGTTAACCTACTAAGTCCTTCACTTTATTACAACTACATTTAAATTATATTTAATACAATTATGTTTAAATAAAGTCTCTTATGCTCAACAGAGCATTTATTGATCAAAAACAGTAAGGTAAAAAATGATCAATGATTAACACAGATGTGCTGCTTAATATTTTTGTGGAAACCACAATCCTTTTTTTTCAGGATTCTTTGATGAATAGAAAGTTTTAAAAAACTGCATTTATTTTTTAATATTTTGTAACATCATAAATGTCTTTACTGTCACTTCTGATCAACTTAATCAACTGAGTCCTTGCTCAATAAAAATATGAATTATGTATAAATTATAATGTTAGTGTAAATGTAATGCATTATAGGTAAGAAAAAGTTTGTATAAAATACCAGAAATAACACTGTGATAAAAGACAAAAATGTTTAATAAAAATGGGTTACACTTTATTTTAAGGTGTCATTGTTACAGTGTAATTATATATTTAAGTCCTGAGTAAAATTAAGCAACTACATGTACTTACTATAGGGTTAGGGTAGGATTAGGGTTTGGTTTAGGGTTAGTTGCATGTAATTATGCATAATTTACTGTTATTACTATAGTAAGTACATGTAACAACTGTAACAAGCTCACTGTAAAATAAAGTGTTACCTAAAAATGTAAATGCATTATTATTAATCACTGGAAAACAACCATTCTGCCAAGTAAATTAGTTAATCACCCTGTAACAACTTTGTAAAATCTGCACATTCTTGCATTAATGTACCACGTCTTTCAATGAGACTCATCTATAAATTCTGTTTTAGAATCGCTTGATACCTTCATTATAATAGTTACTTCTTGTTGAGAACTTACAGAGGATGAAAAATGACAACACTATTCGTACGAGGAAGTGATAAATGCTCCACTTACGCACTTGGAAACACACATCAGATCTCTAGACTCACCTCGCTGTTAAAAGACTCTCCCAGGGACACATTGTCACTGAACAGGAAGTTGTCATCATTCAGAGAGGAAGCTCCGAGGAAAGGTTTATTATTCTCTAGGGGAGACGGTGTGCTAGGCATGCTACCAGGAGTCTGACTGCCACTGTCCCCGTGATCGAACAGATGCACATGGGAAAGGTCCAAACTCAAGACCCCTGCTTTCCCGCCCCAGGGTTTGGGTGTGGGCGCGTCCCCTGGCGTGTCGGAGAGAGACATCAGGTCTCCGTTGTCCAGGCTGTCTATGGACCTGCTGTCTGACACGCTGTCTCGCTCTTCGTTCACGCTGCCGCCGAGAGTCCTGCGCTCCAGAGGAGGCTCCACGCGCACTCCTCCGCTGCCGCGACTCAGCTCCAAACTCCCCAGGCTGGCCGCGTCACCTCGACCCGAACCAGATCCTCCGTCGCTCCCGGGGCTCCGGACGAGCAAGCGCATCAGAGTGCCCTGCCAACACGTCTGCTTGGAGATCTGCAGCGCTGCATCCTGATGAGACTGCAACAGCGCATACAGCTGAGGGGAAAAGAAACAAAAAGTGTACAAATTGAGATCATTATAAATAAATATTTTCTCCTTTTTTTCATTTAGTGCACATTTGAGTTGCAGTTTAGTTTTCGTTCTTTTGCAAATTCATGTTTTTATTTTAGTTAAAGGGAAGTTCACCCAAAAATATTTATGTCCCATGTATGAAGAAAAAAACAACAACAACAATGTTTGGTTGTTTCTTTACACTAGGCAATCATTCATCAACTTTAAAAGCCTAAATGTAAAGCTCAAGTATCATATGTGACCCTGGACTACAAAACCAGGCACTTGGGTCAATTTTTTGAAAATTTTGATTTATACATCATCTGAAAGCTGATTAAATAAGCTCTCCATTGATGTATGGTTTGTTAGGATATGACCATATTTGGTCGAGATACAACTATTGGAAAATCTGGAATCTGAGGGTGCAAAAAAATCAAAACATTGAGAAAATCGCTTTTAAAGTTGTCCATTTATGTTGGCGATTCTGCTGCATTCACTCACAAAAATAAATGTTTCATATATTTATGGTAGGAAATGTACAAAATAGCTTCATGGAACATGATCTTTACTTAATACCCTAATGATTTTTGGCATAAAAGAAAAATCGATCATTTTGACCCATACAATGTATTGTTGGCTATTGCCACAAATATACCCGTGCGACTTGTGACTGGTTTTGTGATCCAGGTTCACATATGGATTATTTTTGGTACTTCTAAAGTGTATTCAGTCTTTTTATATGGAAAAGAAACCATTTTGAAAAAAGAAGCTTTGTGCTTCAATAAAAAAAATGACATACTTTTAATGCATTTTATCCACCCAATAACATTAATAACTGTGATATGTACATGTGAGAACTGGAGAAAGTGCTCTAACCCTCTTGCATACGGTCAGACGAACACTGGGCCCAGATTTATGGGTCAGCTGAATCACAGCCATCAGATCTTTATAGTTCACCACAGTATCTGGAGGACAAAGAGTTCAAGGTCAAAAAAGAAAAACAACATTTCACATCACAAATTCACTGTGGCCTTATCAAGTAATTGCGTTCTCTATAAGTACATGTGCATAGATAAGTGCTGGACAATATAGATAAATACATCAAATCTAAATTTTAAAATGTATAAATATAATTTATATATACTCATAATTATAATTAAATCAAAGTTTTAAATGTGTGTGCATGAGTAAATATACAGACAGACACACACACACACACTCATATATACATATATGCATTCATAAATGGGTGTGTAACACAGATATATATAATATATACATACATATAGTATAAAACAAAAACTTATGTTAGATGTAATTAATCGATTTGACAGCACTATTAAGTATATAACAATGATTACTATTTTTATTTTATTATATATTTTATATATTACACACTTTATGTATTTGCATTGAAAATATGTCAATTATGTCAAGACTTTATTTCGATGGTCCACTTTAGACATTCTACTGACTTTAAGTAACTTTGCAACAACATGTCAACTTATTCTACTCACCCTAACCTTACCATAACAGTCTACTAATACTCTAATGAGAGTTAGTTGACATGTAGTTGCAAAGTTCCTTATAGTCAGTAGAATGTCTAAAGTGGACCATCAAAATAAAGTGTAACAATTTATTTTGCAACCAAAACTCTTATAAATGTATCATCAATATTTGAACCGCCCAAGCCAAGCAAGGACTCAGAGTGTGTGCGGATTTAGGTGGTGTGTGGATTAGAGTTAACCAGACTGACCAGTAGACAGCACTTGGTGAAGGAGGCACTTGATGAGGGTGGAAGTGAGGTGGAGTTCAGAGAACAGCAGACTGAGGCCAGAGTATCCCACATCCCTCAAACGCAACCTCTGCTTACTCTTCTCATACACACGGTCACACTTCAGCATCCGCTCAAACAACTGCAAAAACACACAGAGTTTGGACTAAAGCAGCTGTTCAAATGTCAATATACGTACTAATAATACATCTATAAGACAGTATCTTACATTTTTATTTAATACTAATTTACTTCATCCTCAAATATTAAATAATGCATTATGCATTAAGGGATACTTCACCGATTAGCATTAGGCTTTGTATCAGTAGAAACCCGGTAGTATGACCGTGCTTCCCTCCCTCATGTTCCCCTGAGACGAGAGATTTCTGTATTGTGTGTCTGGAAAAAAAACTCAGATGACGCAAAAATCGTAATTTTCCGTCATCAGAGGCTTTTTTGTCCAGAGGCGAGAGACTACAGCCAGTAGGAGGAGCTCGTTCCGCATGTGTTCGACCCGCCCATAGGGGGATCTCACGATAAAACGGCGTCTTTTCAGTTTCGAGTCGACTAGTAGCCTAGTTGTGTCATTTCTTCCGATACTGCCCTCTGTAACCGGTGGGCGTGGCTTGGGAGTGTCCTCGTAGGGCAGTGAAGCAAGTGCATTCTGGGAGTTGTTGTCTTTCATCCACATCAGCCAAAAATACATTTTCTGGCTTTTCTCAGTCTAGAAGGCTCCAACTTCTAAAATAATTTCACATTTCTACTACATAAATGACCCAATTTAAATACACATTCATCTTTCCCGTGGTGAAATATCCCTTAAAATAAAGCATATTTACAGTTGCTGAGTATTCAAATATGAATACATATCAAAATATATTTAAATCCAAGTTCTGACTTTTCAAACTATTAGAATGAACATTAAAGTCAGGAAATAAAATGGAAAATTCTTGTTGGAAAATATTTATTTTAAATGATTTATCCATGCACATCATTATTTTTTATATTTTTTATATTTTTTATATTCATGTGCCTCATAATCTTTAATCATTAAACCTTCCCCTCCCTCTTGCAGTGACATCTCTTCTCTGATGACGTGTTTACTTGCACGAGGGCGGGGCAACCTGCCACAGCCATCCAATCAATTTCCAATGGACAAAATCAAGTCTCGCCCTACATTTGTTCTCGTTGGAGAAGCTGTTTCACTCAGATATACATCACAACAGGGACGAAAAGACTAATCGCAAGTCTGAATATTCTGGTCTCTAGACATGCTCAGCTCTCTTCTTCAGGGTAAGTCTATGGGATTTGTGGGCCTGTTTTGAATGGTTAGAAATCTAACAGCATGAGGTTTCACTTGCAGAACAACAAGTGATGCACATACGTTATCGTTATTTTTGGATCTCTAACCTCAAGCATGAGAAGCAAACACCTCTGATAATAATGTGTGTGCCACCGACGCTGAGAGTGTTAAGCGCACCTTGAAGACGTGCTCTCGGAGGCGGTCGGAGTGTTTGTTGTTGAGCAGCAGGGCGTAGCAGGAGTCGGCCGATCCCGGCTCAAACAGCAGCAGGAAGAGCTGGTCCCGTGCAGCGCTGGTCTGAAGAAGAGTCAGCAACAGCTCCAGGATCACACACAGCTACAACACAACACAAGCACGGCGTTCATTTCATTTTCATGTTTAGTTAATGCTTATTGCTAGTAAGTGATAAGAGCAGGAGAAACCGGAAGAGTCATCGATTAAATGAATTGGCGGGTCAGTAAATCCAGTTTGTGGTTAAGCACATTGAGGTTTAGGAATAATTAAAATAGAGGAAGACAGACGTTTGCTCTACGGATTAGAAAGGGCAGATCAATAGCAATAAAAGAGAGTGCTTCTTTCCTGGACACATGCACAAAACACTCACACAAACAGTCAAACATCACGTATAACTAAAAGCTATCTTAATTCATATAGTAAAGCTAAAATAAATTCTTAAGAAATTGATAGTCAAAATAATCCAAAGCTTTGAAATGAAGTCTTTTTCTATTTAACTTATAGTATGTAAATAATGCACTGCAGTGGTGATGATAAAGTACACTCTTTTTAAGTATGAAATAAGATTGTACAGTTTTAATTTTACAAAATATTTCTTTTTCAAATAAATGATTTTCTTTTGAACTTTCTATTCAGCAAAGAATCTTGAAAATACATATTGACAAAAATATTAAGAATTTTCAACATTGATAATAATCAGAAATGATTCTTGAGCATCAAATCATATTAGAATGATTTCTGAAGGATCGTGTGACTAGAGTAATGATGCTGAAAATTCAGCTATATAAATTATTATATATAATTATAAATAATATTTTACAATATATTCAAATTGAAAGCAGTTATTTTAATTTGTAATAATATTTCACAATATTTATGTTTTAACTGTATTTTTTATTGCCTTGGTGAGCACAAGACAAAAAATAAAACACATTGTACCAACTCCAAACTTTTGAACAGTAGTGTACTGTTTTCAGGACACACTAATCCTAATCCCGCTAATATCTTCCTCTTCTCACCTGTTCCTCATCTCCAATGGCAGCGATGTATCCCAGAATGCTCTGGATCTCATCTTGGGTGGTACCTTTGCTGATGTAATACTTCAGAAGGCCACAGAGAGATGCTCTGATTGTCTTAATGTCGTCCTCACTCAGATCTGTATCTTTACTTCCAGAACTAGAAAGGGAAAGAGAGAATGGATGAAGTGATGAGAAAGAGGCAGAACAGTCATGAGGTGATAACATCACAGAAAGTGACACAGCAGAGGACTGAGGGATTGTGGGAGATGTAGTCTTACCCATAGTAAAGGCGAACTGTATCCAGCAGGAACTGCACTCCATATTTCTTCCTGAACTGCTTCCTGCTGTCTTTGATGACGGTGGACATGTACTGGATGTGACCTTTACCACGACAAACACATCATGCTCATCACAAATGTACAGGAGCCTCACAAAACGTACACATCATAACTGCACAACAGTGACCGACAACTTTTTTTCAGCCTAGTATTTCTCACATTCATTTTCTTCATAGGGATTTCAGAGTTTTCAAATCTCTCCTCCAGATTATGGGGAATTAAATATGATTTTTAACTAACTAACTTGAGGCTTTTACAGAATTATATTTATAATATCTTGAACAAAATAAAATCTATAAAAATAAAAATAAATAAAATAAAATAAAGCAACCCAAGGGCTAATGGTTAAGGAGGTCTAGGAGTGGAACTTAAAAATAAAATGAAGGAATCAGTTATCAATGTAATAAATCAAACATAAGAATAAATATAAATAAATCACTATTTAAATGGACAAATTAATAGACATCATAAAACTTATACATGTTTTAAAATTTTGTTAAATAAAATAATTAAACTTTAAATGAATGAATAATTTTTCATATACTGTATAAAACTGTTTTAAAATGTAGGTTAATAAAACCATAAAGTAGAAACCATAAATTATTACAAAAAAAATGTATATTGCATTTAAAAAAAACACACACATTTGCTAATTGCTTTTTTATGCATTGTCAAACAAGTTATAAAAAAATACATTTTGCTATGGAGAAAATGAATGGGATTTTGCACAAACATAAATTACAGCATGAATTAAGCACACACAAACAGAATGTGCGTCCCAATTCACATTTATACACTATTCTATGATAATGTAGTGTGTTCACACTAAAAAATTTTAAATAGAAAAAAGTGCACTTTAAATACTAGGATGATCCACTTAATTAAGTCGCAGCTTTAATTACATAGCAGAGGGGGAGGGGCTATCAGACGCTGATGTTGAATGACAAAATAGCCTTCTAAATTCATACACTACATGGTTGAATACATAGTGTAGTGTAAGTGCAGTGCATAGTGGGACAGGACTCGAGACTGACCGATGCGCAGGGGGAAGTCTCCTTGGTTCCAGATGCTGAAGTTGAACAGCAGGTGTGTGTGGAGCTGCTGCAGGAGCTGCGAGTTCTTCTCATACGTCATCTGCTCAATCAGCAGCTGAACCGACACCAACACACTCACGTCCACCAGGAACGCTGGCAACTGCACACAGACACAGAACCGGACGGCGAAATCAAGACATGCAGAGGGAAAGTCTGAGAATTCAAGAGCGGGAGAATCATGGCTACCTTCTGCAGCAGAGCTCCTAATGTGGCCACACCGTGCGAGTGCAGAAGTGTTTCCTGGTTTATGGGATGCCGCTGCAGGAAATGCTTGATAACCAGCAAGAACGTCGCTACGAGATTCTTCTCCAGTCTGGCCTCTGAATAATTAATGTCCATAAACATCACACGAGAACATTGTTAAGATGTATAATAATCAGAAATACAGAAAAGGGGCAAGTGATAAGATCTTTCAGATGCAAAAGATCAGTAACACATTCATTCTGTCCACCAACAGCTAATAACAGTGTTATTCTAGGATTATTTACATACTCTTTTCACATATTTTAGTAATAATCATAAGCTTAAACACTCAAAATTCACTGAAATTGGACATTGCTTTGCAATGGAAACTGTTCTTTTATTACAATTTATCACAAAACTTCAAATTTGGAACACAAATTAATTAGACAAATGGCTTTGAATTTCTAGCAATTTTAGAGTCCAAATTATTTTGTAAAAAAAAAAAAAAAAATAATAATAATTATATAATATATAGTATAAAATATTATTTTTTAGTTCAGTTCAAAGGTTAAATTAGCTTTCATTTTTATATTTTCACATTTCATTTTAATTTTAGTAATTTTTCTATGTGCTTTTGACATTTTTACTAGTTTTTTTTGTTACTTTTTAGCTTTCATTTATATTTATTTCAGTTTTAGTTGAATTAACTAAGTTTATTAAAAAAATTATGCTATATTTATATTTTATTTCAGCTTTATTTCTGTCAATCAATATGAACATTTAACAGTTTTAGTTACAACACTGTCTAATGATGAGCGTGTGCTCACCGGACGCCCTGTTTGAAGGCAGTATGACCCAGTCTCCCTCAGCGGGTGTGACTGAGTCAGGGCTGATGAACTCTGACCCCGAGCGGTCGACGTGATTTAAATCAGGGGTTAACAGAGTCAACTGTTCCAAGACTGGAAGCAGCACAGGAAGCCCTCCAACACAGTTGATCATGTCCTACAAAAGACGAGAGAGAGAGTATGAGCAGGTGTTTAAGGAGAGGGAGAGTTACAGACAGAACTCTGATAGATTACAAAAATTAATAAAGGACGGGAACGGTATACATACTTTGATATCCCAGTTGACCACTTTATTTCCTGTCATGCGACCATGCAGCATATTAGGGGACAAATCCAGACAAATTGGGTTCCTACATGCCTGTGTATGCAAGGGAACAATGAGACACGTGATGCGAAAATAAAACCCAAAAATGGGTTCACCCAAAAATGAAAATTCTGTCAGTAATCACGCACCCTCATGTTGTTCCAACCCTGTAAGACTTTCATTCATCTTCAGAACACAAATTAAGATATTTTTGATGAAATCTGAGAGCTGTCTCACTCCTTCATAGGCTTCTAGGTAATCGATATCTGCCATCCCAGTACTTTAAGTTTATCAAGCAACGAGGATACTTTTTGTGCAAAAAAAAAAAAAAAAACTTTATTCAACTTCTCATTTTCCTCTGTGTGTTTCTCTGAGTGAGTTCAGGTAGTGTAAAGGCCCTTGCACACTGAGTCCGAAATTTTCACATGCATTTTTCCGTATTTGTGATTCGGTGGCTCTGAAATGTCAAAACACCATTCAAAATGCTTGCTACGGAAGCGAAAAACGCAGAAAATCGAACCCGATCCGAATTTTTTTATGACGGATGAAAGTTTCGGAGGCAGTGTGTAAGCGTGATTGACACACCGTGAGGTCGTATTTATTTTTTAACGTGCGAAAATTTCGGACGCGAATTTCAGACTCAGTGTGCAAGGGCCTTATCAGCGCAGCGCTTCTGGGTTGTACGTCAGAACGTAGGCTCACTATTGGCCAGCATCACACACGACCAGCGTCGGCCAATAGGGAGCCTACGTTCTGACGTACAACCCAGAAGCGCTGCGCTGTTACACTACGTGAACTCACTCATTCATAGTTGAATAAAGTCATTATTTTTGTTTGTTTTTTGCGCACAAAAAGTATTCTCGTCGCTTGATAAACTTCAGGTTGAGCCACTGGAGTCACTCGGACTATTTTAACGATGAACTTTTCTGGGATGGCAAATATCGATTACCTATCAGCCTATGAAGGAGTGAGCCAGCTCTCAGATTTCATCAAAAAATATCTTAATTTGTGTTCAGAAGATGAACGAAAGTCTTACGGGGTTGGAACAACATGAGGGTGCGTGATTACTGACAGAATTTTTTGGGTGAACTAACCCTTTAAGTAAAAAAAAAAAAAATGCAAATATAACATTCTATTGTGCATAATTTGTACAGCTCAGTCCTAGGTGACCTAGATGTTGACCTACATGCACACCTCACCTTTGGAGAATAGTGTAGCAGAAGTTTAGGTGCCAAGTCTCCGAGTTCAGCTTCTTGGCTTTTAAAGGGAGAAATACAGTTTGGTCCTGCGCTACAGAGGGCTTTGATGTGGCTGGCTTGGAGGGGCTCGTGGAAGACCATGACACTTCCCAGC
Organism: Scardinius erythrophthalmus; assembly: GCF_964197995.2. Lineage (NCBI taxonomy): Eukaryota > Metazoa > Chordata > Actinopteri > Cypriniformes > Leuciscidae > Scardinius > Scardinius erythrophthalmus. The sequence goes on from NC_138232.1 coordinate 39,301,906, forward strand.
TGCCCTTGCAGTGAGGTGGGACTCCCCCACTCACTGTCCTGAGTCCCGGCGGAAATGAGTTTGGTGACGGACTCAGGTTTGGTCCCTAGCAGCCCACCCCAGCCCGGGAGGATGGCGCCCAAAGACGTGCGTCCCGAGGAATTACCTCCGGAAAACGGAGGATCTGGGATTTGAGAGGGAGGAGGGGTCGTGGTGCGGTGACCCGCTGAACCAATGCAGCATGACGTGAAGGCCTGAGAGAGAGAGAGAGATACAAAGATAAATGAATAGACTGAACAGACACAGAGTTTAAAGAGGTCCTATTTTGCTTTTTTATACTTTCATCTTTCTTTAGTGTGTAATGTTGCTGTTTGAGCATGAAAAAGCTCTGCAAAGTTACAAAGTCCCTCCAGCGGGAGTTCTCTATATCAGTGTCACTGTTTCTGAACTCCTTGAAACTGGTGGAGTAATAACTTATTTTAATGACTCCCGACTTACGGACATGGCATCCGAGGAATATTTCTTATTTTTCTCAAGATATTTTGGTTTATTTCCAGATTCAATCATAGACTCATTCTTACATACTAGAGCTTGTACACACATGCACACTCTTCAAAAACGACGCTTTAAATCTCTTAACAAACTAAAAGACTTAAATGACATTTGCATGTATTCCAAGTAACATATACAGATTGTACTGAATGTCAGCTTGCTTATTTTGCTCAAGATGAGGATTTATTAAGCCCACATGTCATAAAAACCAGAAACTCTGCTTCACAGGTGAAGAGCTGTCATCCCAACCACACAACTTTGGAACTATGGTTTTGGGAAACAAAGACTCATTGAACTATGCTGATAATGACGGAACTTGCGACCATAGTTGGCTAACGATAGTTTCGGGAAACGCACCCAAGAGCGTTTATTATTTGAAAAATAAAGCATGAAAATCTATTTTAGTAGAGGCCAAAAACAAAATCAAAACTCTGAAAAAGGGTATAATAGCTCCCCTGTTCCGCTTCACTTTCTGAAATGCTGCTAGGGTGGTTTTTAAGTGGTTTTTCAATAAGAAACGGTACAGAATTGGTTGTTTCTCTCACCTCAGTCATGGTTGGGTATTTTAAAGGTGCTGATAGTTTCTGCTGTCCATCCACAAAGATGTAAACCAGACTCTGGCCAAACGGCCTCTTCCCCGGCACGTGGACTACACCAATGCTGTGCTGCAGGTCAGATACAAACATCTCATTACAACTCAATTTCACTTTGTTCTTGGACAAAGAACTGGGTTGTCCATGCTGTAACAAAAAACACAAATATTTCTTTGGTCATGTGACTCACCCAGAGCGAATCACAGAAGCAGTAGTCAGGCAGCATGACGGTGACATATTCTTTCTTAGTGCACACGGCAACCACAAGCACTCCAGCTGAACTGATAAAGGCCTCGAACCCGGTGCCGCCCGGGGTGAAAAAACTATGCACATAGAAAAAGATAAGAACAAGCTTTTACAAATCAGTCCACATAGTGAAAATTATTTAAATATTACATTTTAGGAGGTGCAAACACAGGATGTGCAAATAAAAAAAAAAGTTTCTAAATTGAAACAGATGAGCAATTACAATTTCAATTACTGGATTGTTTAATATTTGCAATAATTTTACATTATATTTAATATGTTTACGTTAATTTTTTTTTTTTTAAATAAAATATACTGACTCTTGGTGCAAATACACTACAGTTCAAAAGTTTGGGGTCAGTACATTTTTTTTTTCAGCAAGGATACATTAAATTTATCAAAATGACACTAAAGACATTTATAATGTTACAAAAGATTTCTATTTCAAATAAATGCTGTTCTTTTGAACTTTCTACTGATCAAAGAATCTTGAATATGAAGAATTCAAAGTTATTTTAAACGGCAATAATATCACAGTATTTTTAATTAAATAAATACAGCCTTGGTGAGCATAAGAGACTTCTTTCAAAAACTAACCTAACTTTAACATTTGAATGGTACTGTATGAACATTATTTTGCCCACTAATTTATCTTGTTTCCTTTCCCACCAAAATCACCATCACACCAGTAATCTCTTTTATTTCCATTCTAACCTGTACAACTGTTTCCTCTTCTCTCCTTTACTGGACGGGTCCAGCTGATCTTGGTCCATTGACAGCCAAGCAAAGAAGCTGAAGGCGTAGCCTGGCCATCGGAGGATAGTCGGCACGGAGATGCCAGCCATGGGCGGTGACAGATCAAAATACTGCATGGCGCTCTCCATGCCCTGTTTACGCACCATCCCCAGGAGCGAGCGCAGAACCGGACCCACATACGGGTGAGCGCGGCCCGGTTCGTCCTGTCGCAGGAGTCGCAGTAGATTCTGGAGCTCGGAGGAACTCAGCGATTGACTGCCTAAAGAACCCAACAGCCCCACCAGACTCTCGGCACAGGCCCGGTGTAGCCTCTCGTGCCTCTCCAGAGCCGACAGCAATCTGAGAGTCATGGAAGAGTTGACGCAGGTGGCTCTCGTCCGCCGGTTCAGACCGCAGATCCGCCGGAGCCAGTCCGCAGTGAAGATCTGCAGCTCGGCAGAGTCCATCTCGGGAAGCCACTGGATCAGGAGCAGGAGAGGGTCCACGTTACTGATGCCCAGGAGGCCCACGGATGAATGTTCACCTTCAACAGCCTGTGGGAATACAAGGACGAAAAGAAAGGACGTGAGATGACTCCGTTCCAAAAGTAGTAGGCTGCCCACTCAAGGTAAATTTAAAGGCATCAACGTGATAAATAGTCAGATCACTCGAGTCATATGCTAATACCAAATGTAAACAGTAGGGGTGCAATGGTTTGCTCCGTGATCCGTATGGACCAGGCCCCACGGTTCGGCACGCATGCGATTCGCGGATTAATTGCTAAGTTTAACCATCACAGACTGAAAGTTTATCATTTGCACGTTTTTTTTTTTTTTTTTGGCTCATATATCTCTTTTAATTCATTTTATAGCTGTTTTAATTTTCCTTGCTTTTATTTTGTGATTATTTTAATTCCTTTCTGTGTAAAGCACTTTGAACTGCCATAGTGTATCAAATCTGCTGTATAAAAAAACGTGCCTTGCCTTGCCTATTTACACATTCAAGCCGTTCAAGTGCAAGAAGAGGCAAAAGAGAACTCAATCACGCACTGTTATCTGAGCTATTATTTCGCATCTCCTTGTCCTTGAACATACACATACTCACAAAATGATTTTAAAATAATACCCGTCTCGACAAGTATTCTCATAAACACAGTCAGTTTTGTCTTAAAGGTGCCGTAGAATGGATTATTTTATTATTTTATAATGTTTCCTGGGGTGCCCTTATAATGTTAGTATGTTTATTAGATCAAAATTTGTTATAATTTAGAAATAAAAGGCATATTTCCTAGCCTGATTTCATACCCTGATCTGGACACTCTGTTTGAAGGGGCGTGTCTGCTGTGAGACTTCAGTGTAAACGCCCACTGCTGTGATTGGCTGACATGCTTGCATATGAAATATCTGGCATTACATGTAGAGCTATCTGGAAAACATTTACTATTACAACGATTATACGTTTTTACTATTACAGCTATCGGGATTAACGAATCATGATAAGTTTTTTAAGTATTTAGATCTATTCCAGCATTGAGCAGATGACAGCCTGTTGATCGCGTGAATGAAGATCTTATCACTGCAACGCGATTTACTGATGCATAAACAGTGTTGAACGACTTTGAGAGAAAGATTATCTGTCTGGACTTGAACAATTACACATCAGAAATTCACATAACCCACTGGTTCTCCAGAGGCTCGGATGAAGGAGCTAAACAAATATTTTTGTGTTCATTTGTAGTTACATCCAAACACTGAACAACTGCCATGCTTCGTTCGCTCGTCTGCAAGCCACGATGTCTCTCGAGGAAAAAACAATATCGCGCTGGATCTAGATAACACAGTGTAAATTATCGTTAATAAAATCACTACTTACCGCTTGCGGGAATATAACGTTAGTTGAAATTGCACCCTTCGTCCGTTTGAGACGCCGAGAGAAGCCTGGCTGCTTGATATTGTTCCAGGTTAGAAAAACAGTCCGTGGTGAAATGGGCAGAGCAACTAACAACTTCGAATTAAACTGTAGCGGTATCCGATTATAGATAGATTATAGATAGATCTGCCATTTTCTCTATGATCCTCGCTTGTTTCTTCACCTGGCTGCAGAACTTCCGATGATTCGGCTGTGCAGTTTCGCCTGGCACTGAGCATGGGCTGGCTTATGCAAATATTTAGAGGCGTACATATTAATGATCCCAACTGTTGCGTCACAGTTGGTGTTATGTGGAGATTCGCTTGTTTTTCAGGGGTGTTTTTCAAAAACGAGATTTAAACAAGCGGCAACCTCCCCGTCTCTCCCTTGAAACCAACACGGAAGTGAGTTAAACTGTAATTCGTTGACTGGCCGCTTGAGGCTGTTGTCAGAAGTGAGTCAAATCTGTATCTCCCCCATGTTAAAATGACCAACTTTACAGCAGAAAAAAACGTGTTTAAAGCCTGGTGTCTGTATGTGGATTTGGTCTATACAGCTAATTTTGCCCTTCATAACAACTGTGAGGGGGGTGAATTATTTTATAACTCGTCCGTTTAGTTGATTAATATTTAAATTTAAGGGTGTGGCCAAGCCACTTGAGTGACAGATGGATTGCCGCTGTCAGTGCTAGCCGTTTGTCTGCTGTTACTAGCCGTCACTTCACCTCAGCAATGTTAGCTGCTGAACTTGCCATCTCTGCAGTGTTTGTGCTTTTTTTCGGGATTATCATTTCATACAATTTTAATACTTGGGTAACGTTACAAAGCTCACGTCTTTGGATTCCGTCGTTATCGTTCGAGAGAACAACCAGCGCTGTATTTCAGTTGTTTTCCTCTGTGAACATGCACTAATGGATGTCTGACAATTTCGTTGCTTTTTGGGGTTTTCAAATTTAAAACGTCAATAAATGCTCGTTCGTTCTGCTCCCATGGAACAGATGGATTATAATATGCTTATTTAGGTTACCGTCAGATGAAATCATGCGGGCGTCGGCGCTTTCTCCGTCCGTGAATGAGCGCGGATTTTCTAGCGCATTTACTTGCACTTCAAAGGCAATATATCTATGGTTTAACGGTTAAACCATAACCCATTTGAGAGACGGCCAACATCAGAATTTAAAATGGACTGAATAAGCTCTCTACGAACTTGAGCGATGCCGCGCTGACGGACCATGAAAGAGTGACGGACATGTATGGACATAAATCACTGTCACACACAAACACTCTCGAAGTAATACACAGTCTCACTTGTAGCCATGTCTTTTAACTATTATAATATTTCGAAGGGCAAAAATAGGAACGTTTAATTGGCTTTACATCATCAGCTAACTCGATCACGTCGAGCTAAGTGATTTCAGATAGCCAGGCTCCTCAGCTCCACTCACGCCCCCCCGCCTGTTTGTCCATTTTCTGTTATCCGGGAGTGACGCAAGGCCAAGATGGCGACGGCCGGCTCCGCCCACTTTAGGCTTCAAAAATGCTCTTCAGAAACCTACGGGTGACGTCACGGACACTACGTCCATATTTTTTTACAGTCTATGAATTTAAATAAGAAAGAGAAAACTATGGTGTTTGAGACTCACTGTATGTCATGTCCATGTACTGAACTCTTGTTATTTAACTATGCCAAGATAAATTCAATTTCACATTCTAGGGCACCTTCACCTAGTGAACTTAAACAGTTGGATCATTGGATCAGTTCATTAGGTCTTACAGAACAAAACACATCTTTAACAAAGATGAATCTATGTTATATTTATACAGGGAACAATTATTTTTATTTGTATACCTGAATACTACTGATGGACCTTACTTTATTTGTGTAAAGGGGACTTGACTTGATGAGAAAGAAAGAGGCAGAAAACATGTGACTGACTCACAAGAAAACCGGAAGTGTTCATCTCACCATATTCATGAGTTCCTTCAGCAAGTGTCTGGACGGCTGACCCAGTGACACCAACACTTCATACAGGTGAGTGTAGCCAATCCGCTCCTTAAACACTTCCTACAAGGAAACAAAGTTGGCTTTTAGTTATTATTTTATAAGTTTAAATTAGTTGCTGAATGGTTCAAATTCACTAGTTCAAGATAATCAACATATCCTGAAAGAATAAAGAATAATAATAATAATAATAATCTGGAACCAGTCCAAAAGAATCCTAATGGATTCAAATATGAATCAAATAAAGATTCCTAATGGTTATTAATCTTGGATCTATAACAGATCTATAACAGAAAAAAAGATTATATTCACAACATAAATGTTAATGATATTTCCAGGCCTAGAATATTTTTTTTTAAATCCCACATAGTTTCACGATCATGGAAATCCTGTCCTAAAGGTCCCATTTATTCTACTGCTAATTATATGCATAACTACACTACCACTCAAAAAAGTTTGGGGTCAGTTTTCTTTTTTTCTTTAAAGAAATGAATAATTTTATTCTGCAAGGATGCATTAAACAGATCAAAAGTGACAGAAGAGAAAGTGCTATAATGTTACATGTTTTAAATAACAGATTTATAACAAAAAAAAATTATGTTACAAATAAAATCTCAATTTAACATTGATGATAATCGGAAATGTTTCTGGAGCAGCAAATCATCATATTTGAATGATTTCTGAAGGATCATGTGACACTGAAGAGTAATGATTCTGAAAATTCAGCTTTCCATCACAAGAATAAATTACATTTTAACATTTTATTCACATAGAAAACAGTTATTTGAAATTGCAATAATATTTCACAATATTACTGTTTTACTGTATTTTTTACCAAATAAATGCAGCCTTGTTGAGACTTCTGTGCTTGAAAGAAGTCATAAAAACACATACTGACTCAAAACTTTTGAATGGTAGTGTATAAAGAAATATGTAAATTTGTTGGAATTCTATTATTACAAACCTTTGCAGCAGGAGACTTGTGCATCACTGTCGAGAGGGTTTTAATCGTTGCCACGGCAAGAGAGTCGAGCCTCCCTTGGAACACCTGATTGGAGGAAAACGCAGTCAATCATGAAATACTGTACAGCCAATGGCTGAAGACTTACAGTGTGCCGTGTGTCCTGTTCTATTCCTGCCCTGTCGGTTCACTTTGCCATGCAAATAATGAATGAAAAGCCACGATGAGGAGCTTTGTTCATCACCAGAACCATGCTTACATGAATAGGCAGGAATAGAATCAGGCATAAATGATCATTTATGTTGATTATCTGAGTGAAATTGTTTGAGTTCTGAGTTTAAGATGACGTCAGATCATCATCACTGCTCAGATCTGAAACTAAAAACTCCCCATCACCAAACACACACACATCCTATATATACATACATAGACATCAAAACCCCTCCACAACACAAAAGAACTCTGTCCAGCCACGCCTTATCATGAGACTCCTGATTGGCTGATTGCAAAAATCATGTGATGTTCGTTGCAATTGGCTAGTTCACAACAGATAAGAATAAGACAAAGACCGGCTGGAGAGTAACACGAACTGAACAGCAATAAACAGAATAAGACATGAAATCACGGAGGTCCTTCTATACAGCGATAAGCACACACAGCTATAGGCCGATAATCTCCACCAGCAACACAAGACTGCTGAGGTCACAGCATTCAACCCTGTTACCATAACCATACCACCAGAGGAAAGGTCGAAGGGGGAACGGAACGGGAGGGAAACAAGCAAAGCAAAATAAACAGAATGAGATTGAATGATGATTACTGAAAGCATGACTGAGTAAATAAACTAAAGACCACTCCATTACAAGCTTCCACATTCACAGCACTTTAAATGCAGAAATGGACTTCTATATGATTGTTTTGATACCGAAACAGGGAAGTGCTGAATGGCTTGTGAAAAAGGGCTGATCACTTACTGTATGGTGGCAATAGATTTAGATGTGACACTCTGTGTTGTCAGGCCACAGTACGAAAAATGCATGCAATATGGGTGGGTAATATAAGCAAAAACATATACTTTTTCAATACAAAATTTATTACGAGATTCTTAAACATTTTGGTTGATATATCACAATATAAACATTTGATAGAAAACTGATCCAAAAACCACTGAGAAAGTTCATTTAAACTTAAAACTAGTGACAGACCAGCATATTAGCCAAATTAACATATATTAACAGAAACAGAATATATATTCCATAAAATGTTTGTATTTTAGTACAGCTTCTAAAAGATATTTTAGTACAACTTCTAAAAGCTAGTTTTAATTTCAGCTATTTAAATTCAGCTTTATTATCTAATTCATTATTATTTAAATGCACATTACAAATAAGATGTTATTTTCCATTATTAAACTGGATTGTTTATAATATATATTTATTATTGTTTATATTTTACAAAGAAGTATTTAAATATGTTTTTATTTATACAGTATATTTATCTATTCTACAAGTATGTTATTTACATTATATCTGCTTTTTATATATACCGTTTGAATTAAATGTTTCAAATATTTATCAGTATTTATATTATATAATAGTAATTATAGTAATTATTTAAAATTATTTTATATCTATATTATTTGTATTATATATTATTTTATATTAAGATGCAAGTTCCAAGAATTAAAAGAAAAATAATAATAATCTGCTAGTTTCAACCAGTATATCACCCACCCCTGCAAGTTTATATGTGACTTTTCTGACTCATAGCGAGAGAGAGAGAGAGAGAGAGAGAGAGAGAGAGAGAGAGAGAGAGAGGGGGGGGGGGGGGTGGTCTTGTCCTGGAGTGGTCATGCGGGCGGCGGGGGGCGTAGGTGAGCGGGAGTGACAGGAAGCACATGGGCGGTACCTGAATCTCACTCTCTCCTGTCAGTAACCTGTTGGTTAAATCTTTCTGGTCCTTGTCTGCAGCTGTGCACCTAGCGTTAACCAGCTGCAGGGCAGAGCCGACCGCAGCAAGCACAGCCGGTCAGATGAGAGGAAAGGGCAAAGGGTTAAGGTTAAACGGTAGGAGGTCAAAGGCCATGACCCTAAGTGCCTAAGTGTTCCGTCGCTAAAGGACAGAAACATGCATGGATAGAAGGCAGTGCTGCAGTTTAGATACGTGTACATGCTGTAAAGTGGTAACTATATAAGCACAGTAATGGCAATATCCTAAAGAGACAGTTGAAACAATTTTGCACAAAGCATACGGTTCTTTAAGGCAAAGAAAAACAAACACAGGATTGTAAACATTTACACAAGAAAATGATTGGCGAGACGAATTCTCTCATGTGCATAAACACACACAGAAAATCCTGCAACTGAACAATCATTTAAATGACAATCGATTCTGACAGGATCTAAAACACACTCAAACAGACGGATGTTCCTGTCAAACACTGTAATGAAGGTCAGATATTCATTATTAACATCCTGTAAAAGTCATTTAGTGTCAATAGAGCTCAACAATTGGGTTCTGGAAAAATCCCATTCAAATTCACCATCTTTAAATCAAGATCTTTAAGGTTGTTAACGTTTAAAGAATCACATTTAATTGCTGAATTCTTACACTGTTGAAAAAAAAGTGCAAAAATTGTATCTTTCAGCTTGTATGTATTTACTGTAACCCTAAAGGATGCATATTATATTAGTATGTTAAATAAGTACCCTTAGGGAATTACTTTGCACCCTTAGGGTAGTTTCACTCTTTAGGGTTAGATAATTATATTTTTACAAGGATAATAAGTTATTATAATTATATAGTATCTTGTTATGCAGGCTAATAGAGGCTGTTCAAAAGTTTGGCGTCAAAGTTTTTAATGTTTTTGAAAGTAGTCTTTTCTGCTCACCAAGACACTTATTTAATAAATTAAAAAAACAGTAAAAACAGGAATATTGTGAAATATTATTACAATTTCAAATAACCGCTTTCTATTTGAATTAATTTAAGGTGTAATTTATTCCTGTGATGCAAAGCTGAATTTTCAGCATCATTACCCCAGTCTTCAGTGTCACATGATCCCTCATAAATCATTATAATAAGCTGATTTGCTGCTCAAGAAACATTTCTTATTATTATCAACCATGCTGAAAATATTGTTGAGCTGCTTAATACTTTTGCGGAAATTGCAATCATTTTTTTTTTTTTCAAGATTCTTTGATAAATAGAAAGTTCAAAAGAACAGCATTTACTTGAAATCGTAATATTATAAACGTCTTTACTGTCGTTTTGATCAATTTAATGCAGTATTAATTTCTTTAAAACAAACCTTTCTGACTGAGCCCAAACTTTTGAATAGTATTATAGGTAATGTTAGCCAGCAGCTTCCTTACCAATGTGATAGTTACCATGAGATGCTAGTCGTAGCATTAGAGCATAAGAGACAGCAGAGGTGTTTTCTGATAAGAAAATATATTAAGATACACAAAAACCTGTATAATAAAGTATTCACAATGGCTTATTATGGGAATAGTAGTTAATTCATTCCCTCATAAAAGACACCAAGTACAAAGTCTTTCCCCACAGGCCTTTTTTTCTGATTTTCAAATACTGATTCATCTCAGAGTGGCTTAGAAGATTTCAAGACTCATAACACTTTACTAAAGTGAATGCTTCCAAAATAAAGGGGCCTGACTAAGTTATTGATGAGCTCTATTTGTGCAGTGTAATGTAGTGTAGTGTTGTAAAAGGGAACTCACCTTACTGTTCTGCAGGAGTCGGGTCAGATGCTCGAAACAGTTGCTGTTGAGAAAGATGGCCTGCAAAACTGGTCGGTCGGAGCACTCAAACATATCCTGAATGGTTTCTGAGTGAAATGGAGAACAGGATTCAGAACAGCACTGCGGTCAAGTGCAGACAATTAAAATAGGAAGTCTTTTTCTTTTTAAATTGGGTCTACTAGAATAGGTTTACATTATTTTTCACACAACTGACATTGTTGCAGCACCTCTCTTCCCAGTCTGTCAGTAACTCTCTGTTTAGTTCCTGTCTCTATGAAGAAAAGCGCAGCGTGCTCTGATTGGTTGGCTGGACCAGTGTGTTGTGATTGGTCAACCACTTAGAGCATGTTTTGGAAATGTCCCGCCCCTTACAATAACCGCGAGTTTCAACACACTACTGACTAACTCAACCAAGCCCCGCCCCTTTTTTTAGCATATGCCTTGTGCATCAATTATTTAAATAAGAAATTATTGTGACATGCTCGTTCCCAGAAGAAAATTCAAGACTTCAATCGAGGCGTTTCAAGGAGTTCAGAAACAGTGACACTGATATAGAGAATAACTCCCGCTGGAGGGACTTCGTGATTTGTAACCTTTCATTAACATTGCAGACTTGAGAAAGTTGGATATGTAGAGTGTAACAGGTGCTCTTTAAGGAACACAACACGAGAGACCGATCTACTCACCAAGCATGTTCACCTGTAACCCGACAAAGCGGCTCTCCCAGTGCCGAGAGCGGGGCGGCGGCGGATGACCTTTGACCTGCGCTGTGGCGGCGGGGTCTGAGTTGAGCAGTTTAAAGTAGCTCTCGAGCACGGAGCTGATCTCCACCTGTCTCTGATCGGAGCTGCTGGCCAGGAGCCGGTGCACCACCTCCCTCAAACAGCCCAGAGTCAACAGAGCCTTCCTGTCAGGAGCCTCGCTGTCCCAGTCCTCCCCATCTCCACCTCCGCTCAGACACTCGCCTGTTCCCAGCACTCCCAGCAGAACCTCCATAGTGGCCGGCGAGATGGCCAGCAGAGCGTTACGCTGTTGAGACAAAAGACACATTAAAAGAGATATAGAAAACATCCCGTTTAGGGTTTGAATTATAACGATGTTGATTCTTATCGATTCCAATAAGGTAGATTGCTTTTTTTTTTTACGTAGATATTCACATTTATTCTAGATTTTATTGCAAAATATTTAATTGTAGCTGAATACCATAACAAAAATCAACAAGCTTTAAAATAATGAAAAAAGAACAAATAAACAAATTAGCAATCGCACAAATAAATACAACTGAACAAAGATACGAATGAAATAAACCGTTTCTTCAGATTTTCAGGTATTCAGAAACTGTAATCAAATGGAAAATAACACTGCACTTCATAAATAAAACATTAAAAATATAGTTACAGAAGTTATTCAGTCAAGAACAGCGAGTGAATTTTCTCCTTGTCTTTTGTTGCTGCACGAAACCAATATACTGTTATGCGTTTTCTTTGTCACTTAAGACATAACCGACTGTGTTTACAAGGATATTTTGACATATTTTTGTGTGTATTTGTCCGTTTAAGTGCAAAAAGACAGCGTGCGTGTTTTCTTGCGCTTGAATGGTTTAAAATCAAATTAAAATAACTTTTTCTGTTTGTGCACTTTGGATATGTGTGCAGCACAGAAAACAGCGTGCGAGTCTTCTTGCGCTTGAATGGTTTAAAGGGGTCATATAATGCCATTTTTGTACAAGCTAATATGATTCTTTAGGGTCTAAATTAAAAGTTTGTAATATACTTTAATTAAAAATTCTCATTAGTATTGTAAGAAAACACTAATTTTACCTGGTCAAAAACAGCTCTGTTTTCAGCACGCCGTTTCAGTGCATGTGTCTTTAAATGATAATGAGCTTTGCTCACTCCGCCCCTCTGTTCTGTGCGTACACCGTTTGTAACACAATAACCACGCGTTGATCATTATAAACCTGGGATTATGAATTATATTGAGAACGTCGTACATGGAAAACATGCTGTAATGTACCCTGAGTGTAAACCTTAGATGCATTCATCGTGAAGCCTGCAGCAAGGTTTGCAAATTTCGCAAAGATTAATATAAATACTAATATAAAGGTTAATAAAACATTACACTCACATCTTCTGGAGGTTCAGCAGTAACACGTTGGTACCGATCCGTTTTTTCTCGTTTGTAAAGCTGTCTGGTGTGAAATGATTCGCGTAAACATGAAAGCATGGACGATCGTGGGGAATCCCCGTGAGGGAATCCCCGCGTCAATCCTTTGGGCATATCGCTTCAAAAACAAAACTCAGCCACTGCATCTATAACGGCTCAGATTTAGGAACATCCAAATGACTGCTGTGTTCCTTATTACATCTAAGAACAGAACACCACAATCGCGTAGACGCCATTCTACTCCAGCATAACAACAATGGCGGACTACGATGGCTGTCACAGCTTGCTCAGGGCGGGTCTTGTGTTGAAGCACGGCTGTCAATCACAATCGCGGGAGGGGCGTACGATCTTATGACGTCACAATATCGAACGGCTTGATTTCATAGATGGTCAAACATATAAGGAGATTAAAACAAAACCACTGGATGGATTTTAATCATGATAGGATGGTTGTGTACAGGCACTGCCAACAGACATTTCAGTGCAATCAACTTGTAAAAGTGCATGTACCATTATATGACCCCTTTAAATTCATATTAAAAATGCACACAAAGGAACCGAAAAGAGGAAATTTAATGTATCGAAGTATCCGATTCCTATCCCTAATCACGTTTGATTGCAATTTTAATTGTAAAAGACTGTACTAAATTCCGATCATCTTTCTTGCAATTAGCCAAATACAGAATTTCAATTTGGAATTGGTCTTCTTTTGTAAATTTATTTGCATACCAAATTGTGATTGGTGGAAATTTCATTTTACCACCATAACTGATAAGTCACTTTATTATTTGATCTAAAACTTTAACACTACTCTTTTGCTGCAGTGGTGTACACATGTGGATATGAGCTCACCTGTCCACCCGCGACGATGGATCCAAACAGGTGCAAAAGGCAACATTTCAGACTGTCCTTCAGGTGCTCACTCTCCTGAAAACATTCTGAAAAACACACACAGACACACACGCATGAATGAAGAGGTGTCTGCTTTTTATGCAAATGACAACTGGCAACAACAACACGCTGAATTATTTTCTTGTATGCATCCTGTGACACTTTACTACTCTGGGTCTCTTCGGTACAGAATGTTTTTCACACATTCCTCAGCGCTACAGAGAGTGAAGTATTGACTGCATTAAAAGGGTAACTCTCGCCAAAATTGAACCTAGGCTCTTTTTGTAAATTTACCCGAGGCAAACTTTCGTGTAAAGCAGGGAACTACACTAACCTTTTCCACTGGTGGCACTTGCGCTACTAACTTTTTCAGTTACTGGCGCAAAACATGATTTGGTCGCACAAATTGTTTATAGTAAGCCGCTCTGAATAATAATGAACAATAATGAAACTGTATTGCATACAGATGTGCTTTTTATTTTACTTGCCATCTTTTAAAGCACATGCCTTCTTGTTTTTGTTTTCTTTAACATTGGTTGGGATAGATTTACTGCAATAGAAAATACAGTACACAACAAAGTGCAAAATGGATTTCAACATGCTATGGTTGGCACAGATGGGCAGACTCCTGAACTCTTAAGTAGTGATGCACCGATGTGAAAATTGTGGCCGATACCGATAATAACCGATATTAATATTGCTGTTATGGCCGATATCGATATCTCTGTATAGAAAACAAATTGACTGATAATCAAATAAAGAGAAATTTTCCAAAACATTTTTTTTTTTTTTTTTTTTTTTACACTTTAGAAATGACTTGTGTTGGGCACCTTTACCTGTGTGCAAAATATGTCACACATAGGACACACATGCATTATATTGCATTGCATTGCATATAATGTGTGCTGGTCTAAAATTAAGAAACCCCTAGAAAACAGTAAAAAAAACAAAGGAAAAAAAAAAAAACACCAACAACAAAAAAAACAAAACAGGTGTACAATAAAGATAGGCTACTTAATTTATTATTCCAATAACCAAATATGACACTAAATAGCACAGGGAAAGGGACTTCTATTTGTGACGTGCTGTCTTTGCATTTGAACATTGCACATTTTAAACAGGACAGGCATTAGCTGCATAAATGTTAGCCATACAAACATATTTATATAAAACAGTTGACAATGAATAGAATGGAGTCCAATAATAGCATAACGAATCACTTATTCTAAAAATAATATCAAGTAGTAGGCTAAGTTTGACGAATCCGACATATAACGAGGGCTGTGTTGTAAAACGTCCGTCATTTAACGAATTTTAAAAACACGGATGGATAATACAATATGCTTTCCGACATTTTGACAGAAAAAAACCCAAGCAAGAACAAAATTTAAACTATAGCCCGTCAATTTTCATTTTACAATTATCTTCTATCTGTGTGCGCGCGCGCGTCCGTATTAGTGAGAGAGAGAGAGCTCGCGAGTCGCGCAGATACAATGGTACGTTTT
Organism: Scardinius erythrophthalmus; assembly: GCF_964197995.2. NCBI lineage: Eukaryota > Metazoa > Chordata > Actinopteri > Cypriniformes > Leuciscidae > Scardinius > Scardinius erythrophthalmus. Next base: position 39,317,204 of record NC_138232.1, read on the forward strand.
AATCTAAGTAACGGTCGCGGGGCTGAAGCCAACTTGATGTGTTGAATGCTCAGAGCACGTTATAAAACGTATTCTTAAAATACACATTTCTGTTTTAATAAATGCTCGTAGTAAATCATAGCACATTGCCTAAAACATAGGTACAAAAATAATCAGTGATACATTTGCGACCCATTAAAAATTTTGGTCGCAATGGCATTTCAAAAGGTCGCATATGCGACCATTTTGGTCGCAGTGTAGTTCCCTGGTGTAAAGGCATAATTAGAATGGAAACGCCACTTTTAAGTTTGACCGTATTTTCGTTTTAGGTCAACATGCCTTTTGAATGGGAGTTCTCCCAGTTTAAAACTAGATTAAAGACGCATCTTTTTGGCCAGGCATTCATATAATATTTTTTAATCTTACAGTTCAAACTACAATCCGGCCTCTAGTTCATAAACGCCAGAGGAGAACTGGCCCCCGACTGAGCCGGGGTTCTCCCAAGGTTTTTTTTTTCTCCATTAGGTCACTTGATGGAGTTTTAGGACACCATTGGGTCACCTGATGGAGTTTTAGGACACCATTAGGTCACTTGATGGAGTTTTAGGACACCATTGGGTCACCTGATGGAGTTTTAGGACACCATTAGGTCACTTGATGGAGTTTTTCGGTTCCTTGCCACTGTTGCCTTTGGCTTGCTCAGTTGGGGATATTTTGGGGATATTTAATTTTATTTTATCAATCAATAAATTCCACTAGAAACAAACCTTATGTATTATTTTAATTTAATACTGTGAAGCTGCTTTGATACAATCTGTATTGTGAAAAGCGCTATACAAATATACTTGACTTGACTTGAGTGCTTGGGGCACGACTATGATAGCATCAAAATCTCTATTTTTAAAACACTAAGAAGGCTCGACACAACATGAAACTGTGCTCGAAGTATCACCAGGGGCTCTACACATGAACTCCAGCATTGATTTTTTGTGTACACAAAGTTTACTAAAAAGAAAGGTTTTGTACGACTCACTTTATCAGTTAGTGTTTCCGGCCGCCGTCATTTTGTCAGTCAAAAATAGTCGATCTCCGAATGCAACGTAACCGGGAGGAGAAGAAAGATGGAAAGCTCCTAAAGCTTAGTTCCATATAAATTCACGGATAATTTGTTGTTTTGTCGTTAGTGAAAATCAATATTTACCTTGTATTTGAAAAAGGATCCTCATATAATAATGAAATGATTCAGTGATACAGATCGACTATTTTTGACTGACAAAATGCCGGCGGCCGGGAAGAACAACAGCTACAGTGAGTTGTTCAAAACCTTTCAAACTATTCAAAAGGCATTTTGACCTAAAACGAAAATAAGGTCAAACTTAAAAGTGCCGTTTCCATTCTAATTATGCTAAATTTTGACTCGGGTAGATTAATAAAAAGAGCCTAGGTTCAATTTTGGCGAGAGTTACCCTTTGTCACCAACACACTGACACTTCATGTCTCTGGCTTCACCCATTGACATAGAGATAAGCAGTGTGAGGTTATAAGACACTGAGTCTGCTTTGTTTAGAGAGCGCTGGTTATGTGCCATCGCTGAAGGCCAAATGATAAAACAGCAGATTTGATCAGTCATTAAACAAACCACAAGCCCCACAGGGTTCATCCAAAGAGATAGACTTACGGTAGAAGAAGGGCACAAACTCTACAGTGAGCGGTGCAGCTTTATATTTCTGTCTGCTTCTTTCCACAGTACTGAGCTGCTGTCTGCAAGAGCGAGCAAACAAACACAAACCAGATAAACAGACCCATTACTCACACTTCACTTGGTGTCAATGTCATTTCACACGATTATGAATCATGCCATGGAGCAAAGATTCCCAAACGAACCCCTTTGATCTAAAACATTTACTTACAGTCCATCCTGAGATTTTAAGGTAATATTTCAATAATTTTACAACACATTTGATTTGCATGTTTACAGTTCTCTGATGAACCAGATAAGGGTCAGATAATGGTCACATGACATGCGGGTAAACAAATAAAACATTTCAAAAGCGTTCATAAATGCAAAAGTGTAAAAAGTCTTTCATAGATTAAGTTGGATTATTTTAATATTTAAAAAATATAAATATTGATTGTTTTAATCATAATATACTACTTTAACTAATTAATAATAAAACTTTACGACAGATAGAAAATGTTAGATAACATAAATTAATTCAAAACAGATGCAATATTTTGTTACTTTAAGTGGCCAGTGTGCCACAAGTCCAGGTTAATTTCTCCTGCCCTCAAATAACCTTTAAAACACACACAACCACACACACACACACGCACGCACACACAGAGTGGAAGGAGAAAAGCTCTTCACAGAACTTGCAGAACCAGACTAGACTACATGTGTTTATTGGTCAAACACAGCTGTGTTTTTCACTTTATATGCGTTTGCCTCATTCGACGGTTTGTATCTGCCGGGGTCATATTACTGAATAACAGGGAACTGCCTCTGAGTGTTTCTGGTTGGCAACATATACACCATGACTTGTAACACACCTTCACATACAGATTCTTCACCGGCCTGTCATTATTGTAGTGTTGGGTAACTGAAGCAACAACATTTACAAAGCATTTTACTGCAGACAATGTAATGTATGTGGTGAAATGAAGTTATTTCAGAGGTGAAAAGTTCAAACATTTTGATAAAAGATTACAAATGCAAACTTTTTTTTTCTTTAAAATAACATGCACTGACAAATCATTCACAAAAGGACCAGGAATGTATATTAAGAAAGTAAATGATTTACTTATTCAGGGAAGGATTTTCATTTAACGTTGACTCAACACAGCTATTTGACACATTCCAGCTCTCCAAACAACACTGGTTTATTCTACAGATTAGCAGCCCAATAATGCCCTATTCAGTGTGTATGAGGAAACTTCTGGATTAGCGCATGCTCGCACAAAGGGATTAACCATTGAGGCATTGGCATTGGTTGCACATCTCACCCGTGAATGCGATGCCTCCAGTTGTGATAAGGATCATACAGACTCTCACAGAAGGACAAAGCGTGACGGACAAACTCCTCGGCTTGTGTCTGATCAGCCAGCTCCTTCTCTTTCGTCTTACTCTTCAGCTAAATACAGAGACAGAATTGTTGATTTACTTTATTACTGAGGAAGAGGAAGAAGAGAAGAAAAGAAAGAAGAAAGACGAAGAGGAAATTAGAGAAAAAAGCTAAATGAAAAGGAAAGGAAGAGAAAGCTGAAAACAGGTAAAGGAAGACGAGAGAAAAGTAAGAAAATTAAAAGAAGAGAACAGGAAAAGGGCAAAAAAAAAGTCGAGGAAAGTGAAGAGGAAACAAAGAACAAATAAAGAAGAAATGAGGAAAATAAATGAGGATGAGGAAAGGGAAGATAAAAGAAAATGGTAAAGGGAATAAAGAGAGAAGGAGGAAGAAGAAAAGGCAGATGGAAAATAAGAGAAAATGAGAGAAAACAAAAGAGGAAAATAAAAAGGAAAGGAAGAGAAAGATGAAAAGGAAACAAAAGAGGAGAGAAATGTAAGAGAAAATGAAAAGAGGAGGACAGGAAAAGGGCAAAAAATAGTAGAGGAAAGGGAAGAGGAAACAGAATGGCAAAAAAAGAAGAAATAAGGAAAGAAATGAGGAAGAGGAAAGGGGAGAAAAAAGAAAGGATAGGAAAAGGATGAAAAAACAGGAGAGGAAAGGGAAGAGGAAATGACAGGAAAGGGAAGGAAAAGAGAAGAGGAAAAGGAAATGGAAAGGAAAAAAGGAAGAAAAAAGCGAGGAAAAAGAAAAGAAAAAGGAAGCGGGAGAGGAAGAGGTAAACACATAGAACAGTTTGACCACCATCAAATAATGGTCACAGTAGAGCCCCTTTCACACAGCGCGTTGATCCCGGGAAAATGCCGTAAAATTTCTAGAGTGTGTGAACACAAAGGCTACATTACATGTCACATCCTGACGTCACGCGTCTTTATGGGATGTTTACGAGATGTGTGTGAACGCACTCACAGATTCCGGAAAATCACTGGCAGTGTGAATGAACCAAAATCAAACGACAGATTATCCGCGTATTTTCCGGAATCTCTGTGTGAAAGGGGCTTAAGAAAAGAGAAATGGAAGAATGTTAAACAGAAAGCTTGGTTTAGAGGGAGCGTCAGACCTGTTGGATATAAAGCGTCGTCATGGTGATGATGTGGTTTATGTAGGAACAGGAGCCGATCTCTTCCACATTTGACAGGTTCCTGTCAAACAGATCACACAGCTGTCAGTGAGGAGAAACTCTGTCCGTGTGTGTGTGTGTGTGTGTGTGTGTGTTTGAAGCTGTATTGGATAGACCGCCGTATGACAGGACCATTAGTTCTAGCTGTCAGAGAGATTCCTCTGCCACCCCTATGATCATACATCACACACTGACTGCTGTGTGTGTGTGTGTGTGTGTGTGTGTGTGTGTGTGTGTGTGTGTGTGTGTGTGTGTGTGTGTTACAGAGTGGACGTGCATGTTGAATGTTTACTGAAGAAGAGAAATTTGCCCCAGGAGCAACACTATCTTTCATAAGTTTGGGGTCGGTAAGATTGCTTAATGTTTTTGAAAGAAGTCTCTTCTGACCACCAAGGCTGCATTTATTGGTCAAAAATACAGTAAAAACAAATTAAATTGTGAAATATTATTACAATTTTAAATACCTGTTTTCTATTTGAATATATTGTAAAATATAATTTATTCCTGTGATCAAATCTGAATTTTCAGCATCATTACTCCAGTCTTCAGTGTCACATGATCCTTCAGAAATCATTCTAATATGCTGATTTGCTGCTCAAGAAACATTTCTGATTATTATCAATGTTAAAAACAGCTGTGCAGCTTCATATTTTTGTGGAAACCGTGATACATTCTGTCTTTGCTAAACTGGAAGTTCAAAAGAACAGCATTTCTTTGAAATAGAAATTTAGTACGAATTTCTGATTATCAATGTTGATATTTTTGTGGAAACTGTGATACTATTTTTCATTGATGAAGAGAAAGTTCAAAAGAACAGCATTTATTTGAAACAGAAATATTTTATAACACTATAAATGACTTTTTTTAAGTCTAAGAGATGTCCTTAAAAATGTGTGTGTGTGCAAATGAGCAGCAGCTGCCATTTGAGCAATCGCACTGTCAGACTCTGAAAAGTCTGGAGATGTCGCTGAAAGTGGAAACCACACATGAACCTTCAGCAGCAGGTGCTCGGAGAACTCATGAAACATTCAGCAGGACCACGAGGGTCCAGTTTCTGTTTCACTGAGATTCAAAGCACTTCGTATTTGCATAAGAGACTGTTAAAAATGACTTTAGTTAGTTTGCCTTTCTAACCAAAATAGCGATCCATATCTGTTTTTTTCTTCGTCACCCAGTTCCCTCCCATCAGGCCACTGGTGTGAGTCTCAGAGTCTGACCTGCAGATGACGATGAGGAACTTGAGGAGCAGGAGGGCTAAGGTCTGCTGTTCGGGCTCCAGTCCCTCGGACGCTTTCTGCACACACTGGAGCAGCTGCAGACGCAACACCTGCAGGATGTTATCAGGGAGCAGCGTCATGACGGGGGGCGTCTCCTCCAACCTGCAGAGCCAGTAGAAATGCACAGCCATTATTAAATGCTCCATATGTTTTTAGTGTGGTGCTTAAGGCCCTGTTTACAGCTGGTATTAAAGGGATACTTCACCGATTAGCATTCAGCTTTGTATCAGTAGAAACCTGGTAGTATGACCATGCTTCCCTCCCTTATGTCCACCTGAGACGAGAAATTTCTGTATTGTGTGTCTGGAAAAACCCTCAGATGATGCAAAAATCGTAATTTTCCATCATCGGAGGCTTTTTTGTCCAGAGGCGAGAGACTACAGCCAGTAGGAGGAGCTCGTTCCGCATGTGTTCGACCCGCCCATAGGGGGATCTCACGATAAAACGGCATCTTTTCAGTTTCGAGTCAACTAGTAGCCTAGTTGTGTCATTTCTTCCGATACTGCCCTCTGTAACCGGTAGGCGTGGCTTGGGAGTGGCCTCGTAGGGCAGCAAAGCAAGTGCATTCTGGGAGTTGTTGTCTTTCATCCACATGAGCCAAAAATACATTTTCTGGCTTTTCTCAGTCTAGAAGGCACCAACTTCTAAAATAATTTCACATTTCTACAACATAAATGACCCAAATTTAATACACATCATCTTTCCAGCGGTGAAATATCCCTTTAAGATGCGTTTTGGTCGATCGGATCACAAGTGGACGACACTAAATACAGCTGTAAACAGGATCTAAAATGTTTTGAGCTTGTACACTTTCAGACACTTCCAGAGGGAGTTGAAAACACATTAGACCAGAGTGCTTTCGTAGTGTAAACGCTCATGTGGTTGAATGTGTACAAACAGACACAAAAGACCATCTACTCTCCGTCTACTGAACTAATCAGTTAACATTATGGGAAGAGCTCTAGCCAGACGGGGTTTAAACTTTGTCGGACCCAAGTTTGGCTTGAAGATGAAAAATGTACCAAGCACAATGTTCTCTCACCATTCCTGATTTCTAACACACACTCGAAACGAAAGCTGATGTTCTCTGTATGTTTTTCCGTCGTCTCCGGTCACGTTCATAAGTATATTGTGTGATCCATTAGATCGAAAGATCTGAAAAAAACGGCAAACATTTACCTGCCCATAGACCCTCCCTTTGAAGAAATCAGGACAGAAGTGGTTGAAAGTGGACAAAAGAGAGGGAATAAAACACCAGGTGTAAACAGGAATGTGTCTCCCTCGTCTACTTGTGATCCGATCAACCAAAACGCCTTAATACCAGGAGTAAACAGGGCCTTTGTGTCATTTTGTGATGCTTGACTGAAAAATGGTAACACATTACAATAAGGTTCTATTTGTTAATGTTAATTCATGCATTAATTAACATTAACGAACTATGAGCAATATATATGATACAGTATGTATTAATCTTTGTAATGTTAGTTAATAAAAATTAAATTGTTCATTGTTAGTTCATGTTAGCTCAAGTCCATTAAATAATATTAATTTAAGTTGAATATTGAATAAAGCATTGGTAAATGTTAAAACTAACACCCACTAAGATGAATAAATGATTTACAAAGTATTTTTCATTACATCTTAACTAATGCAGTTAACTAATGTTAACAAATCTTACTATAAAGTGTTACCAAAAAATAAAAAAAATAAAAAAAATCACTCTTTTCACAAATTTACAATTAAATGCAAAGAAACAGCAAGTAACACATTGAATTAAACTTGAAATTTTGAAGAAAGACTGAAATATTACTTTCTTGTAAAACATGGTCTAATAATCTGTTTAATTTAAAACTGTGATAAACAATTTTTTACAGAGTAGATGCATGGAAAATAAAGACCAGCATATTGGTTTTGAATGAGCAATTGATGACAGAACAGTAATTTTTGAGCGGACTACTTCTTTATAGCACCTCTGGGATTTGTAATTCTGCAATCGTGACTGTAAAGGCAAGTACTGCACTATACGAGTGTGTTCTTCCAGCAGAGAGAGAGAACTGTACAGTAATGAAGCAGATCTGTGCGAGAGCAGCACAGCTGAAGGAGAGAGAGCGCTGAGACAAATAAACCCATTACAATCCAAAGTCTCTCTCTCTCAGTCTGTCGGTTCCTGGCTCTCCTCTCGCTCTGCATTACGTAATGTCATCTGACAGTATAAGCACTTCATGATCACATGACCACAGCTGGGAGAGCCAGAGTGATTTTCTCATGCCACACAATCTGCACTACCGCCACATAAATCCTTCTCTCTCCTTCTGTCCTTCTGCAAATCTCTTATCCCCCAACCCTTTATCTAGTTCCCCGCTCTTATTTTTCCATGCATTCATGTGCACACACACTAACACACACACACACACACAAAGACTGGGCTGGCTGAATTCTCAGTATTGCCTCTCACTTGCATCAGAACATGACCATGATGGCAGGGCGTCTGTTAAAGGCACACTATGCAAGATTTGTACCTTAATATAACAGCTTCAAAATCATTTCGATGGTAAACGAACTTGTAGTAGGGCGAATCATCCCGATAGCAAAGCAGGGGGGTGGGGGTGGTGGCAGGGGGCTGAGACGCCGCTGGCAAAACCAGCAATGCAGGTTTGAGAGGTGGCGTCCCGACAAATCTCGCGAGAATCACGACTTACTTTACGGCACGACGTCACATACATCAACAGCATATGAAGCAGCCTCTATGGAAGACACTAGCCATATCACCAGCAGCCATATCACCCTGTAGCCCAAGACTGGTTGCCATATCACCAGCAGCCATATCACCCTGTAGCCCAAGACTGGTTGCCCACTGAAGCTAAGCAGGGCTGAGCCTGGTTAGTACCTGGATGGGAGACCTCCTGAGAAAACCAGGTTGCTGCTGGAAGAGGTGTTAGTGAGGCCAGCAGGGGGTGCTCACCCTGTGGTCTGTGTGGGTCCTAATGCCCCAGTATAGTGACGGGGAAACTATACTGCCAAAAGAGCACCGTCCTTCGGATGAGACGTAAAACCGAGGTCCTGACTCTCTGTGGTCATTAAAAATCCCAGGATGTCTTTCGAAAGAGTAGGGGTGTAACCCCGGCATCCTGGCCAAATTTGCCCAGTGGCCTCTGTCCATCATGGCCTCCTAATCCTCCCCATATATACTGATTGGCTTCATCACTGTCTCCTCTCCACCAGTAAGCTGGTGTGTGGTGGGCGTTCTGGCGCAATATGGCTGCCGTCGCATCATCCAAGTGGATGCTGCACATTGGTGGTGGTTGAGGAGATTCCCCCCTTCTATGTAAAGCGCTTTGAGTGTCGAGAAAAGCGCTATATAAATGTAATGAATTATTATTATTATTATTACTAGCACGCATTTCAGACGTGAATCATGGCAGAGTCGACGAAGAAAACGCGGTCGGAAGAGTGCAGAGACGGCTTTGCGTGAGTGGTATTTACGACAGTAACGTTAAATACAAGTACTCCACAGCGACTCTGTTTGGCAAAAATGGAAACTGCATAGTGTGCCTTTAACTATGGGTCATTATCCACAGACACGCATGGCTACTTCTGCACAGTTTCAGGAAAATCCAAGTGATTCAGGATGCAAAACTACACATTTTCAAAACTGAGTAGTCAGTGGACTGCCTGAATAAGGTGGACCAGACTTGATGCAAACAGTCAAAAATCTGGACATGCAAGATTCTAGCCCTTATTTTAGTCTAGACAAAGCTGACAATTGGTGACTAGGACCTGTGAACTAATACGTAACCCCATTCCTGATCTGTCTTCATAGGTTTAAGTGCCTCAGACTGATGGATGAACGTATCTGGACTGCAGTAAAGTCTACCTGGTTGGCGGTTTCTCGAAATCCACATCGATGCATCTCTCATAGGAGCCGATGAAGATCTCCAGCCAGAGTTTCAGGTAGTCCGGGTCCTTCTACAGGTTTCAGAAAACAACAGAAAGAGAAATTTTTAAAGAATTATTCATTGAAATACAATACATTTATTAATTTGGCAGATGTAACTTTTATCCAAAGTTATTTGCATTGTATTCAGGTATAGCCTACATTTTATAAGTCCATGCATTCCCTGGGAATCAAACCCTTGACCTTGACGTTGACGTTGACTTACAGGAATGCATTTGGTTATCAACAGTTATCTAAGGTGTGTCCAAATGTTTGAGGTTAGTGGGTGGATTATATCAGGTGTAACACATGATACCTGACGGATAACTGGCCTGACCACATTTCTACCTGGAACACATTCCTACATTCCAGAAAACAAGAGTAGTTTGACCAAGAACAACGCTCCTTAGAAATGTCCACATACAAACCTGTTCACCCCGTTCAGAATTAAATCTCGATCAACAGCCGACGGCAATCTAATGAATTTATGAAACACGTCACGCTCTAATTGATGTGGCTGGAGTGTATCACGACTCAATGTGGCCATTTGTGAGGTCAATGCTTCAGCTGTGTTACACTCAGACATCCAGAACAGGAAATCATGCTCAAAAATTCCTCTCGGTGAGATCATCAGAACAGCTATGCAAGTCCATGCCAAAAAACAACTCGCAATAGCTGACCAATAAGACACATGAACAACACAGCACAAAAAAGTCAGTTTTTGACTCTTCAAAACACAAAAAAGTGAGAATATGAGAAAAGAAAGAATATGTGCATTATAGTCATTTGGGATCCAGAGGCAAGACACAGATGTCTGAATGTGGCCAAAGGTGCACACACCCTGTTTATTTAGAGCTCACGCCACAGAACGGACACTGCCTCGCTCCTGATGCCCTCTCCAGCTGAAGGGTGTGTGGCGATTCAGTCACATTCTCCTACTCATGCATGTCAAGTTCACAATTAAAGGGCTTTTTCTTCCTTAAGCACTAAACATTAACTCGAAGTAGACTTTTATGCTGTATTGCACGCCCTGGGGGAAAGTATTTTGTTGTAACTTGCACACCCGAATGAGTCCTGCATGATAATATTGTTACTTGATTTGTTTCATCTTGTAAAATCAGTGTAGATTACAGTTTAAAGCCGGCAAGAAACAGAAGTTGCGAATAATAATAATATTTTCTTCCCTATTGTGACGTATATCCGAGTGAACGGCTTCTTACAATAACAAATGTAGGGCGGGGCTTGATTTTGTCCATGGGGAATTGATTGGATGGCTGTGGTTTGCTATTGGTCGATCTCATGAGAGTGACAGGTTGTCCCGCCCTCATTATCAAAGAAAAGAAAAGAGATAATGCTTTTTGCAGTTATTTTGATTAAGGCACATGAATAAAAAAATAAATAATGATGTGTGCATGGATAAATCTCTTATTATAAACAATGCAATATTCCATAAAAGACTAAGAATTGTCAAATTGATTTCATGATGACTTTAATAACTGTAATTTCAGCATCTGATAAATGACTACTTAGTACTAACAGTCTCATCCCTAAGGCTTCTTTCAGAAATGGTTATGTATTCATAGACTCTGGCAAAGAGACTGGGCAATCCAAACCCTCACTAATGCCAGGCATATGACCTACAGCCACAACACTGAGCTCACTCTAATCACATGGGCTAGACATCCTGTCCATTCGACATGCCATCATAATTTGACTTCTAGTATGCAGGATAGTCTCTCTCCTGTCTGTTATCCTCTCTTTCAAGAAATTACATGCTCAAGCTTGAGATGTTGTATATTTCCACAGAAAATATTGCTGCCTCACCCCTCAATTTGTAAAAACATGCATTTACAAGCCTAGCAAACAACTAGGCAAAGGTTTAAACCTCTCAAACCTGACTCGCTGTCTACAGGCAGAAGCCTTCTAAAGGCATTGTTGTGTTAGCATGGTTGCTAAGCTAACAAGCAGATACTCAGAGTGCAGCAGGAATAAGTCCAAAGTAATGAGTTCGGGTTCAGTTTTTTTGGTATTAAATGTCTGAAATATGGTTTGTGGTTATCACAAGCTCAATGTTTTTTTTTTTTTTTCATGTTTTATCCTACAACGTTAAATACATTCAGTAATACTTTTCATGAAGCTTTTACTTGCCTTAAAAAAGTGTCTGCTATTGCTAATGCTAACAAGTGTCTAAATGGGACTACAGAGGTTGTCTGGAAAATGAAACATCATCAGGCAAACAGTTAAACTCATCTAATTGCTAGTCCATTTTTACAGCCTCGTTTTGTTTATAATTGCACTCTTGCTAATTATTTTCACTCTTTCCAAACTTTCCAACATGCATTTTAAATAAAAACCGAAAGAGTTTTCGTAAGCTTACGGTGACATTGACATTGTGCAAGTGCTGTGTAGTTCGTTTATAGCCTACGTTTAGCTTTTTACTTCTGCCGATTATATTTAGGCTTCAAAAAAATCATAAAAGTTGTGTTAATTTGTGAAGTTTATCTTGGTTACAGAGAAATTTGTTGGTTACAGAGCAGATGGAAAAATCCAACCAGGGAACCAGGATGATGCTCTTCAAATTATGGGCTGGCCCACAAAATGACATCATCCCTGCCAAACTCTAACACAGACAAAACAGCTTCCCTACACTTAATATAAAATATATATATATATTCCTTTTATTATAATATAAAATCGTATCTTGTTACTGATCTGGTTACATTGTATTCTGGGGTCGGTATCTCCATGAAGGATGCATACTGCCTTCGTATTTGGGAGAAACAAGATAGCACAATTTATGATGCTTACTGCTTCATAAAGGCCTTAAAATGCTGTCTAGGTGGGCAGCTCAATTCAGGTTTTGGAACAAAGCGACTACTTCATATAACACCTACACATCAACCTCCATGCTTTAGCACGAGACCCAAGCGATATCCGTTGCAAAATTAGGCCATATTCTTCAATTCATGCCATCACCAGCAAAAAAAAAGTAAATTCACATGAAGTAAATTGATATTAATGCATGCATAACTTGCATAAAATGCATAAGAACGGTTTTTAAACCCTAAAAGATGAGAAATTATTTTCTGAAGCAATTCTTTTAAATCCTATCTGACTTGAGGTCACTTGAACAGACATATCCACGTTTCTTCTTTCTCATCTAATATCTTACATGTTCATTTCAGTAGTCAAATAATCTTTTACAACAGGAACTCGAGTTCCTGTGAGGATCGTATAGGGATTGTTACCATGGTGAGGAAAGAGGGTATTTTGAGTGAGACGGCACAGCATTTTCCAGTCTCTCTCTCTCTCTCTCACACACACATTTTCCTCTTTCTCACCCCACTATCTCGGTTTTCTTACTTTTCTCTCACACTTAATTTTGTATCCCGCTGTCCTTATCTCCTCTCCCTCTCTCTTGCCATGTGTGTGTGTGTACACACTTGTACAACTATCTTTGTGAGGACCAGTTTGAGTTTTAGACCATTGGAGTGAGGACAAAGATCGCCCTTTAAAGGCCTGTTCGAGGGTCGAGACTTGGTTTTAGGGATAAGGTTATAATGAGGTTAAGGGTCGGTTTAGGGTCAGGGGTCGGGTTAGGCACTTAGTTGTGATGGGTAAGGGGCTAGAGATTGCATTGTGTCAATGAATGTCCTCATAAAGATAGATGTAGAAGAATGTGTGTGTGTGTGTGTGTGTGTGTGTGTGTGTGTGTGTGTGTGTGTGTGTGTGTGTGTGTGTGTGTGTGTGTGTGTGTGTGTGTGTGTGTGTGTGTGTGTGTGTGTGTGTGTGTGTGTGTGTGTGTGTATTGCCCTATGAAGCTGCAAACCAGATGAGATGGCGAAAGGATAACAAGGCAATATAAACCAGCCAAGTTGATTTACAGTATGGAGCTCATGATCTACATGCGGATTCGCTTCATCAACATCTGCTGTATGAGCAACAGCACAAGTGTGTAGAAGTTCTGACCTGATCTCAGAGAGGTTAGACAACAACTGGAAAGAGTTGAAGAGAATCATAATTGTGCCTCTTTAAATAGGACTAATGGGTGAGTACTGTACGAGTGTGTACGTGTATAAATAGCGCACTGCCCTGTAAAAGCCGTTTATAGCCATCACTGAAGGACAAGCCCTGATAATCACAGGTCTTAACTGGGTCAAAGGTCAGCACACAAGTAGCTCCGTCCCATTCACGAGACAACTGCTGCTGTCACACTGTGTGTTCAGTGACTCTATGCAGTCTATCATTATCTCAGAGGGTGTGTGTATGGGATCACGACTGTAACCAGGAAACACAAAGACCAGCTTCTATTAAACTGCTCGAGTAAACAGACCACATGAAAAGAGCACTTTCATCATGCATGCTTCATTCAGTTTCAGTCCGTCCGGTTCTTCCTTCAATCGTTTTCAACTCTGTCTCATTCACTCATCTGCAGTGTCGACATTTGCCCATCTGGCATTCTTGTCATTCAGGCAGACAGCAAAGAGGCTAAATCACACGAAACCACCAACACTGACCATGGAGACTAACCCAATTTGGACAATAATTGTTTTTATGGGGTTGTAATGGCGTTTTATTATTTACACGTGCTAGCTGCCAATTTTATTACTGTCTGAAATGGAAACATCAGTGTTTTTCTTCTCCCACAACCCAAGAGAAAATAACCTGATCCAAATGGCCTGCTGGTTTCTGACTAACTGGATTGAATTGAATTCCTGTCTGATTCTCCAGTATATGTTCGTTTTCTTCAGTACTGGCTGAGATTATTGATTTCCTCTGTGTCTATGTATGTTCTCTACGTTTTGTGAAGAGATTAAACAGAACATATAGAGGCTGAGCAGGTTGTGCTCCAAACACACGTCCCAGAATGCACAGCAAAAGCCGCTGTATTAATGTCTTTCGACATGCATAAATTTAAATCTGACAGACATATAAAAGTTATGATTAGGCTGCATTAGCGTGCTTAAGAGGAAATGTCACTTCACGCTGCGTTCTGAAGATCACAGGCTGGTTAATGCATGAGAGCAGAAACCATAAACAAAAGCAAAGGTCATTTCTGCAGCAAACAAAACATCACTGGACTTGTGACTATCAGCTCACGAGGGAAATCATGTTTAAGGACGAGCTGGCGGGTTGAACATCTCATCGTGAGCGCGTCAAGACTGCGCAAATATTTGAGTAAAAACTGAAACAAAACTGTTGTTCACAGAATATTATGGCAGCTTGTGTCAAATAAGTAAATAAATAAATGCAACTTTATCTCACAATTCTGACTTTTTTTCCTCACAATTCAGGGTTTATATCGCATAATTCTGACTTTTTTCTCACAATCCCGACTTTATATCGCATAATTCTGACTTTTTTTCAGAATTACGAGAAATAAAGTCAGAACTGCGATATATAGACTCACAATTGTGAGAAATAAAGTCTGAATTGCGACTTTACATATCTTGCAATTCTGACTTTTTTTCTAAGAATTGTTTCGCCGTTCAAAACATACATACATACATTCAATACGTCAATACATCATGCATCGGGTCAGATGCGTCGGGTCAGAGGTCACTCGTCATGCGTCGGGTCAGAGGTCACTCTTACGCCAGAACTATGGTGCGTTCAAGTCATCTCGTATAGATCGTATTTACGAGTTGAACGCACTTGAACGCCACCACAATGTCGTAAATACCAGTGGGGAGCTCGGGATTTTCTCTAAGCTCCGATCTTTACGAGTTGGGGGCGTGTCAGTTATTAACATGGCGGAATACACAATACGTAAAGGTATTTAGCTGTGATATTGTCAGGCTTTTCTATTTACAGCGCAGTTAGCTAATCGCCAACACAGAATATGATAGTATTATAATATAACAATGCAACATGTAATGATGTGTTGGCAGTGGTTTCATAAATTAATTAAAAACATAAAAATACAAAGTATACCTGATGCACATTTCTTTGTTTTTCATTTTCTAGAACAAGAGTTTAAGAACCTTACTGTATTTTTGTCTAATTAATTAAGAGAAAGTACTTCGCCATTTTGCTCCGACGAAAGTGACTTGAACGCACATGCTGTTATAAGCACGCCTTCCCACCTCGTACGTACGAACTTCCCAGGAGGACTTGAACGCACCACTAGACTTGCGTATGGCCATTACCGGAAGCCAATCATTATAGTTTATAAAGTTATTAATATGGATATTTTTCTAACAAAAACACATGGCTTTGCTTCAGAAGGCCTTTATTAACCCCTGGAGTCGTATGGATTACTTTTATGATGGATGATCTAGGATGGCTTGAGGGTGTGTAAATTATGGAATACTTTTCATTTTTGGGTGAACTATCCCTTTAAGCTTTAGGGACAAGTGTCTTCGCTACAATCACTAATGATATTTCCACTGGATGGCTGTTGTTTCAGTTTTATCTATGTATATTGTTGTGACTATATGTGTCCTTATGTGATTGTAATGTGTGTGCGGGTGTGTAAATGTATTGTAATGTACAAATGTAAAGCGACCTTGAGCTACGGAAAGGCGTTATATAAATAAAACTTCTTAATCTTCTTCTGTCCCTATTCAAATAAACCATATATAAAAATAAATCATTTAAAACCTGATTGATCAGTGAAACGTGCACATGGCTTATTCCAGCTTTTTTATCCCTTTTAGACCTAAATCACACGCCCGCTGCCACAACCGAAGGCTAATGTTCAGATTTTATGTGACAGGTCATCTGGATAAATCCTGAGTCCCTGTGGACAGCAGCGGCTCGGAGGGGCTCAGGGTCTAATCACTGTATTACGCTGACATGACAGACCCACAAGACACTGCTGACAACAGCAGACTCTCCTAAGGGAAGCAAAATGTCCTCTCTGGTGGAAATGATAACGCAAAGGAAAGTGTGTTATTATTGCATTTGTTCTAGATCATCATTACATTACGGTGTTAAATGTCCTGTAAAGCGACCTAACGTTGTCGCAGTCTGATGATCACAACAGTCTCAATAACAACAAGGATCTGACAATACGAGCAGGGCTCTAACTGGACTCGCAACACAAAACACAAAGACAAGGAAGTGTGCTTTTGTGTTTAACTTCTCGCCAAAGATCAGTCTGCAGCTAAACAGTGATGATATTGTTACAACTAAAATAATTACAAATCTGCAATTAAAATAAAGCTGAAATAAAGCAAATTATATTAGATTACACTTCAACTAAAAAAAAGAAAAGAAAATTTGAAGAAATGAATCATTGAAAATAATTTATAATTGAATTAATTGACGCTATGGAATTCTTTTCTACCTTTCGAAATGTTACATGTATATTTTGTTAAAAGTAAACGTTTTAAAAATACTTGAGTTCAGCCTCAACAATTCGTTCAACAGACTCAACAGTCGCTGTTTTTAAATCTAAAATTCGAGTAATTCAATCTGTAATTCCTTTGTAACGTTTAAGTTATTTTGACATACACACATTACTAGGGCCTAAGGGTCTTATGTAAAAATAAAAATAAATCAAAAAGTGCAGAAACTCTATAAAAAAATAAAAAATTTAAGAAATTAATAATGGAAAATAATTAATAATTGAATTAATTAAGTTCAAGTTGGAGTACTAAAACTACTTTAACTGAAATAAAGTTAGAAATATAAAATAAAAACTAATACAACATGAAAACTGAAAATCAAAAAAATATATATAATAATAATATATGGATAATATTAAAATAACACTGACGCGATATTGCAAAAACAATCTCAAGGGTGAAAAAGTAGATGCACAAATTTTCTTTACAAAGTGACATCGCCAACTACTGGCCTGGCATGAATAATACAGCGATTTTAGTCGTTCAGTGTGAACAGAGATCGTTTTGACAACATTGTTGCCTCTACGAAAAAAAACACAAAGGAAAACCTTTTCCATTTATAGAACAGCGTTGTCATGTATATGTACCTTAAGAGGTCTGGGTGCCACAATTTCAGAGGACGTCCAAATTATCTAGTAAAGTAATTTTCTAAGTAGATATAAGGACCTTTAAAGCTAAAATGTGTAGTTTCTGAACCACTAACAAAAATGGAATTGCAAAAAGAATGTTTTAAAATAGATTGTCTGAACACTCCCCCTGAACACTGCCATTGGTTAGCCCAACAATTAGCCCCGCCCCCAAACTCACAGCATTGGTTGAGCCAATGTCACTTTTAGGGGAAACTGCCATATTAAAGCTTTACATATAGTTAAACTGGGATCAGAGAAAGTATTATATATAGTGCAAAACAACATATTTTCTCTTCAACCCAAGAGAAATGCATCTGGGGTCAACGAGGAAGAATAACCAGAACACTATGCACTGAATTATTTTGAGTTAAATCTGATTACATGACATCACAGAGGGAGTTGGTCGAATCTCCATCAATGATCAGACGGACTGAACATTCACAACCACCTGAGGTCTCTCCAGAGGGCATTCAGATGTCATGACAAGCGTTCACACACTGTATAGGAGGACACAATGTACCAGCCACATGCAATGCGCAAGAAATAAAGAAATAAAAGCGCGCTCCTTCTTATGTGCAAAGGGATTATTTGGTCATGCTTAGTGATGTGCATTTGCATGAGAAAAGAAATGCATTAACTCTGTGAAAGTGCATCCACTGCAAGCCGTTTACCTTATTGCAGTACAGCATCCAAACCTCATACAGTCTCTCGGTCGATGCCATTCTGCACTGCAAGCTGTGAGCATGTAGGCAGAAACCTTCCTGATGATAACGTGATCAATATTCCCGAGTCCTCATGGTGTTAACATCCTGGCGGAAGGAGTTTGCCCAAAAACCACATTCGCTCGTGGATCACAAATCCCACCAATGGGTGAATAGTAGTCTGTGTTAATCCAGGGTGACAGATCGTGTCATTTCCTCTGTGCACGGTTAAATCTCATCCATCATGTGAACGATACGAATCCCAGATGGCTTGGACTTGTGCGTTTCCGGCACTTTTCCACCAGCAGCTTTCTGATATTCCAAAAATTCCTCTGCTCTTCCAAGCCCTGTCGACAAATAGAGCACACATTAAAAACAAGATGCTGCATGAATGCATTGCAATTCCCAAAAGCACATTTGCATGCCACGGATAACAGTAAATTTGCAATGCATGACTCTGAGAGAAGGAAAAAAAAATCCCAAAATAAACAGAGACCCATGACATCATCTCAAGCCAACTCAACATGTTCACAGAGCCAACATTATATTCCTGACTTTGAAAGAGCAAGTCATGTAAACTATATTTTACCTCCAGCATTGCCAATATCAGATCATACTATAATGTGTACAGTTATTATTTAATATATGCCCAAAAATGTGCAAACAGTAAAAGAGTTGATCTAGAACTCTAGGTGTTGTTATTGTATTCTATAGATACTAGACAGAAATACTCTATTTAGACTCTTTGAGGGTGTCAAAACATGCAACACTTGTGTAATTCTGTAAAGATATGACCAACGGCATATTTCTTGACTTAGATTTAGATGTAACACTTATGAAACCCCCAGTAATGTCAAGACTTGTCATGTTATAAACATTAGATCATAATAACAAATGGCAACGGCATATACAAGACTAGTAAGATCTTCGCATTAATACATCAGTTTCCTATGAGTCTGAAACTCACCTGCCTCGACAAAAGCAGCCCGTCGAAACTCCCGAGCCGAAGCTTGTGTTCTGGTTACCAATCCAGGAATGTTGCATGAACCGAAAGCGCCACTGACATTTAAACCCGGTCAGTCTAAACACCCCAAACTGGCTTTTGACTCATCTTGTAACCAGATCAGCCTGACAGCCCGGGTGCATTTGACGAATATCATTGCACTGGATTGCGACGGCTCATTACAAAGCCACAGCACGGGCTCGGGAAGCTTGAAGGTGTGTGTGTGGGGGGGGGGGGGCACGCGCGCGCGCCTGTGTATGTTTTTCTTCGTAGATGTTTTACGACAGGCCGTACTCCTTTACGTTGCCTATGTGGAGCTCATGTGAGTCGCAAAGGCGTGGCTGAAACTCGCGTTCATTACGTAATTTAATTAATATTCATGATCACTATTTTATCTATTCCTCAACTGATTAGCGACCACATGCCAACGTCAGAACGCTTTGCCCGCCGGCCAATCAAGTAGGCTCACTGCATAAATATGACCATGCGTAATTAATATTAATAAGATGCCTTCAATTTAGAAGGACAGGTAAAAGTATGTGAATATACTTTTCTTTAATATCTTTGATATGAATGTTATCCTCATATGCAATAGCTGATGTTTAACATGTTATTAATGTTTTATGACGCTATGGAATTCTTTTGTATCTTATGTAATTCATTTGTATCTTTCGAAATGTTACATGTATATTTTGTTGAAAAAAAAAAACGTTCAGCCTTAGTTAGTCGCTGTTTTTAATTCTAAAATTCGAGTAATTCATCCGGTAACTCCTTTGTAACGTTTAAGTTATTTTGACATACACACTTACAAGAGTAGGGCCTAATATAATAAAAAGAAAAGAAAAAGTGCAGAAACTCTATATGATATATGAGCGCTCCCTGCTGGCTAAAGAGCGCAAACACAGAAATACTTCAGTACAGTTCATCAAATGCAACACGAATTTCTGGAAATTAAATATTACTTTTGTGATCTGAAAAATAAAAATGACACAAATTAGATAAACTAGTAAAGTTACAAGGGAAATTAGGTCAGTAAATGATCAAGAACAATTAAAGGTTAACAAATGAGACCTTATTGTAAAGTGTTGCCGGTAATTGTTTATCTGACATTATTATTTATTTGGCAGGAACTTTAAGTTTAGAATTTGACTTTGATTCTACTGAAATAAGAAAATGCAAAGAGAAAAAAATGACTGGACACCAACGAGTTAAGAAACAGAGTAAGAATATATTTATCATATGTCTACAGTTAACATAGAAACAAAAAAATCAGTGAATACAATATCGGTCACAGGTAAAACTGCTCAGGCCTTCAGTTTGATCATGATTGAGTTCCAGAGCACATGTTGAGGCAGTGTTGAAGGCCGTTTGAAGAGCACAGCGTTGATGGTTTGGTTTATCTCTTCACAGGATTAAAACATGTGCAGTTTCTTCATAGAGAGGAAGAGGAGGAGGAGGAGGAGGAGGGTTTTGGAAATCTGAACACAGAGATACACACAAACACATGCACTGTACACACACCCACACTTTCACAGTCACAGGCTGAGTGGGTGATGTACTAATAACCTTCTCTCTCTCACACACACACACACACACACACACACACACACACGCACGCACGCACACACACACACACACACACACACACACACACACACACACACACACACACACACACACACACACACACACACACACACACACACACACACACACACACACACACACACACACACACAAACACTCAAATACGTGACATCTGGCTCCCAGCATTCATGGCTCAGTTTGATGACCTCACTCATAGGAGCTGGATCAAATCCAGTGATCTGCAGTTAGTTCATGATGTGATTGGCTGCTGTGAACATCAAACAGGAAGCTCTGATCACACACTGACACAGGCTGCATCCCAAATCGCATACTTCCTATACTACTATAGTATACTATAGTAGGTGAAAAACAGTATGTGACAAAAGAAGTATGTCTGAATTCACAGTACTCATAAAAGAGGAGGAAAAAAGTACCCGGATGACCTACTTCTTCCGGCGAGATTCTGAAGTGTGCATATGATGGACACTTTACTATCCCATGAGGCCACGGGAGAGGATTAGTGAATGACAGTGAAGTGACATAACTGATACTGGTAGGTCACATGTTAATGACAACATGGCGAATGTAGTATTCATACTACACACACTCATACTATATAGAACATACTTTTTTACCGGTTGTGAAATAATTACTTATTAAAAATAAGTACCTTCTCAAGAGAGTGTGCGATTTTGGATGCAGCCATTGTCTAACGGGAATAGCATACTAACAGTACATACTGTAGTATATGCACAGTGTGCATAGAATACTTAGGTGACCTAGTACATTAGTCAGAATGTGCAGCATACAGATGAGCGCACAGCATTGAATAAGACACAAGTCACGGCGTGTCTTTCTTTCATTTTCCTGTCCATAATGAAAGTAAAAACGTTGCATAAAGTGAAAAAAAAATCACAGTCAATCTGAGCATACAGTATTTGACACTTTAAAGACCCATCAAATGGCTTGACGAATGCAGTTTAACTTCCTGTTTATCAAAAGGACTTGCTTGTCCCAACTAGCCAATAGTAGGGCTGCACGATTTAGGGGAATAAAATCTACTTGTGTGTGTGTTTTTTTTTTTTTTTTTTTTTTTTTATATATAAAAACGGAGATAGTGAATAAATTTAAAAACTAAGTTTGCTGTG
Organism: Scardinius erythrophthalmus; assembly: GCF_964197995.2. Taxonomy (NCBI): domain Eukaryota; kingdom Metazoa; phylum Chordata; class Actinopteri; order Cypriniformes; family Leuciscidae; genus Scardinius; species Scardinius erythrophthalmus. The sequence continues at coordinate 39,339,056 of NC_138232.1, forward strand.
CTAGTTTGTAGGACTGCACAATTTTGCCAAAAACGTAGTGATTATATATCATTATGAGTATACCGTAATAATAATAATGTCACTACATATTAAACAAAATATTACTATTGTAATGTCACTGTAAAAAAAATCAAGTATTTAAGAAAAATTTACTGCGAACCAAGCCGCTCGGAAACATATGCAGTGCATATATTTATTTAAATAAATAGCAGCCTTTGTGATTTGATAACCGCACTATATCACAATTTGGGTTTTATTTTAATAAACGTGCAGCCATAGATAACAGGCTTTTAGTTTAGGTCATAGGCATCAATGATGATTTTATACTTGCTATTGCTAGTCAGGAAATGTCTAGGCAGCTGGTATGTGCTCATTCTAGAGAGCATTTGATTGGCTAAAAATTTAGATACGCCCATAAGTGCAAGATGATGTCATCAATATTTTGGTCCACAAAAGAGAGGGAATTTAGACCAATGAGATTTCACTGTGGGTGGGCTACCGTAGTATGCAAACCAAGTGAAAGACAAAATGTAGCAGCTGGTTAGGATGGATTAACATGGAATACATGTATCGCTAGTTGCCTGGGTCAAGGTTCGCGTGAGAAAGGAATTGGACTAGAGAGGGACGGCGAGGTTTAGGAGAAGTCCCACATGCCGTCCTCTGGCTCGGTGTCGGTGGGAGACGGGGTGTTGCAGGTCTGGGTCGGTGTCCCTGATGGAGGTGTGTCTGGAGGACAGGACACTGGCACGGCTGGATACATCAAACTAAGGAAAGAGTCCCTCGTGTGTTTCTTCACCTGGAAAACACACAGATCAATGCATGAATTACTCAGACTGAAGACTTAGTGAAAGCTTGATGAAAGGGTGAATGTACCTGTCTGAAGAAGGGGTGGCTGAGGAGAGCAGTCGCAGACGGCCTGAACAACAAACACACACAATGCATGGGGTTCAGTAAACATAAAGAGCCACATTAGCCACATAAACAGGGCAAATTAGCATGAGAGCACAATTCTATATAAGAGCAGATGGGAGTGGAGAGTTCTGTGCGTAAATTAAAGAACAGACATTTCCATAATGAACAACGCAATCTACCAAGAGCAGCAAAATTGCCATCTGGTTTAAGCTTTTTAGGTGGTAAATAAATAATGTCGCGCAAATACTAGTAATTTGACACGCGCAAACCTTAGTAAATCACCTTGCACGATTCATTTAAATACTCTCATCCCATACATTTCGTGTCTGAAAGGGAAACTTCTACAAATGCATATGCAATAAAGTCAGCCGCAAAATCTGTCCACGCCTTTCAGCGCTCATTCTTCACAGCGTGTCTTTAGTAAATCCTGACAGTGGCGTTTTAATGCCAAAAGAGGGTTTGCGCTTGTGCAAGCTGTTAGTAAATCTGTCCCAAAAAGGTAGAAGAGATATCTGTATCTGCTCTAGACAAGGTGAACATTTTTTTTATCATCATACCAATAGCAGGTGAATAAAGAAAAAACTTTAAAAAATAAATAAATAAATATATTTTTTACATTTCATTACAATTCTATATATATATTGTGTTATGACTATGGAATTATTTCGCCCGTTTTTCACCTTGTATATTTGCAGCAAACCCCAACAGATAAATGTGTCACATTGTATAAACTAAACTTCTGAGAGTACATTTTTGTTGATAAAGGGGCCATATCAAACTTTATTACATTTTCCCACTTCTAATGTTACTTAAGTTTTTGTGCAAAAAAAGTCACAGTAATAGAATAGTAACATCATGTTGTGATCAATAAATTACTATAAAACCCCAAAAAACACAAAAAAATTATATATATATTATATTTGACATATTTTGTGTAAAGTTCTTATAGACAATTTGACTACAAAAATGTAATCGTAATGTCAGGTTTAGAAGGGTTATTCATGTCCACAATACTAATAAAATATAACCCTAAAGTTTAGGTTTTTGTATTATGTAAATTTTCCACTGAAGTCCCCTTACACTATTAGTAAAGTTTTAACATTTTTAATTAGAAGAAATCAGCATATTAGAATGATTTCTGAAGGATCATGTGACACTGAAGACTGGAGTAATGATGCAGAAAATTCAGCTTTGTATCACAGGAATAAATTATATTTTAAAATATATTACAATAGAAAACAGTTTCACAATTTTCCTGTTTTTACTGTATTTTTGATCAAATAAATGCAGCCTTGGTGAGCAGAAGTCTTCTTCTGTAAGAAATCTTACAGACCCAAAACATGTTGACATTCTTCTAAAAGCTTGATCTGTCCATTCTGAGCTCCGCAGTGTCGTGTGTTTGCGAAGGGTCTCGCGGTCTCTACCTGCGCTCAGGCTGCTGCTGCAGGCACAGTTGGACCAGGTTGTGCAGTGTGACCGAGTGGTTTTTGGGGGCGGGGCTTTGAGGTCTCTCCGCAGTGGCAGTACGAGTCAAACTTCCAGTCGCAACACTCTCGCCGATCCCAGAATCCACACCAGAGCGAGACACCTTGAGCGCCCCCATGTCTCCGAGCGGGTAAGGGGGGACGTCGAGGAGACAACAGTGAGAACCCCGCAGCTTCTGAAGCAGCATCTGAAGAAGAAGAAACAGGAAGTGAGTGTTCAGTAATCATAGTTGCATTGCTCACAGATGGCACACGTGAAGAACAGCAGTACCAGAGTGGGCGGCATGTCCTGGAACGGCACTCTGCCACTGACCAGCTCACATGCCACGATTCCCAGACTGTAGATGTCTGATTTCACTCCATAGCCATGAAGATCCTTCACCACAGAAAGAGAGACACGAAAAAAATCCATCATAATGACTCATGAAGCTATACGTTTAGAATTGATGTCGGTCCTGACCTTGACCGGGCCTTATAATTAGGAATGGACAAAATATCAGTGAACCCATTTTTTTAATGAACTGCTATAGGATGATTTTTGTGTATACATACACTCACCTAAAGGATTATTAGGAACACCTGTTCAATTTGTCATTAATGCAATTATCTAATCAACCAATCACATGGCAGTTGCTTCAATGCATTTAGGGGTGTGGTCCTGGTCAAGACAATCTCCTGAACTCCAAACTGAATGTCAGAATGGGAAAGAAAGGTGATTTAAGCAATTTTGAGCGTGGCATGGTTGTTGGTGCCAGACGGGCCGGTCTGAGTATTTCACAATCTGCTCAGTTACTGGGATTTTCACGCACACCATTTCTAGGGTTTACAAAGAATGGTGTGAAAAGGGAAAAACGTCCAGTATGCGGCAGTCCTGTGGGCGAAAATGCCTTGTTGATGCTAGAGGTCAGAGGAGAATGGGCCGACTGATTCAAGCTGATAGAAGAGCAACTTTGACTGAAATAACCACTCGTTACAACCGAGGTATGCAGCAAAGCATTTGTGAAGCCACAACACGCACAACCTTGAGGCGGATGGGCTACAACAGCAGAAGACCCCACCGGGTACCACTCATCTCCACTACAAATAGGAAAAAGAGGCTACAATTTGCACAAGCTCACCAAAATTGGACAGTTGAAGACTGGAAAAATGTTGCCTGGTCTGATGAGTCTCGATTTCTGTTGAGACATTCAGATGGTAGAGTCAGAATTTGGCGTAAACAGAATGAGAACATGGATCCATCATGCCTTGTTACCACTGTGCAGGCTGGTGGTGGTGGTGTAATGGTGTGGGGGATGTTTTCTGGGCACACTTTAGGCCCCTTAGTGCCAACTGGGCATTGTTTAAATGCCACGGCCTACCTGAGCATTGTTTCTGACCATGTCCATCCCTTTATGACCACCGTGTACCCATCCTCTGATACTTCCAGCAGGATAATGCACCATGTCACAAAGCTCGAATCATTTCAAATTGGTTTCTTGAACATGACAATGAGTTCACTGTACTAAAATGGCCCCCACAGTCACCATATCTCAACCCAATAGAGCATCTTTGGGATGTGGTGGAACGGGAGCTTCGTGCCCTGGATGTGCATCCCACAAATCTCCATCAACTGCAAGATGCTGTCCTATCAATATGGGCCAACATTTCTAAAGAATGCTTTCAGCGCCTTGTTGAATCAATGCCACGTAGAATTAAGGCAGTTCTGAAGGTGAAAGAGGGTCAAACACAGTATTAGTATGGTGTTCCTAATAATCCTTTAGGTGAGTGTACACTCATATACACACACACACACATAGAGACTACTTACAAAAACATTAAAAAACCTTCATGTTTCCAAACTTTTGACCAGTAGTGTATATGTCAGAAATCATTCGAATATGCTGATTTGGTGCTCAAGAAACATTTCTTATTATTATCAATGATGAAAAGAGAGTTTAATATTTTTGTGTAAATCTTAATTTTTATTTTTTCAGAATTCTTTGCTGAATAGAAAGTTCAAAAGAACAGCATTTATTTGAAATAGAAATCTTGGTCCCACTTTATATTAAGCGGCTTTAAGTATTATGTACTTTCATTGAAAAATATGTACAATATACTAATTGTGTTTGTGTTGTATTGTAAAACACTTTTGCTGCTATTGAGGTGTGATACGGGTAAGGTTAGGGACAGGTGTGGTGGTATGGGAAGGGTCAAACAGTGTAATTACAAATGTAATTACATACATTAATTACAGCTGTAATTACATGCAGGTATTTTTAAAACATAAGAACAATGTAAAAACATGTATGTACGCAATAAGTCCATTGTATAAAATTATTCATTTCAATGTAAGTACTTAAAGTCACTTAATATAAAGTGGGACCGAAATCTTTTGTATAATTAGGAATGTATTTACTGTCACTTTTGATCAATTTAATGCATCCTTGTGGAATAAAACTATTAATTTCTTTAAAAGAAATCTTACTAACGCCAAACGTTTGAAAGGTAGCATGTATATCAGACAGTTTTGGATATTTAATTGTGCATGGTCATTTTTTACATTTAGATTGCTCCTGTCATAATCTGATGCTTTTTTTTTTCATATATTGTTTATTGTTTTATACTGTCTATAATGCTGCTGTTTGGATCAGCTTTCTCATCAGGATTGTCACCTGTCGCAGAAGCTCCGGGCTCAGCCACGGCAGGAGAGACGGACTGTGCTGAGGCATGTCATACACAGCTCTCATCCTCTTGCCATCCTTCATCAGACTGTACACACTCTGAAGCCCTGACAAACACACACGGCCTTCAGCTGACAGCAGCACATGACTCGCCTTCACGCCTCTGCAGGAGAAAAGAGATGAGATGAGAAGAGACGACAGGAGACGAGGCCAGATTAAAGGGATAGTTCACTCAAAAATGCTGAGTTGTTCCATAATGGGTCGTTCCAAACCCATAAGACTTTTGTTCATCTTCAGAACTCAAATTAAGATATTTTTAATGAAATTTGAAGTGATTTCTGTCCCTTCATTGAAAGACTTTTCACCCAAAACTCGGACGGTTCAAATTATTCATAAAGAGATTGTAAAATCAATAAATTCATATTTATTGAGCAGTTTAATCCAATTCTTCTATCGCTTTATATGATGAACAAATTAAATTGAGGCTTTTATTCACATTTAAACATTGATCAGCGAACATCAACAGAAGCTCAAACACGCTGCGTGAAACACGAGAATGAACCTCATTGGTTCTCACGCATCAAGCAAGCATGCTTGAGCTTCAGTTTACCATATTTGAACGCTGATCAATGTTTATACGTGAATACAAGCCTAAATGAATCATATAAAGCGATCGTATCTCTTCAGAAGACTTGTGCTGCGTCCCAATTCCCATACTATCCATCCTAAAAAGTATTAGAAATTAGAATGAATGTGTTTAAATCATAGTATGTTGTAATGTGTATTACATTGATACCATTTCCGGTTAAAATACGAAGTGCAGATCCTGATCCGTGCTCACCCTAACGGCCAATATTACCCACAACAAATTGTGGTTTGGACGAGGATTCGATTAGAACTACAAACACAAATAAGTGTTTTAAAAAAACTACAAACATGGCGGATGGGCGAGACCGATAGTTAAGTAGAGAGGTTTAGATAAAGGGGTTTGAGTGATTACCTAACGAAAAGATATTTATTCAATGTTATCCACATTATATTTCGTCTGCAACAGCATTGTGAACTTTTATAAAGATACATTTGGTCGGTAACTTTTAAATGCAGCATTATGCGTTTCTCTCCGATACAGTAGGAAATTTGATTAAACTGATATGGAGGATTTTAACTGTGACGAGATGATTGACAGGGCAGTTTATACGGTGACAGGATGCATGTAACTAATACACAGAGAGATCCGTTAAACACACAATTCTGATGAAGTAGTTTGTCCCAAAGCTTGCCTACTCTTCTGCTACACACTCAAAAGTATGTACTTTTCTTCACAAAAACAGTAAATACTTTTAGGGCATAGTATAAGTATTATAAGTATAAGGCGAATTGGGATGCAGCATTTCACAATCTCTTTATGAAAGTTTTGAAGCATCAGAGTTTTGGGTGAATAGACTTTCAAGGAGGGACAGAAATCTCTCATTTGTGTTCTGAAGATGAACAAAAGTCTGATGGGTTTGGCATGACATTTTGTTTCATTTTTGGGTGAACTATCCCTTTAATTCAAGCCTTTGTGAAACCGAGCCCTCATGCGCTCACCTGTGCACGTAGCCCATGTGATGCAGGTACTCGAGCGCTCGGAGAACTCCGTACAGCAGGTACGCCATCAGAGACTCGCTCATTCCATCCGGAAAGTACGACCTGAGCAGAGAGTCTGCAGAACCTGAATGAGACACGTGCAGAGAAATCATGAGGCTAGAAAAAGAAGGTAAGAGACAGATGAGTGTGGACTCTTACCGTAACCCATGAGAGGAGACAGAACCCAGAGCTGACAGCAGGAGCTGAACACCAGTCTGGACGTGAGCAGGTTCGGGTGACGGAACCGTCGGGACAGCAGAACCTCATTCTGCGATTAATATGCACAAACTATGAATGCACAAGCACATAGGCTTTTCTGAGAAAAAGTTGTGTGTCTAAAATCTGAAAATGCCCTCACAATTACAGTCAATCCTCTTCAACCAACTTGAGGAAAATCATCATAACAGGGCCAAAAAAAAACCTCTCTTGCTCTCGTGTTGTTGCAAACACCAATGCTGTTATTTTTCTGAATAATGACGTCAGACCGTTTCTCAAACAAATCATGGTATGGCTTCAAAAACCTTAAAATATAATACACAAGTCTTATGGGCTACTTTTTATAATGTTTTTGGTCATTTTTGGAGCTTAACGGTTATTTCATACACCAACAGTCACTATGAAAATAGCCTCATGTTACAAAAATGATCATGAAAAAATCCCTTTTTCTCATTTTACTAAGAGTGTGAACCGGTACTACAGTATATATGTATTTTTTATGTCTGCTTTCATTAATATAATCTCATTGATTTTTACATCAACAACATTCATGCTAAAATAATATTAATATAAATAAATGTATATTATTTTCTAATAATGTTATATAATAATAATAAAACATTTCACATTTAAAAGCTCCCTTCATAAACAAAAACAGATTAAATCAATAGAAATGCCAATACCATAAAAGTCTGAAAATTACCAAAAAATATTTTTACATATTTTTTTCTAAAGTTTCAATAGACAATGTGATTTTAAATTATATATTTTTGACTATAAGTGTACTACACACCATCAGCTGCAGCAGCTCATCTTCTGTACACTCGTCCAGGTTTGTGTTTTTTACTGCCACCAGCCGGCCAGACGGTGTGTGACGTGCCATGTTCACCTGACTGAGGTTATTAAAGCCCCGGCCTGCACAAAAATACACACACACATAAGCATTAAGACCAGAGCAAGACATATGGTAATACATGATATAAACAAGATTCCAGGGAATAACTAACTTAGGTTACTCTTTATTTTAAGGTGTCATTGTTACAGTGTAATTATATATTTAAGTACTGAGTAATATTAAGCATCTACATGTACTTACTATAGGGTTAGGGTAGGATTAGGGTTTGGTTGCATGTAATTATGCATAATTTACTGTTATTACTATGGTAAGTACATGTAACATATGTAACAAGGACACTGTAAAATAAAGTGTTACCCTAACTTATATCATACTATTAAGTAAGACATGATCCCTACCCAGTTGTGTCAGCAGCTGATAGTGGGCGGAGTCAGTAGAAAGATCTGTGATGTCATCTCCATCCGTCAACACAGAACACGGAGAGACGTCACTGCTCTGTCACACACACACAAACGACAGCAACACACGTCCACATATGAACAAACACGTCACACATACGTGTGTTAGATGTTCGCAAGGGAATTCTGGTGAAGACTTCAAATGTCAGCAGAACATAATGAGACACTTTCTGTCCTGAGAATGACACTCATGTGATGCAGGAGGACCGAGCAGAAGATATTCACAGGTCTCAGATCAGTTTTATCCTGCAGGATAGTATAATGACTGAGAAACAGGGCAATTACCGTTAACTAAAGCTATTAAAAACACGTAAAGCTGAAATAAAATAAAATCTAATGGAATCTGATGAAAAAGTTTAACAAAATTAGAAATCTTGCCTTGTCTTGGTGTTGCGACTGCCATTGAGCTACAGTAGTAGTGCTTTGTAATTAGAAATGAAAAAATGTTAAATTCATTATGTAACTAATTACATAATTCATAATGATTTATGAGAGTTCACTCAATTCCTCATTAGTACAAGTCTTAAACATTGGGTTTTTTTCTTTCTTTGAATAATACTGTCATATTGAATTTCATAAGCAAGTCTTGTTGCAGAAAAAGAACATGCATTGCATCACTGTGAACTTTAAGGGGTTATTGAGTCATGTTCAAATCTATTTGCAATTAAGCCAGATTTGATATTATTCACATAGCTTCTATAAATATGTCAACACTACAACAATTTATACTTTAGCTAACTTCAGCTCATAACTTTATTATTGAATAACACTAGTAGACCATGTATAATCACTCTAGACCATGAACGGGACAGTGACTCAGCAGGGCTGCAATAAAAGACTAAATATTTCTGTCACAGGAGGGGAATCACAGACGCCTTCAACATTCAGACAAAGACATGGGACGATAACACAAGTGAGCTTTCATCCAGATCGATGGGACAGAAAAACTGCTTTGTGACACCCAACACAATGGATCGACTCAGAACACACTTGAGCACAACAACAATCTGAAACTCACTGGAGCGTGTGCTGAATATCCAATGACGCTTCAATAGGCATGAGTGACGTGTCCATCGCAAGACATAGTGTCTAAGACAGGGACTTTCACACTGACAACTATCTGCAGCGACAAAGTGACTGGAAGTCATTCATTTTAAATAAGAGTTGATGATTTGAAGCGACGTGGGCAACAGAGGCCGTTGGCAATGCGACAAAGTTAAGCTGAGTTAAAAATTTCATAATGGATGTTTAGGTATCAAACAGGACACAGATTTAAAATGGAATTATTATTATTAACACAAACATGATTATATTAATAATGTTTGAAATGTGATTTAAAATATAGGTAACACTTTACAATAAGGTTCATTAGTTAACATTAGATAATGTATTAACTAACATGAACTAACAATGAGCAACACATTTGTTGCAATATTTATTAATCTTTGTTAATGTTAGTTAATGAAAATACAGCCGTTCATTGTTAGTTCATGTTAGTTCACAGTGCATTAACTAATGTTAACAAATACAACGTATTAGTAAATGTTGAAATTAATATTAACTAAGATTAATAAATGAGGAATAAGTATTGTTCATCCTTAGTTCATGTTAACTAAGGTAGTTCAGTAATGTTAACTCATGAACCTTATTGTAAAGTGTTACCAAAATATATTACAATAGAAAACACTTATTTTACGGTATAAAATATAATTTCACCTTATATTTTGTAACTGCATCCTGTTTTTATGCACATAAATACACCCTTGGTGAGCATTAATATTATGTGGGTGTGTGTGTGTATTATATGTGTATATGTATATGTGTGTGTATATATATGTATATGTATGTGTATATACAAAAATTATATATATAATATATAGCAAATCCCCTTTTGATAGTAACATGGCACTTCAAATAATGCTTCAAATGAGTGTTAAAAATGTCTATTTTTTAATCCTTCATTCTAGAGAAGTCTTTATGAGTGAGTCATTAAATCATTCATTCAAACCAATTTAGTTTATTAATTAAACATTTTTAAATAGCCTGCAGCAATTAATAATTTGTCAGAACCAGAAAATTTTTATTTTATTAAGTTGTCCGTTCAGAAACGAGGTTGAATCGTGATCTTTATATGAAACCAATAACATTCTTAATTTATCCAGAACCGTGGCGCTATAATATATATAGACAGATAGATATAAACACATACACAAATTAATACAGTATAATATTGACAGTATTGCTTGTAGATTAAATAAATAAAAATATATCAGTCATATTTCGTCACACAATCACTGTGTGACTACTACACTTCTTAGAATTGCAACTTCCTGTCATTACTCTTCCTGTTATTCCCATGTAAACTCTATTTCAACACCCTGTGAATTGTGGCCAATTCAATTCACATTGAGCCAATTCTTAAATGTACAATTTTGACTCAGTCCTGCTAGCGATCAACAGTGCAGTAATGTAATCACGGTCTGTGTGACTTCCCCAAGAGTGAAAGTCAATGCCTGATGCCTTCACACACACACACCACTGAAGCCATCATGATCTATTATTAGACTCTACTGACCGAGCACTGATGGCTGATGTCTTCATACTGCTCCTCTATGCTGATGGACTGGACGTGTGAGTGGGACGAGATACAGGAGCAGTCCTGAGGGGAAGAGGGGAGGAAAGATGAGACACAACCCCCACCCCACAAATGAATATGGAGATGAATATGAACATCCAAAGTATGACTATGCATTAAAAGGGTGGGCTGAAGGGCAAAGCAAGACGAGGCAAAAGGAAGACATGATTATGGAAATCAAACTAGCCATGTTTGGTTACAGGAATGTTCCAATGCAAAAAGTCAACATGAAAAAAAAAAAATAGACAAATACATTTTACTTTCATAATGTGACGCATTACTGAGTAAAACGATATTTGTGATCCATTGTCCATTGTAAGTGCATTACTTTAAACCTGATTTGTGTTCGCTTTTACAAACCGAGGGACGAATCATGCTTGTAGAACCAGTTTTGAATCCGGAACATTAGGAGCGACACGTAATGATATTAATAATGAATTTATATATAATTAGGAATTATGATTATTATGAATAATGGTGGAAGAACGCTTAACGGTCATTTCCCAGAATGTTCTTTTAAAATAGAATTGATGTCAAAATGTTCTTTTATAACATTAGTTAAAAACAATGCAATGGACATTTTGTATTGATGCCAAATTAACATCCGTTTTCAATCACTCTGACAGTATTTATTTATTTATGTATTACAGTATTTATTTATTTATGTATTACTGAGTGAAACAGGATCCAATGTAAGTGTATTACAGCAAACACGCTTTTTGTGTGTTTTTACACACTAAGGAAAAAGTCATGCTTAATATAGACCTTATTCACAACAGCCATCTTTGATTTTCATCCAAGCGAATGAAAGCGAGGCTGTGAGGGACAGACGTACAACTCTTCAGTGGGTAGTACTGTTATTTAATTGTGTTTTTGCTGATGAAACACAGCAAAAATAGCTTTCCAAGATATTTCAGTCGACAAAAAAACCTGAGCTGTGGAAAATTATAAGTGATTTAGGAGATTTACACAGCTTTTTACAGCCGATTGCAAACACGACACGTTTATCTATCACTCACAGCCTCGCTTTCATACCTGTTAATTATGCACGATATATCAGACACCATCAGTATCGGCCAATATATGTTCATTTTTAATGTTATCGTTATCGGTCTAATAAGAAAATTTGTCCGATATCATCATTTACATTTACATTTGGCAGACGCTTTTATCCAAAGCGACTTACATTGCATTTCAAGGTACACATTTTACATTCTTATCAGTTCTCAGTTCTTGCTTTCCCTTGGAATCTTAAAGCTGATAAATAATGGATTATGTCCTTCAGCTGAGACACTTCAGATGCGCACTGTTGGACATGATGGTTTTGAATTGCTTGAAATATGATTGGAATCACTTCAAAAAAGGAAAATACAGTAAAGTGCAACATGTGCAGCGCTAGTCTGTCATATAGGCTACATAAAATTATAATGAGAACTTTGAGAAGTGCTTGGGACATGCCTTTTAATGGTGAGACTTTAGTTTTTGTAATCAGGCTCTCAAAAAATTATATAAAAATGTTGATTTATCGGCCAATATATCAGTTATCAGCTTTCAAATATAAAGAATTATCAGTATCGGCCAAAATTTCCATTTGGGTGCATCCCTAACACCTGTCATGGCGCTGCTCTGAATAAAGTCTGTAGAACATTTCTTCATGAGTGAGACATTGACACGATCCTCTTGGATTCAGAGGTGAGGTGGAGAATTGGTGGATATTAATGAGGGCGTTTATTATTAAATGTGCCGATATCTAGGGACTACAGAAGAATCAGGCCATGGATTTTGTTCAGTGAACACCTTCAGTCCATAAAAAACATCCCTAAAGTGCTCCTACTATACTGAATACTAAACCCACTCCAGAATCAAAACCAAACATTTCTGATACCTAAAAACCTGTAGAAATAAACACAGAAAGCATGAATCATGAGCTTAGCACAAACAAGCTGGGTGTAAAAAGACTCGACTCTCACCAGAAACGACATGAGGTGCTTTTGGCTGAGCTGATGCTTCACTGGAGTTCATTTATCTGATTCTGGAGACAGTGAAAAAAAAATCAGTGCATCTGCAAAAAATACTTCAGTGGCTGTTTCCAGTGTGCCACGCTGCATTTGTCATTGCAAGAAAAAAACTGCATGAAAAGCACAATGTTTTTTCCGCTTACCTGGCTTTGCTCGGATTTCACTGCATAAAAAGACTTCATCTCATTTCATGCTGCTCCATTAGAGTCCTATGAAACAAACCAAACGCTTTCAAGCAAATATCAGATTTCCAGGGCTTAAATAGCATTGCATATGATCCAAATCCGCAGCTTTCATTAGAATTGCACACTATTTTCTAACCGAAAGCTTATCGAGCTGATTATTTCTCAACAGTCTGATTTCAAATATATCCTGTCTGAAATTCCTCAGCATCCACGCATGGACCGGCGCCGTGCCCACGAACAGAGCAGCCGGATTCAGTGTCTGCTCCGCTTGAATGAGTCTTTGAGTCTGATCTCCTCTCTGCTCCAGACATCATCATCATCATCATCATCATCATCTTCTTCATCTTCTTCAGTTATCTCGGCTGATAAGATGTCACATCTGTCTAGACGCATCAGCTCTGATATCGCCCACAGATGACATTGGGAACTACTGTCCATTTTGTGTCGTTATGTAATAACTATTAGCAGCATCGAAATGAGTTCATGCTTGCCAGATTACACTTTATTTATTTAATAAGGAAAATATTAAAGATTATTACATATTTACAGCAAAAGACTTCTTAGTTAGATCGCAATTGTAAATTAAATAAATGCATACTGATGCACAATGCAGCAGACATATAGATCCACATCCCCAAATTGGATGAAATCTTAATTATTAATAATGTAATTATCAGAGCAACTGATGGTGCCCTTCCTAGTCCTTGACAGTGAATGCATGTAGGTTAACAGGGTTAAGAAAAGAACAATAGTCAAGAAAGAGCCATGGTGCACTACTAGAAGGCTCTAAAATAATCTGGACTTTAACATTAAACCCAACTTGTTTCATATAAATTTAAATAATGTTGCATTAGTGCATTTGGTGACTGTACTAAGGAATTATGACAGTAATAATGCACGTTTAACATTATTTGCACGTGCTACCATAACTATTGTTTTATCATATCATGCATAGCAATAATTTGCTGGGTTTGATGTGACGCTCAAAGCCATATATAATAAAAACAACTCACCATTGTTATGAATGTAGATGGAGGTTCATTTGTAAATTGATTTTTGTACCCTTGGTTTTGACGGCGAGCGTCACTTCTGGGCAGTTACAGTCACATCACAGTTTTATTCTATGAGTAAAATAGAATAACGCGGCGCCTCTAACATTTAATAACATTTGTAAGTTGACTTGCCAAAGCTTTTCTTCACAGTCCCAGCTGATCACGCTCCGGAGATATTTACATAATAAAGGTCTTTCATACATGTCGTAAATGAGCACCAGAGGATTGTATATAATAAAAGTCTGTTAATAATTCCACTAAACTAGAAGGCTATACATAATAAAAGCACATTCTCTATCCAATGAATTCCCCTCTACCTTTTAAATATTTTTGTAATAATAGGAAGTGATCTAAAAACAGAGGCGATCTTAAATTAATTTGTTTTCAAATGGGACCTATAATATGTAAATAATTAAGATAATAAGATAATACTTCTATCACAAAATAAATCTAAAATAATAAGCAAAATAAATATATAAAATATATATTTAGAAATAGTATAATTCCTGACCCCTCTAATGTTTACAATTTCTCTATTATCTTATTATAATTATAATTATAATTATTTTATTTGTTTGTGTCTGTTTAACATGTGCTGTTTATGAAACACTGAAAATGTATAATAATTATTGTAATTGTGTGACCCATTCAAAATATCTAAATAAATAAATATCTCTAGGACTTTTATCACAAAATAAATGTCGCGGAATATATGACGTATTTATGGATCACTGACGCCAGATTTGCCCCAACTCTTCCCCAAATACCCCTCCCTCCTCGCTCTGTTCGCTATTGTCTCAAACGCTCGAACTGACAGGAGCCTCATGTACCACTAACGCTCGGATAAACGGATTTTACGTGAACTAAAGGTAAGAGAGGGAGATATTTTCCGCTCTTTCACAGCTGGTGTACAGAGGTGTGTGTGTGTGTGTGTGTAGGATGAGTGGATGAGTTTGACGGGTCACGGGATGTGCTGCTGCTCATATGGCCGTTAGGATGCAGAACAATGCATCTAGTTTAACGCATATTGTTCTCTGTATGTTTCTAAGCGAGTGTTCACTAGACGCGTTGGTGTGTTTTCTGTTCTAATTCTGCGCGTTTTAAAGATCTGGATAATCTGTGTGACATCTGCAGGGATTATGAAATCTGTTGCATCAGATCAAATGGGCTTTATCATAGAGCATCTCTCTGCTGTATTTGTGTACAGATGTTATACATGATTTCCATCACATTCGTCCTAAACACATTCATCTAACATCTGATGATTTATGAACACGACCTGTTGACTTTTAATTATAAGAAATTCATACATGAGTGCTTTTACGATTATGTATTTAAGTATTAAGTGTTTGTGTGTGTGTGTATATATATATATATATATATATATGTGTGTGTGTGTGTGTGTGTGTGTGTGTGTGTGTGTGTGTATACACTATATGTATATATATATGTATATATGTGTGTGTGTGTGTGTGTGTGTGTGTGTGTGTATACACTATATGTATGTGTGTGTGTGTATATATATATATATATATATATATATATATATATATATATATATATATATATATATATATATATATATGTATGTATAAATATATGTATGTATGTGTGTGTGTGTGTGTGTGCATGTATTATATGTGTATATATAATATGTATATATATGTATATACACACACACACACACCCAGAGTAAATATAGACCTATAGCTAAACTCATAATAATAACGTTACATGTTTCTAATAATATTTCACATTTATACTGTATTATCTGTTTGTTTGTTTATTGTTTGACAACAGATTTAACAACTTACTTTAATTAAAATAAAAGAATGTAAGCTAAAAATGAATTTGTTTATATAACATTTTGATTCCTTTAATGATGCCGTACATTAATTGCAGGAATTGCAGTAGCAGACATCAGGCCTCATGTGTTTGGCTTTAATAGTTTCCTTACAGTCATATGTCAGACTTAAACGCGAGCCCTCTGATCTCTCACGTGGTTTTTGTTGTAGTTTGTAACCATTACATGATTGCAGATTGGGAAGATTGATGGACAGATGCTAATGGAGGTTTATTGACGGTTCTCCTCGCCCTTAAGCATCCGAGAGGCGGAGAATATATGGGACGACGTGTAATAGCTTATTTCAGGTGTCATTTAGATGGAGCTTGTTGGAAGTCATGCTGGCAAAGTCCTGAGGAGCGTCTGAACCACACCTTCACAAATATACCTTTACTTTTGGGATGCGTCAGTCTGATGTGTTGATATATGCTTGTTTTTCCAGTGATACTGGTTTTGCATTGAGTCAGGTTGAGATTATTAATAACCCTGTGTCCATCTGATGGTTTTGAATATCTGTTTCCTGTAATGGGCTGGTCAGACGTTGTGGGCATGAGGCTCGATCGATATTAAAAGAACAGAGGTTGTCATCACAATCTCTGCACTTCCCAAGATACAATAACTTCCTGAAGTAAGACAAAAAGAGGAAGAATATAAATATCGTTGTTGGGAATTATATTTGACAGAAAGGCCTTGCACAGCTGCTTATCTCCTGACTATAACAAGAGAATAAATCAAGTTTTCAGGTTTAATAAATAGTTTTTGGGAAACGAGAGGGACGGTACAGCACTGAGGATTAAGTGCTTGGGATCCTGATCTGAGGATTAGTTGGAAGTCAAAGCAGATGAGATGGGCAGTACAGAGTTACAGTATAATATTGACAAAATATAAATAAAATGTCTAAACTCTGAAGCTGGAGTTTAACTTGAAATTTATCAGCCAAGTAATGGTCATTACAAGGCATTTGTTATATTAAATTGTTCCCATTATTAAATGTAATACATTGTAATGCATTTCTATTCACTTTCACTTTTGTTTGTGGTACAGTAGCTCTGTTTTGATCTCTCTATACACACAAAAACACACATTTGAGTTTAACAAACAAATGCACATTGTTACAAAACCATGTGAATACAAAAAAACTTCATCGATGGATCAGATATTTAACATTTATACTGTGTTAGTCTTCTTTTAAAAACATAAAAGCAATGTTACCAACTCGCTCCATGAATCGCCTGCTGCAAACATGAGTGAAACCTCACACTGAGGTTGTTTGTAAGTCGTGCTGTATAAAAGGGTCTGTGTGAATGTGAATGTGAATATAATAAAGCCTACTTCTCTGTTATCTTTATTTGTATTTTTTTTTTGCCTTGTGATTTATTGTACATTTGTGTAAGCAGACTTTTGGCTCTCGTCTTTTATCCGTTATAGAACCAACCCTTGTTTTCCAAATGAATACCGTGTTCTGTACACCTCATCATGTAGGCCTACACTTCTATGGGATTTTCTTCTCTCCAGACCTCAAGACAGGAAGTTCATGTGTACTCCTTTAAACCGTTCTGGAGCCTTTCTTTTTCTGAACAACAGGAAGTGCCCCTCACTCGCCCCTCTGAGGCCTGTCCTGAGGAAGACAGTCGCGCTTTAGAGACAGACAGGCGCACCAAAAACTATCAAGACACTAAAGTCACACTTGTATCAGTGTCACTGCATTAGATCCAATCTGCACTCATAACTATGTATATGTTACACTATCATAATAATAATTATTAGTAGAGATGCACCGATTGCATACCTGTCAACATTTGGATACCAAAATACGGGAAATCTGAACGCGCGGGGGTGGGGGGGTTTGGGGGAATGGCGGGGGGGATGGGGATGGCAGAGGCAGGCTAAATAGACATTAATTGCGCAGATATTAACATAAATAAATACATACATACTATCCAATTAAAATAAACATAGGCCTAAGACTTATTCATGTTTCTTTATTTATTTTTATCAATTGCAACAATTAACTACATTAATTAATCACGATTAATTGCCATTAAAAAAACTTACATTTTATAATGTAATAATTTCACAATTAATCTCCAAATTAATGTAGAAAAACATAAAACAGTATATTTTAAATATTTGTCTAACAGGTAGGAAAAATATACAGAAATTGAAGTTATAAAACAGTTTGCACTGCATACAATTTAAATTGTACATAGATTAATCCTTATTAAAGTAAAAAAAAAAAGATCTTTAGTCAAGAGCAGTGAGTGCTTTTCTCTGTTACCTTTGTTCTTTGATTAACTTTACTGACAGAAAGCTTTATTGGCTACTGTCTCTTTAAAAACAGTCGCTGACGGATCTTACACGCGTCTCATTCTCTCACAACTCTTTACTTTCATTTACGACTTTTTTTTTTAACTAATAGACTGCTCAGACTGTTCTTATGAGGATACTCGACAAAACGGACATTTTGACATAATTGCGTGTGTTAATGCCATCTCTCTCATGTTCATCCATCCTCGGATGCTGCTGATCTTTGCGCGATTTTTCCCCCCAAACTACTTCAGTGGAAATCCCGCCCTACAGCCGATTCTAAAGATTTTATTGGTCATGTGAATCACAGTACTGATTGCCTACACCAAACACTGACCCCTAAACCTACCCGTCATTGTAACCTTAACCAATGAAATTAGCTGCAGGGCGGGATTTCCGCTTAACTGGTTTGCGCCCTTTGGGATTTTTTAAAAAAAATTATAGAAAGATTACAAATACGGGAGAAATACGGGAAAATATTTAAACGGGATGATAGCGGGATAGCAATGTAAAATACGGGAGAATCCCGGGAAAAACGGGAGGGTTGACAGGTATGCGATTGATCGGCTGGTGACCGGAATTGGCCGATTTTCACGTGATCGGCCGTAACCGGCGACCGGCCGGTCAGTCTGACAAATGCCGATTTTATGCCGGTCAAATGCACTCGGGCGCCGCATGATTAGCATCGCGCAACATCAGCATCACACGTGCACACGGAGCACATGTAGAAAACCTCGTGAATTACGTCCGTTCAGACCGCAAGCGCGTATTTTTTTTCGCCGTGCATGTTAATCATTGAGTGCATTCACAACGGAAGCAGGAGCAGCGCGTGAGCGTCAAGCAGGAGCGTCGCGAGCAGTGAAGCGCGTGTTTCGGCGCAGAGTCTATTTGCTCTGCACTGCTCGCGCTCAATTAAAGGGAAAGCACACTTTTGATGGAAAATAGCCTTATAGGGTTTCACAAAAAAAGTATGGGATGATTATAGTCTCAAAAAGATTAACACGTGTAAGCACACTTATTAATGAACTTGATACATGTTGCAGAAATGTTTTATCCATGCCTTTCAACTTGCGTGTGCAAAATTCAAAATTGAATGAATGTGAAGCAATTTGTACAAATAGAGACATTGTTGTGAATACAAATGTTTTCCTTTGTATTAGTGTATCATAGTTTGCGCATGCAACACAGAAGATGTGCATGTGTGGATCAGGTGACACGCGTGCATTCATTGACGTCTCCTCTGAGTCAATCTCATTTGATTCATTTGGATTTTGAGACTTTCTTTTCGCGGTTTTTAAGCATTTCACAACCCACACACAAACAACTACAAATGAATAGGCCTGGTGCTAATTATTAATGTGTGCACAACTACCCATCTATTTGACAAATTCACAAATGTGCGTCACTACATTTAAACTAATACAATACAACTTGTGTGTGCAAAATCCAAAATCACATGAATGTGCAGCATTTTGAACAAATAGAGACATAGCTGTTAATACAAAACCTCGATCTTGTATTAATGTAGGCCAGAATTTGTGCATGCAACAAGTAAGATGTGCATTTGTGGATCAGGTGACACGCGTGCATTCATTGACTCGTTTCTGAGTCGATCCTATTTGATTCATTTGGATTTTGAGACTTTCATTTCGCAGGTTTCGCCTCGCACGATCCACACACAGATGTCTGAGAAAACCTGCTACCACTAGATGGCAGTATTCTGCTAAAACAGACAACGGCAGCATAATAAAGCGTTCTTCCCCATTTAAGACGCTTAATGAGAGTGATATTGAAGCACCAAATTTAGTCCTACCTTATTAATAAAGCATACTTTATAGAGGCAAACAGATTACATCAGATTATGAACAACACCCATAGAAAACCACTATAAAACGCTTAACGTGCAATCGCGCGTTGCATGTTCAATAAGGTGTATAGGCTACTGAGTTTAAATATCACCGTCATTACTGCATTGACGTTAAGCTTTTTCTTTATAATATGCTCTATGGGAGGAAAACTATATAGCCTACAGACAAGCGCCAATGAACGCGACGCGCGGCGTTTCATGTTAATGGCATTTTCCTTCCTGTTAAAAAAAAATGTTTCGCAGTTGCGTTCATATTATGCTTATTTTTTATCTGACTACACATAATGTACATAGTATACAAGCTTTGGAATTTGAAAATGTCTGTTTTTAAATGTTAAAGACGATTTTCACAGTAGCCTACATTTGTTTTCCCTTGACCCTTAAGCCATTATTATAGGCTAGTCTTACTATAGCACGATTAGTTTTAACTATATGCAACCATTGTATATCGACATGAAATATTAATTGAAAATCAACTGGCCCTACGTGTGTAGCTGCATATTTCTACATGAGAATGCTTTGACGCGCTAACCACGGCTCGTGATGCACAAGGGAACGTCGGCCAATTCCACTGCGTTAAAACGTATAATTTGTTTTCATTCAAATTACTTTTAATATTTAAAAACAGACATTTTCAAATTCCAAAGCTTGTAGAAGGTTCCTGTAAGACGGATTTACAAGTAAAATTTGGACAAGTCTTCCCTTCATTTTTAAATTGCTATTTTTAAATCTAAATTGAAAACTTATTTTTATTCCCTGGCATTTTAATGATCTCCTGATGCTGTTTCTGCCTGTTCTGTTTGGTTGTTCCTATGCTTTATTCTATTTGTTTTTACTTTGTTCAGCACTTTGGATAGCCCTGCTATGTTTAAATGTGCTTTATAAATAAAATGTACTTAATTACTTTCTTACTTTACTTCATGTACTGTAGGCTATGTAGCCTGTATTCTGCAGAAAAATACTGTAATTCACTAAAAGGGTTTTTTCATGTTCAAAATGGCTGTAGTAGGCTATGTTCCTAGTGACTAGACTGGCTTACTACAGGTGAAATTGTCCAAATACCGCCCTTGCCTATTTACAGTAAACAATATTTTTTTAAACAAAAATTACTGTAATTAACCAAACAGGTTTTTGGTGACTTAGCCTACTAAAGGTGAATAATGCAACATTTCACCTGACTATCACTAACGTACTACAACCTTTGGAACATGAATAGAAAAACAATTTACAGTAGGCTAATTTAAAAAATCGTACTGTTCAATCGGGATATTGGCTGGACATACAGTAGGCTAAGTCAGTCTGCCCACTAGGCATTTACCACAACCTTGGAAGTATTAATTTGAATGAATGACTGGACGTTTATATTTTTTGACTGTGAGTGGAATTTGCAGATGGTCCCTTTAGAAAATGCGCGAATATCAAACCTAAAACGTACTTCACTGCGCTCTCGGACGGTTTCTCTCCCATACACATGCAAAGTTAAACGCTGCAGAATTTCATGTTAAGCTTCTTTTTACAGGCTCAGGAAGGGAAATGCCATTAACATGAAACGCCGCGCGTCGCGTTCATTGGCGCTTGTCTGTAGGCTATATAGTTTTCCTCCCATAGAGCATATTATAAAGAAAAAGCTTAACGTCAATGCAGTAAGACGGTGATATTTAAACTCAGTAGCCTATACACCTTATTGAACATGCAACGCGCGATTGCACGTTAAGCGTTTTATAGTGGTTTTCTATGGGTGTTGTTCATAATCTGATGTAATCTGTTTGCCTCTATAAAGTATGCTTTATTAATAAGGTAGGACTAAATTTGGTGCTTCAATATCACTCTCATTAAGCGTCTTAAATGGGGAAGAACGCTTTATTATGCTGCCGTTGTCTGTTTTAGCAGAATACTGCCATCTAGTGGTAGCAGGTTTTCTCAGACATCTGTGTGTGGATCGTGCGAGGCGAAACCTGCGAAATGAAAGTCTCAAAATCCAAATGAATCAAATAGGATCGACTCAGAAACGAGTCAATGAATGCACGCGTGTCACCTGATCCACAAATGCACATCTTACTTGTTGCATGCACAAATTCTGGCCTACATTAATACAAGATCGAGGTTTTGTATTAACAGCTATGTCTCTATTTGTACAAAATGCTGCACATTCATGTGATTTTGGATTTTGCACACACAAGTTGTATTGTATTAGTTTAAATGTAGTGACGCACATTTGTGAATTTGTCAAATAGATGGGTAGTTGTGCACACATTAATAATTAGCACCAGGCCTATTCATTTGTAGTTGTTTGTGTGTGGGTTGTGAAATGCTTAAAAACCGCGAAAAGAAAGTCTCAAAATCCAAATGAATCAAATGAGATTGACTCAGAGGAGACGTCAATGAATGCACGCGTGTCACCTGATCCACACATGCACATCTTCTGTGTTGCATGCGCAAACTATGATACACTAATACAAAGGAAAACATTTGTATTCACAAAAATGTCTCTATTTGTACAAATTGCTTCACATTCATTCAATTTTGAATTTTGCACACGCAAGTTGAAAGGCATGGATAAAACATTTCTGCAACATGTATCAAGTTCATTAATAAGTGTGCTTACACGTGTTAATCTTTTTGAGACTATAATCATCCCATAAAAAAGTGCCCAAAATGCACAGAATTTGCGTGTTTTAACAAGAACTGGAGTAGGCTATGTCAGAAAAGAAAACAAAGACTAATATTTATAGAAAATGTACCCATTTAAACTTGTTTTATTATTCAGTTTGTACAAGTGATTGCAATAGGCCTGTGTGTGTGTGTGCTTTGAGAAATATCTTAATACTGCAAGGCTATATTTATTTTGTTTTTTATTTATATATTATTTTATTGCCATTCCCTGTTTTCATACAGACGTTTCGTTTGCTAAATACATAAATACAAAAATTATTGGATATTGAATGTGAAAAGGAAATGGTTCTTCCACAACACTGCACTTTAGATGTGTGTGAACTATGCAAATTGTAAAATGTTTTATTATAGAAATGATATAAAATAAATATTTGTGTGTGCTGTAAAGTGGTTAGAAAAAATGAAATCGGAATCGGCTAAAATCGGTATCGGCAGGTCAAACTTAATGAAAAATCGGAAATCGGAATCGGCCCAGAAAATTGTAATCGGTGCATCTCTAATTATTAGTAGTAGTAAAAGTATGAATTATGCATACAGTTTTTATTAATAAATAGCAATAATAACAGTAATAATACAGTAATAATCACATAATGTGAAACAAAAAAATAGAAAAAAAATGCATTATGAATATAAAAATAATAATTATAATCATAATATTCAATCATTATTGTTGTTGCTGTTGTTATTCATAATGCATATTTTTATGCATATTTAATTTAATTTTAATAAAACTAATTAAATTGGTTCTGAATTTCATGTATTGTATACTTCAACATAAAAAATCACCATTAAAAAAATATTAAACCTTTTTTGTAAGGGACAGCTGAAGCCTTTCACATAGCTCTCCAAATGACATAATGGTTCAAATGTTAGCCTGGATTATTGTCTCGTACAGGCTTGCTGGAGCGGAGAGATAATCTGCCAAACGGCTGGAGGAGAAACACTGAAATGTCAGCAGAGAGAGAATGAGGACGGATGAAAACACACATGTGCATATGATTATTACTGTACATGTCATGGTATTTTCTGTGTCCTTCAGGTATAGGCTGGAGTCTGCGCATCTCCATGGTGTCTTAATGCAAAACAGGATGTGACATCAGCAGCCTTCACGTCTTCTGCTCGTGCGGTTTGGGCATGAGTGAGAAGCCCCGCCCTCATTCGCCCAGCTGACCAATCAGAATGTTCGAGGTGAAGCCCATGAGCGTTGAGAAGAAGGACACAGCTGCGGGAACAGGTGTGTGTGTGTGTGTGTGTGTGTGTGTGTGAGAGACACAGAAAGAGGAAGTCACATCAGGCTGAGTTACTACAGTAAACTGCTCCACTGAACCACATATTCACCCAACCGGAAATATGTTACAGAGCAACAAGAAAAGGAAGAGAGGGAAATTAAACTTAAAGGGCTCTTGACATGATAAAAATCTAATTTGCCTTGATCTTTTGACAAATAAGAGGTCTTTGTACCATTAAAACTTCCAAAATTGCATGACTTAAAATGTCCTCATCCGTACAAGAAGAGCAATTCATTTGAACATGTGGGGATTTGTGACATCACATGGGCAAATACATTTGCATATGATTGCCACTGGAGCAAGACAACAGTCGAATAGTTATACGTCATCACACCATTGGCCCCGCCCACTGGCGTTCAGTCGCTTAAAGTCGACATGAAACAGAAGTTGTGTTTTTTTTCCCTATTGTGACGTATATCTGAGTGAAAATGTAGGGCGGGGCTTGATTTGGTCTGTGAGGAATTGATTGGACGGTTGTGGTTTGCTATTGGTCGATCTCGTGTGAGTGACAGGTTGCCCCGCCCTCACGCCAGTAAACACGTCATCAGAGAAGAGATGTTGCTGAATTTAACAGCACATGAATTAAAAAGAAAAAAACGATGTGTATGGATAAATAAGACTGCAATATTCCATAAAAAAATGATAATTTTCAATTTTGATTTCATGGTGTCTTTAACCTGTCCGTTTAAACAGCTCGCTTGTATCTCTGTAGTAGAGACTTCAGAAGAATCCCAGCGTTTTTCATTTTTAATGGCGTCCCAGATCACGTCTGAGGATTATATGTTTGTTGGGAGCGTTTGACTGCAGATTGTCTTGTAAACGAGGCACAGTGTAATAGAGAGTTCGCAAAGAAACATTTAGGGAAAGATGAAGCAGCAACTGTATTGGATCTGACAGCAGCTCCATAGCTTTGTCTGTAAATTATGGTTTCATATGGATAATGTTTTCAAAACACTTATTCCTGTGCAGTAGTGAGTGGGCGTTGATACTTTTTTCTTATGCAATGACATTAGCCAATCAGCAGTGGCCATTTACTGACAAGCCAGAGCGTTTCAGAGAGAGGATCAGAATGAGGGTTGAAAATTAACATTTTTGCAAAATATATTACTTATATAATCAAGGAACATATTGAAATAACAATAGAAATCCATATAATTTCCCCTTTAATTTTAAAATCAATGCAACATTTCCAACCTGTCCAATATGTCATATGATAATTTTTCATTGATTGTGGTTTTGCTGGTTGACATTTATTGTTATATTGTGTATTTTTTTTTTGTCTTGTGTTGTTCAGACTGAATGTGTGTACTTGAATATTTAGCATTATTGTAGTATAACATGTAATTGCTCTCTAATGAGTTATTTCAGAGTAAATTTAGAATCTGGGATTGTCAGATTTAATTACTAACTTAAGGGTATTTAAATATAATTATTAAAATGATTATTCATTATTATATATATTATATACATATACTATATTATATACAGATACTTGTGTATATAATTAAGTATTGTTAATATTATTATAATGATTCATTATTAACAATTAGGCTAAGTAACATTTCTAGTCATTCGTGAGCATGAGTTTTTAAAAAATAATCTTTACTCACAATTAGAAATTTCTACCCAATAAAATATTTTAGAGCTTGACAAAACTAGGAAAATGTATATTCTTTATGAAAATGTCTGTGACTTCCAGGTTTAACCAGACTGAGAGAACTAAAAATGATAGTTGTTGAGGGAACAAATTAGAATAATGAATAAAAATGTGTTCTAGCTTATTTTAAATTAGTTTTGTCTCATTTTAAATAATTTTAAGCCATCTTGTGGTTGAGAATCTTCTCTAGAAAGATTTCAGGCTGTGCATAGCTGTAAATGCATTACTTTTCAAGAAACTGATGTCGTAATTGACCTGAAATCACATCATACTTTTAATTATTAAATTATAAATTAACGTCTATAATATTGGGATTCTTTGGAAGGATATGCTGAGCGGCAGGTGGTAAAACACAAGGTTTGGTGAACCTTTCCATACACAATCCTAGACTGTGCGGAACAAGTTTCTGATCACCCGATAGGCATCACTGACATGTAAACGTGGATGGTCATTTGCAGTGACATCTAGGGATTGGTCAGGATGATTCATTTGTCATGGCACAGAATAATTATACAATGCTTCGTCATCGCAGACTAATGAACTAGTCGTTTAGTAAATCCATTGAGTAATTAATTTCATGTTTTGCACATTACGCCAGAAGAACGCTCTGTGGAGGGAGTTTAGAGTTCTGAAAGTTTTTTTTTTTTTTTTTATCTCAACATATCAAGGCAATTATGATTCCTCTAATTATGGCCACGTGTATCCTGACTTGAATGAACAGCAGATGGCGTGCATGGATTCAAAATGTGCAACCGTGTCTCTTCTGACCTGTGAAGTTCATTGAACCCCTGATTGAATGTGTTATTTCTGTGTGTCCTGTAGATGAGGGCAGTAAGGTGTGTGACGGGGGTGTCAGCAGGGATTCGCTGTATCTCTACGAGGGTCAGGACTGGGTCATCTCCCCCTCCTGCTCTCCAGAGGAACCCAGCGCCATCTCACCCATGCTGGCCGAGGAAACTTTCCGCTACATGAGTAAGTCACTCTGAGTGTGTGTTTGCTGCCAAACACGTGTGCATGACTGTTTGGTTGCTATGTCTGTCAGGATTGCCATTGTTGTGGAAGCTAACCGCTGGTGATCTTCAGGCATTTTTGAACGAAAAATGTTACGTTTTGTTTTATAAAAAATGTTTACTTCATTGGAATGGTACGAAACTTGGTAAAGTTTTTACCACTTTCTTGTGTGAACACAAAAAAAAGGGAAAAAAAAACATGGATGTGATTCAAAAAGGTTAGATGGCCTGAAAAAATTAGTCACACTTGTACTTCTCATGGTCAAAAACGACTGCATTGGAAATGAATGGGAATCGAATTTCAACTAGTGGAAACGTTTGGTACTGAACACAAATAAATCAAAATAATTATTGCTTAGATTTACTTGCCGTTTTAGAGCAAAACACATTTTGGAAAATATATATTTCATATAAAAATTTAGAAATAGTATTTCTGTGCATTTTTCAGAACAATAAACTCTGATACTTTTAAACATTAAGTTTTTTTTAATTGCTTTTTTCACTGCAGCAATAATCTGCCAAGTCTTTCTTCAAACTTAACTCTGTGCTCTAAAGCATTTAAGATTTAACATTAAGAAATTTCATTTGTCTATGCTCAAATAGTTGTTAACGGGTAATAAATGGACTATAACTGCTGCATGAATATAATTTAGTACCGTTAAATTCCCTGAAAAATATGAAATAAAAAACATTATCGTACATTACAGTTTTATACAGTCCTACAGTTTTATAATTCATTTAAAAAGAGTAAATAATTAATGTTGTCCTTGCTCCTTAGAAGATTTAAACCTTTTAAAAAGGATCGTTTACATGAGTTGCCAGAACAATCCGATTCCTTAAAATCAATCAAACCTTCCAATGTTACACAATGGAGAGAGGGAATTTTAGGAAATGTTTGTTTTTTAACTTCAACTCTGCTATAAAGCTGTGTGTGACACAAATGTGTATTACTTAATACTTACTGTATTACTTATTACTTGTAATACTTATATGGTATCAGAATAATTATTTTATAGTTGCTTTGTATCGGGACACCTCGGGGGGAAAAGTGGCAAATCTACATTATCTCAAATCTACAGCTGAAACATGTAGTTAAGTTAGTTGCATTGCTTTGACGGCCCCACACGGTTGCGCATATGCTTTGTGTGTGTGTGTGTGTGTGCCCGTCCCTGGCAAGGGCACAGGAATTCAGTGGTCAGGTCTCTTAAGTGCAGCTGACAGCATCACGGGGCGGGTGGGAGAGGGGCAGATGGATGGAGGGATGAATAGAGAGAGAAGAGGTCATGCCGGTGCTAAACATACAACATGAGGAGCTCTATGATCAATGTGCTGCAGAAGGTGAGACGATATCGAGTTTTGTACATGCACTCATCATAAAGAGGTGTGTGAGCGTGTTGTTTTATTTTTAAGTATTTGTGCAGACACTACAGGACTTCTGACAATTCAAGGTCATCTATAACGGACAGGGCATGTGGGGTGAACTCGCGCGTGTGTGTTTCTGTATGAATGCATTGTGTGTTGTGTCCGTCTGTTTGCATAGTTGCATGCAGGCATTGTTAAATGCTTCCTTTGTTGTTGTGGCAGTTTTGTTGAGGGTGTGTGCTGGCGCGATTCTGCAGTGTGTTCATGAAGTGAGAGCTATCTCTGTGTCTCTGAGATCAGCCAAGTGTGCTGATGTCATCTTTGAGAGTTCATGTTGTGCTGATGTCATCTTTAAGCTGACCGACATGACGTGACATGCTTTGTGTGTTTCCTGCAGGATTTATACTTGTCCATACTACATGCTAAATTAGCTCTGTTTCAAAACCTAGTGTGTCTACAGTCATGGAAGTTGCTGTCATAAAACCTCAGAAGTCGCCAACAATGAAAATGCAGGGGAGACTCAACTTACCGTTCATTTAAATGGATTTTAAAGTTAGTTTAATCCAGGGTTTTTTTTTTTTTTTTTTTGCACATAGCTTACACTGATACATTCATTATCTTTAAATTGCACATTGTTTGGATGACAACACTGGCCAGGATGTGGAATAACAATTTTGTAAATAATGGGTTAAAATTCTTCTTATTATTTTTTTTTTATTTATTTTTTTTCATCCAATTAATCAAAGAAGTTTTAAGTCTATTGTTTCAAAGCAGCTTTAAATAAAAGCATGAAGTTAATGTTTTTAATATTTTAATATCTTCCTTAAGTTGCATTTGGCAGATTAAGCTGGGAAATAAAGTAGTTTACATTATGTTATATTATAAAACCTCTAGCAGTTGATAGAGATTTGCTATATAGCAACGCTTTACATGCGTGTGTGTATATATAAATATATATATATATTTATTTATTTATGTAGTTAGTTAGTTAGTTAGTTAGATATACAACATTATATATAGACCTGTGCAATAATATAGTTTGCAAATTGCGAAGATATAAATATTCACTGTGCCAATAATTAATAATCAAAGATATAATCAACAGATTCATCGATTTATTAACAGTTGTTAGTTACAGCCCTGCATGCAATAGTTGTTGAAATGATCTATTTTTATTAATGCTGAACAAATATTTTTGTTATTGATACTTTTCATATGCATTTTTTAAATGCAAATTTTAACACAATTTCTCTCGCTTCGTTTTTTTTTTTCACTGAACTTTTCGCAGTGCTCGTCCTTTCGATGAAGGATGTGTGTGATGCCAAATAAACGTACAAATTTGTCCGAATCAGACTTCATGTCGAGAGCACTCCTGTGATGACTTGAAATTCTGCTCACTAAGTTTTGAAACAGTTTTTTAAGTATCTAAAGTGACTGTATCTTTAACTACACAAACATTGCAGAGCCGCAGTGCCAGGCCAGCTGTCTCAGACCGGAAGTTAGGGCGGAGCTGACGATCTCCTATAATACACACCCTCCACTAACCCTAACCTCACTACAACTTTAAACTCCACCCTAGCAAATGGCTAACCTCACCCCACCACTAACCCTACTCTTACTGAGGCTATAATCCCCCGTCTGAGACAGCTGGCCTGGTGCGGCTGTCCTGAAACAGTCAGGACCTGTGGCTCTGCTGTTGGATACTATTGAAACATCAAGTCAGTGGGTTCAGCGATACACCATGTGTATGAGTGAGGGTGTGTGGGTTTAGGGTAGCTCTGAAAAGAGGAGCACACAGCCAGAGTCCTGCGGAGAGACTTGTTGCCCTAGTTTCTCCCAGCTGGATGATGATGTGATGCTAAGAATAACCTGAGAAGGGGCAGATGGAGGCTATTTCAGGTTTGTAAACGGAGGGCTGAACATGAGAGTGCATGAACAAGAGCTCAATGTCATATTTATAGAGGGACAGACATAATAGAAGATCCTAGTACACCATTTATTAAGGTCTTGATGAAAATTGAACATTTATTTCATAACCAACCTAGTGTTTGTGTAGTGAGATGAGTGCAAAACCATGGATAGCTGCTCATTACCATGTTTTAATTAATGTAAGACTATAAAAACAGTATTGCTGCTATTGCAGGTGAAAACTTGATCCTCACTCACTTCAGACTATATTGAATGAATCGACTAGCGATTTTCACAAAATTACCATAGCCATTACAGTACATTTTTTTTGTATAGGAGATCAGCCAATTTAGTCTGTGCTTATGCAATTAAAGTTTATCTAATTAAATCAATTTCAAGTCAAATCAGATTCCTTTTCTATCTGTAATAGGCAATATTTTAGTATTATTTATATACTATTATTTGATATATTTCAGTGTTTTAATAATTGTATGTGGTTTTGTCATTTTTAATATTTCTGTTTAGCTGTATTTTTATTTCAATTGTTCGCTAATTTTAGCACTTTAACTTAAACTTAAAATAACTAACTGCATTAAATAGGGTTATCATCTAATATTTATATTTTATGTTATTTTATTTCAGCTTTTTAATAGTTTTTAGTTAACGGTTTATCATTACTTAACATTAACAACACCGGTAAAAGTACGACGGCTCATTCGAGATTCCAGGTCAAACATCCGCGTTGCAGTGTTATTGTGTTGTGCTCTGTCATTGTTGATTATGCAAAAATCCCAGAGCTCTCAATTTATCTCAAATTTGTGGCCAACAGTTTTGCAAGGGCCGCTGATAGTGGAAGTGAACTGACCGGACTGACACATCTGATGTCTTACTGGAGATCAAAGGTCTCCTTGTGTCTGACAACTAATGCGTCACTTATTGCTGAGGCTCTTCATGACACTGTTATACAACAGTTTATATATGTACGTCTGAACTTGACCGAGCGGATCAGAGCATCTGTGGCTGGACTGCAGACTCATGAGGAGTGTTTATGAGGCTTGAGGTTTCTGTGGGAATGGAGGTTTAGTTGGTGTGTGTGTGTGTGTGTGTGTGTGTGTTTGGGTCGGGATAGCGGTATGTGTTGATGTCAGTGAAGTAGTGCCATGATGCTTCAGTTGAGTGAAGAGATCCCAGCTCACCATCTCGCATCAGGTAAGGGTATGTGTGTGTGTGTGTGTGTGTGTGTGTGTGTGTCTGTTAGAGAGAGCTAGAGAATGGGAATTAGGGCTTCACAATATATCGAAATTATTGAAATACCGCAAATGTATATATCGCGATATGCATATCACAACGGCTTGCAATAACTGGGGTCATGAACAAAAGACAAAGAGAAAATCACTCGCTGCTCTCGGCTGAATAACTTTTGTTGCTTTAATAACAATCAGTATATATTTCATTTATACAGTGAAAACTAAGAAGTGTTTATTTTTACATTTGATTATTCAGTTTCTGTTGTTAAATAAACCTAATGTAGGATAACCTGAAACCCTGAACCCCGTGGTTTACACTGATGTTAAAGTAACACTTCTTATGCTTCAGTAAAACACTGCTGTTCACTTTCAGTTGTATGTTTTCTTGTCACAAAAAGAATGTGAAACACGTATGTAGGTTATATAATTTTAAATATATTTTAAAGATAATTTAAGTTTATTTTAATGAGTTATAGCATTTTTCTTCAATATCGTGCAGCCTTAATGGGAATTGATTATTCCAGATTTCCAGTGATTGTATTTGGAATTTTAATGAATGTATGGAAATGGAATTTGGTACACAAGCACGAGATGGACACTACCGTTCAAAAGTTGTTGTTTTTTGGAAAGAAATTAATACTTTCAGTAAGGATGCATTAAATTGAGAAAAAGTGACAATAAAGACACATGTAATGTTACAAAAGATTTCTCTTTCAAATAAATGCTGTTCTTTTCTATTAAGAAGCCTGTAAAATAATGTGGATGATAAAAATGTTTCTTGAGGAGCATATTAGAATGATTCTGAAGGATCATGTGACACTGAAGACTGGAGTAATGATGCTGAAAATTCAGCTTTGATCACAGGAATACATTTTATAAAAATTTGTAGTAAAATAGAAAAATATATATAAATATTTCACTGTTTTTACTGTATTTTTGATCAAATAAATGCATCCTTTATGAGCAGAAGAGACTACTTTCAAAAACATTTTAAAAATCTTACCAACCCCAAACTTTTGAATGGTAGTGTGTGCACTTTTGTTTATTTACAGTCATTCTTGTTAGGCTGAAGTAACATGGGTTAGATATTAAGATGTTTTGAGTCAGGTTAGAGTTTGGATATTTACAAGTTAAATATTTACCAAATTTAACTTAGCTATAGTTTGGAGGCAAATCTACTGTGTGTTTTATTTTGTTTAAATCTAGTTAAGTGTAGGCCATAAACCAGATAATCTTTTAATCTGTGTTTCAATCTAAATGATCAGACGATGACTCTGATTACAGGATAATATTGTCTATAATATAGTATAACAACAGGGTTTTTCCTGGGTCAAAAATGGTCTTCGGTGGTGGCGGACAAACACGGTCATCCACACACAAACAGTGCAAAGTATTCTGCCCATGTGACCTGTAAGCCCAAGACTGACAATACATTCAAAATAAATGCAAAGAAACAGTTTGTAATATTAACTTAGATCATAAAAACAAAGTGCCTAGAACTATTTATGTAAATTTAACTTTAACTTTATGTACATTTATATGTAAAAAGTGAACAACAAAGTTCATAGAAAAAAAGTGTCGGGTATATTATTTTGTGTTTATACCAAGTCTTAATGAACATAATAATTTGACATACATAATCAGATTGTTTTGTTCCGCACATTGCTATGGTTATCATTGTCAATCGTGTTGTATAGTTAGCAGCGTAAAAAAAAAAAAAAAAAAAAAAAAATATATATATATATATATATATATATATATATATATATATATATATATATATATGTATATATAAGAAGGAGGCGAGAACCAGCGAACATTCAAAGACTTTTAATAAAATAAATAAACAAATACAAAAACGAAAGTAAAGACACACATAATAAAACAAAATCAAATAAAATAAAACATCAAATAAACAACAGCAAATAAAACAGTCCAGGCCTGGTCCTCTCTCGATCTTCACTATCTATCTATCTATCTATCTATATATATATATATATATATATATATATATATATATATATATATATATATATATATATATATATATATATATATATATATATATATATATATATATATATATATATATATATATATAATATAAAATTAAGAAAGCGAGCAAAGATCACTGGCATTATAATCATACTTTTCAAGTGGACTTCAGTGTGCGTGCGTGCGTGTGTGTGTGTGTGCGTGTGTGTGATGACAACCAGCTAGTGGGGACATTTTACTGGTCCTCACTAGTTAAAGGCTAATAAATCAGCCAAAACATGTTTTTCTTTAAATCTAGTGTTTTGCACATGTTTCTGTGATGGGTTGAGTAAGGCCATAGAAAACATCATGAACCTGATATAAAATCAATGGAAGTCTTATGCAGTGTCCTCACTAATATAGTCAAACAACTGTGTGTGTGTTTAAGCCTAATGAGAATGCATTTATTTTAATTCAGGATTGCTCACGGGACAGTGACTGCTGTCATGTGCTTCATTATTCCTCCATTATCTCTCTCTCTTTCTCTCTCTCTCCACTGGTGATGGTGTCTTTCATTTGGTCTGTCACCCTCACTGGATGTTTACCCGAATTCCTCAGCATATAATACTTCTCTCTCTCCCTTGCTTCCCTTCTTCCTTCTCTCTCGTTCTCTTTCTCTCATTCCTTCTGCAGCATTTCTAGCTGTTGGTTCCTCTTACCCCCATAATGGCTCT
This sequence comes from Scardinius erythrophthalmus, assembly GCF_964197995.2. Classification (NCBI taxonomy): domain Eukaryota; kingdom Metazoa; phylum Chordata; class Actinopteri; order Cypriniformes; family Leuciscidae; genus Scardinius; species Scardinius erythrophthalmus. Next base: position 39,373,029 of record NC_138232.1, read on the forward strand.
AACAGCCTCTCTAAAGGTAACACTGTCTGTCTGATGCTTTATCTGTCTATTTTCCACTCGTCTGTCATCTATTCTTACAGAAAGCCTGTCCTTTCTAGTTTCTGCTTCTATTTTTGAGCTAGTATTTGACCTCGGACAACCAGCATGTGTAGTCTAGTGTGTTAAATGCACTGCAGTGTCCTAGAGCCATCTGAAACTCACATTAAAGGGGTCATATCATGGAAAACCGTGGATAAAACTCTTATTTAATATGTAAACATCTGTTATTTACAACATTTATTGAAACTAAACTATGAGCACATTAACATAAGAAAAGCTACATTAACACATAAACACGTATTTGGTATTCATAATTTGGCATTGTTACTCATTTCATATGTGAAGAGGTTAGCCAATCACAGATCTGTAATAGATATAATTTACATAAAGTCTTAAAGGTACAGTAGTCAAATCATGTCGCAGCAAGCAATTTATCTATCAATGCCGAACCTGAAAATTGCAAAAATTTGCAATTTTGAGCAAACAGCTTTAGATACCAGGTGGTCGACAAAATGTCTTGCTGTTGTTGAATCTGTCGGGGACAACCAGGTTTCATTGATTATCTATTTGTTGCAGTGCATCTGGTTTGGACTCAGGTTCTCGCACAAATAGGAAATTAAAAGGAAACCCTGTTAAATAACATTTGGTGCAACTTTGACAAAAATTATTAGTTGGCCTTAAGTAAAAAATGACCCCTTTAAAGTTGTAGTGTTTATATGCAGTAGACAGCAGTACATCTGTAGTGTAGAGTAAACTCACTTTAGATTTCGATCCGTGTACACTACTGTCATAAGTTTGAGATTTGGTTTTCTCTTCTGCTCACCACGGCTGCATTTATTTGATCAAAAATACAGTAAAAAACAGTAATATTGTGAAATATTATTAGATTTTAAGTTTACCGTTTTCCATTCTCATATATTTTAAACTATAATTTATTCCTCTGATGCAAAGCTGAATTTTCAGCATCATTACTCCAGTCTTCAGTGTCACATGATCCTTCAGAAATCATTCTAATATGATGATTTGCTGCTCATTAAACAATTCTGATTATTATTATTAATGTTGAAAACAGGTAACATTATAAATGTCTTTACTGTCACTTTTGATCAATTTAATGCATCCTTTCTAAATACAAATAGTAATTTCTCTCTTACAAAAGTGTGTAGTGCATGCAATCAATAGTGAATCTGAATACATGTGTTTTTTAATGCACTTTGGGTTTGTGCATGACATCACTGCAGTGTGTGTGTGGTGCATGTGTAGAGCTTGCCATATGGCGTGTGGGTGTTTCTACACCTTCCTATTTTGGTTTGTCTTGCCGAGAGAGCAAGAAGAACTATTATTTTTTTCTATTTGTTTATAGAAAAAAAAACGATTTATTTTCCCGTGCACCGCTAGTGTAGTTGCCAGTAATTGTAGGATTTCTTTCAGGATTTTGTTTGTGTGACTCTTTGCCTGTCTCTCTCTCTCTCTCTGTAGTCCTCAGCGCTGAGCGGGTGGAGCAGATGACCAAGACCTACAATGACATCGACGTGGTCACACACCTCCTGGCTGAAGTGAGTGATGTGATCGTTCAGCAAACTGTGATAAAGTGCCTTGTCTAGTTTGCTTTTGATCGTAATGTCTCTTGATTGGCTGTCTGTTTGCATTACGATGTCGTCCCGCAGAGGGATCGCGATCTGGAATTGGCCGCACGGATTGGTCAGTCTCTCCTGCAGAGGAACCATGTGCTGCAGGAGCGAAACGAATCTCTGGAGGAGCAGCTAGCACAGGCTGTAGACCAGGTACAACACGCTTTCACAGGCTAAACATGTACAAGTGGGGTTTCGAATTTGGATGAATAAATCAAAAGTAGGGTAATTGCGATATGGACTGGTGTCTGTGAATATTTAACCGCAAAAAGACCGCTAGTGAAATATGAAGTCTGTATGTTCTGTTTGTCTCTGTGTTAAATCGTTAATGTTTTATGCATATATTTGACAAAAAAAAAAAAAAACGTTTTTGATAGTACATTTGTATTAAATCATAAATCCAGAAAAATCAAAAGACAGATTTCATAAGGCCTTATTATTGAAAAAATAAATAGGGATATCAGTGTCGGCCGATATATGTTCATTTTTAATGTTATCATTTTGATAAATTTGGCCGATATATTAAAGGTCCCATATTGTCAAAACTGTAATTTCCTGGCTTTTTTCATGATAACACAGGGCTAGGGTCTATGAAACTACCATATAAGTTTCAAAACAGTCGATCCACAGACAAATGCACACAGCCTGCATAAAGTAACTGTGCCTTTTCACTGTGCCGTTGTGACTTCCGTATAAGTGTGATGTCAGAACTACTCAGTCACCGCCTTCAGTCACAACCCCCACCAATGGTGCGTCACTCAGAAAACAACAGGCCAATCAGAAGGAAGGCTCATGAATATTAAGTAGACAGGCCAAAATCGACCTGTTCTTAGCAGAGCTCCTGAGAAAGGAGCTGTAAAAATATATTGAGATGGTTTTTGGTACTTAAACCGCAAATATATATTCTTAAGGACATCAAAAGCTCAAATAAAACTTCAGAAAGGTTTACAATATGGGACCTTTAAAGCCAGTAAATAATGGATTATTTCCTTCAGCTGATGGTTTTAAATTGCTTAAAATATGCTTGGAATCACTTAAAAAAATGGAAAATACTGCTAAGTGAAAAAATGTTTTTCATACTGCTATGTGCTGCTCAAGTCATATAGGCTACATCAAATTATAATGAAAACATTATTAGAATTGTGTGCTTGAGACATGCCTTTTAATGGTGAGACTTTTGTTTTTGTTATCATGCTCTCAAAAATGATTAAAAAAAATTGGATTTAGATTTATCGGCCAATATATCGGTTATCGCCTTTCAAATATGAAGGATTATCGGTATCGGCCCAAATGTTCATATTGTGGCTAAAAAATTATTTATTTTATGAATTCAATTGATTAGTTGTGTTTTTAGATCATTAAAATTGAATCAATTAAAATGGAACCCAGGAAAGTTAAAAGGAGGGGGAAAAGCTAATTTGGGAAAAATAAAATGGAATTTAGAAAAGAAAAAAGAAAAAACGATTTCATAGGGTCCTAAAAATGTCATTTTGGTTAAACTTTTAATAAGTTGTTGTCAAATTGTACAAGTTTCATTCAATTAATTAGATATGCTTTTTGTTAACTAAAACCGATTTTAAAGTGCCCTATATAAGCTACACACAAACTCTCTGTATCAGGTTCATCAGCTTCAGCATGAGTTGGCGAAGAAGGATGAGCTCCTCCGGATGGTTGCGAGCGCCAGCGAGGAGAGCGAGACCGACTCCAGCTGCTCCACGCCGTTACGCCAGCAGGGGCCCTCAGGGGCCGCTCTCGCCCTCAGCCAGCTGGAGGCCCTTCAGTCCAAACTCCAGGAGCTGGAGGACGAGAACCTCTCGCTGAGATCTGAGGTGCGGCACGGGCTCTGCCTGATATTACAGGAGCTGAAGGGTTTGACGAAAGCGTGACCTCTGGTGTTTTACAGGCCTGTCACCTGAAGAAAGAGACCTTCACTTATGAGGAGAAAGAACAGCAGCTGGTGAACGACTGCGTTAAAGAGCTACGTGAGTATTTCCAAGATCCAAATCAACTTAAATGACTCTGCATAATCAGCAGCATCATAAACCAAATTAAACCTCGTTAATGGACACTAAATTTGTCTGCCATTTGGATGACATTTTTTGTGATGCGTTCTAGGATTCCACAAAAAAGTCATTCATCGATTTTGGCCAAAATGCAATTTTGCAGCTGCATTTTAAAACAGCGTCTGCATTCAAAGACCACTATGATACCTAAAAATGTCTCTCTAGGGTTTGGAACAGAGCCTCAGCACATAAAAAAATATTAGATATGCTTGCATGCATCCAAATAATCCATTAGTAATCAGATTGTTGGCTCAATCGGACTGAAACGTCTTCATGCAATCAATCTGAAAGCGCTTGAACTGATTGGAAGGGTGAGACAGACCTAAAATAATCCACTCAACTGACCAATTTCTCAATCGGATTCAAACATACGTTGTGCACATTCGCAGTGCTGTGAATATTTACAAAATATTTGCTAAAAAAGCTCTTCATACATACAGTATATGTCAGATTTATATATATATGTATTTATATATGCTTACGGTTGCTCTGCTGACATTATTGCAAAAGCATTCTTCATATTTGAGACTGCGCTGTGGTTTTGTTCGGAATACTTGTAATGCACATTAACGATTATGTGAATCGTATTGCAACGTATAGGTCTCATGTAAACAGAACTTTCAGAATCTGAAATCAGATTGGATTCATTCGGATTGATGAAAATTAGTGCATGGAAACATTCTATTGAATGTGATGTGGGTTAATTTAGAGTTGTTTATTCAGTGTGTTTGTTTAACAGGCGAGTCAAACAGTCAGATGGTGTCACTGACGGAAGAGCTCTCCCTGAAGAACGAGGATTTAATGAGACATCAGGAGGAGATCGCCCAACTCCTCACACAGATCGTAGAGCTCCAGCACAGAGTCAAAGAGGTCAGCATACATCACGCCACATCTACTTTTACACTACTCCTCAGAGGTTTGGGGTCAGACAGAATTTTTTTATTTTTTTTAAGAATGCTTTTTTTCACCAAAAGTGACCATTTATAATGCTGTTCTTTTAAACTTTCTATTCATTAAAAATCCTGAAATGTATCACGGTTTCCAAACTGTTTTAACATTGATAATTTAACAATGTTCTCAATGCTCGAGTTCATGTGTAGAGCCCCTGGTGATACTTCGAGCAAAGTTTCATGTTGTGTCGAGCCTTCTTAGTGTTTTAAAAATAGCGATTTTGATGCTATCATAAGGTGCGTTTCCATTACAGATTTGCGCCAAACTTTTACGATTTTTTTCTAAATGTCGACAAAAAACTATTGCGAAATGACACCATTTCCATTAACTGATGTTATGCGACTAAAACTAAATTTTTTCCTCTCGCGATAAGTAAGTAATCATTCCAAAAACCATGGCAAAGGACGTTGGTAGGATTATGTATTTCCCAGCCAGTGCACTAGCCATTATTATTAAATGAAGGAGATGTATGTGTGTTTTCCAAGCATTAATGGTAAGGACGACCCTTATTATACTTGTGAGCGGCTCATATGAGGTGTTTTTGGGTGTTTCTCCCTCATATCTGCATCGAGGTCTTGATTGTGGCATTTATTTGAGGTTTAGAATCCAGTATTCCTGTAATTCTTCTGTCTTTTATGAATTTAATAAAGAACTCTGTGTCGTATTCAGTCCAAACATACCGCGTCGTCTACGTCAGCTGAGGTGACTGTAAATGCAGTTTTCCATTGCAGTTTTGCAAAATATTTCTTTTTCGAATTGCCTGAAAAACCACCTCATGCGAGCGTAAAAACTTTTTTGCGCTAAATGGGAGTTTTTGCGAAATTGACGTTTCCATTGGGCGTATTTTCAATTCGCAATTTCAATTTGCGCAATTTGAAGAGTAATGGAAATGCAGCTATAGTCGTGCCCCAAGCACTCCCATTCAGAAGGCAATTTGACCGAAAACGAAAATACGGTCAAACTTAAAAGTGGCGTTTCCATTCTAATTTTTAAACGAAAGTTTGCCTCGGGTAGATTAACAAAAAAGACCCAAGGTGACATTTTGGCGACAGTTATCCTTTAAATAAATGCAGCCTTGATGAGCAAAAGAAACTTTTTTCAAACTTTTTTTTTTTTTTATCTTACCAACCCCAAATTTTTGAACAATAGTGTATGTTGATGTATAATTGAGTATGTCTTGGTTTTCTCAGTTGGCGCTAGAGAAAGAAGAGCTGAGAATTCACCTTCAAGCCTCAAAGGAAGCACAACGGCAACTTACAGCTGAGGTAAAGCCACACACACATACTGATGTAATGAACCGTAAACCAATCCGTCTGCAAATCTGGATTAAGACGGTTCAAAAGCCCTGTTTTACAGAAATGCGAGGTTAAGGGCCTTGTTTGGATTAATCCGCTTGATTTAAGGTCTTAAAGCATTTTAAATATCAGTTTTAAAGTTTTACAGCAAAGCAGCTTAGTCACTGTGATTTAGAAAAGGCCATAAACTTATCCAGCATGTGGTGTGTCTGTCTTATCATTGCACTTTTGCTGAACTTATGAAATATGACCGTAGATGCTGGCGTGTTATAATGTGTCACAGGCCAGTGTTAGTTAATAAGAAATGCTGTGATCATTTCACTGGAAGTATTATGGCAAGAATGTCTTTAATCTCTTTGTATATCAGCATATCAAACTCTCTCTCATTTTTTGGGCTAATAAATTGTCCCAGGAATAATTGCAATCAACAATATTACTGTCATTTTTAAGACCATTTTGTCTCACTGATATAATGACGATATAGAAATATAGATATATAAGAGCATAATAATGCAAGTACACCCAAGTGCATCAAAGAGCAATTTTTAATTCTTAAGAATATTCAGGTATTGGAATTAGAAAAAAATTTATATCCTAAATAAATAAATCTAGGAATGCGCATGAGTACCAGAAATGTTCGATCATGAAAATGATGATCCTTTGACTTAAAATGAAAAGAATATATATTTTCCACTTTTTTCTGATTGGTTATGGCATTTTGGGATGGGATGTAGTCAAGACTGGCTAAAATGTTGGTGACATTCATTCTTATGTTAACAAACAGCAAGCATGTAAACACAATGGGCAATGTCGAGTTCCTCAAAAATGATCGAAATCATGTCCATATATCATACAATATAGTCATTTTCATGACAGGCCTACTCTGCTGTATTATGAGGCACACCAGCTGCCTGCGGAATATAAACATCGGTCTGTGTGTGTGTGTGTGTGTGTGTGTGTGTGTGTGTGTGTGTGTGTGTGTGTGTGTGTGTGTGTGTGTGTGTGTGTGTGTGTTAGCTGAAGGAGCTGTCGGACAGAAATGCAGAGTGTGTGGGAATGTTACACGAGTCTCAGGAGGAGATTAAGGAGCTGCGCAGTAAGAGCACTCCGTCTGCAGGCCTGCGCAGACACCTGTCTTATGGACTCTATCCCATGGTGAGAAACACAATCTCTTGCTCCACACCTCCATCTCTCTCACACACATTTCTTCTTTTACAATCACATCTGTTCTTAAAAGAAACTTATTCAGTAACCTACACATGCTAAGCATTATAATATCCATTGCATTTCATTTGTTCTTTTTATTTCTCATTTTATTTAGTTTTGTTTTTGTGATTGCTTTGTTTTATTTTGTTTCATTTAGTTTTTGTTTTGTCTTTTTCATTGTATTTCATTTTTTTTTTTTTTTTTTTTGTTAGTCATTTTCATTGTATTTCATTTTTTATTTTGTTTTTTGTTTTATTTTGTTTAGTTTTTGTTTTATTTCTCATTTCGTTTTTTTGTTTTGCTTTGTTTTCATTTTATTTATTATTTTTATGTTTTATTTAATTTAGTTTTTGTTTTTTATTATTTCATTTAATTTAGTTTTTAGTTTTAATTTTTGGGGTTTTTCATTTTGTTTCATTTAAATTTTGTTTTATTTCTTGTTTTTGTTTTGCTTTGTTTTTTTGTTTTGTTTTTTTGTTATTCATTTGTTTCAGTTAATTCCGTTTGTTTGTTTTTTGTTTAGTTTTTTTAGTTTTTTTTTTCTTGTTTCAGTTTTGGTTTTGTTTTGTTTTTTATTTAATTTCATTTAGTGTTGTTTTTTTTGTTTGTTTGTTTGTTTGTTTGTTTGTTTGTTTGTTTGTTTGTTTTTTACTCTGTCTCTTTGGGTTAACAGGTCTTATAATCATTGCTTCTCTTTTTTTTTTTTTTTTTTTTTTCAGGATTCTTTGGCAGCTGAGATTGAAGGTACTATGAGGAGAGAGTTGAGTGTAGATGAAGAAATCGCCTTTGAGGACCAGAGGTGACACTCACCATTCTCCCTTACACACACCATCACGTTTCCATAGCCATGTGGTCCTTCAGCAGTACTGACCTTTGACCCCGTCCACTCTGTCTTTGAAGGTCGACCCATAAGCGTGTGTTCCAGACGGTACAGTCAGTGAATCGGGCCGTGATGAGAGCGGCTGCCGCTGTGCCTCCGATCCCTGGATCCGCTCGCAGCGGCGTGATCATGACACCAGTGCCCTATCCATCACACACACACAACACAGAGGAAGAAGCTGGAGATGTGGACGTCACCAAGTGAGTGGGACTGGAGAATGTATTTATACTTAGGGCTGTCAAATAAATAATTTTAATATCGAATATTCGTTGAATTTAAAAAGAAAACCTGCACATTCAAATGCGAAAACCGTGCATTCAAATTTTTTATGTGTCAGGAGCATAGACTGTAAAAGGTCAAGAGGCGCGCGAGACATGATGATGGTTTTGTTAGCGTATCCAGTATACAGCAGGTGCGGCTGCGTTCTTCATTTGAAATACATTGTCAACAAAGCGCTCAGCACTCGCTGCAGATCTAGTTGACTGGTGTTTTTGACGAACAATATGTGGAAGTAGTGAGTAGAACTGGATTGTTTCTGAATGGCAGTTTTCTATTTTGTAGATCATCATGCTGTCTGCTGAAGCGTGTTTTCTCAGGTTACTGATGCACTTAGACTCAGGTTTCTCAGGTTTTATGCACTATTGTAACCTAATTTTCCTTGCACGCACATTAAGGAAATTATATTTTATTTAAGAACAATTGTTTCAAAAGTTAATGCACTTTAAAAAGTGAATGTTATTTCATTTAAATAAAAGATGGGATGCTAGATTTGGTTTATATTATGCTTATTGCGCTCGCTTGCACTCTCTTGTGGGCATAGGAGACAATACAGCACTTTTTTCTCTTAACATTAAAGCTGCAGTCCGTAACTTTTTTGGGTTAAAAATGATCCAAAATAAATGTTTGAGCAAGTACATAACCAGCCAGTGTTCAAAACTCTCTGCTTGCCGTAGCTCGATTCAAAAGAGTAAGCTTGTAATAATGTTTTTAATTCCAGTGGCATTGACGTGATATGATAAGCGATCGTTAGATTTAATCAGCGCGATTTACTGCAATGCTTTTTTTTCCTTAGTTGGTCAGAACAAAAGTGGATGTTACTTGCTTGTTCAGACATTTTCCGGTGAAAATTCTTATGTTGGTCATACTTCCAAAAAAGTAGAATCTGTGATCCCGAATGCCAGTATCCACACCGGCGCGGCGACTGACAGCCGCACGCTCTCCTCAAAACATTGGATTCATCCGCACCAGCCCTAATTTATACCCACAATGCTTTTGTGTGTTTCTGATACGCGTGTGTGTGCGCTGCAGAGAGAACTCCCGTCGAGGTCGGCCCGGTTCTCCCGGAGGAAACGACCTGACGTCAGCCGTGAACCGGCTCTCCCTGCGGAGGCAGAACTTCGTGTGCGAGCGCCAGTTCTTCCAGGCGGAGCGAGAGCGTAAGCTGAAGCTGTTGGCGGAGGAGTCGGACGCGGGCGCGAGCGGATGCAGTTCACCAATGGGAAGCACCGTCTCTTCTTTCACCAACCTATCAGAATTCTCCTTTTCCTCCAGCTGTTTCAAGACATTTCTTCCTGAAAAACTGCAGATTGTTAAACCAATGGAAGGTGAGGATAGGATAGCGTGCCTTAAAAAATGTTTTTCTGAAATCGGCATGTACTTCTTAGTTGATTATGTTCAAACAGTCCGTTAAGATAGTCAGTGTATGGACTATGAGCATTTGGATACATTTCTCTTTTTATGAAAAAGGATTTTGTCATTTTTACTGTCACACTTTATAGTAAGGTCATTAATATTAGTTAATGCATTGTTTAACTAACTGAATTTAAATAAACTAAAAGCATGTATTATTGTTAATGTTCCATCAATATATATTAATGTTTAATTAACAGTTTTCTATTTCAATACCTTTTAAAATGTAATTTATTCCTGTGATCAAAGCTGAATTTTCAGCATCATTACTCCAGTCTTCAGTGTCACATGATCCTTCAGAAATCAGTCTAATATGATGAATGTTTGTCCCTGTTGTCCTGGATCTGCAGGTTCTCTGACTCTTCATCATTGGCAGCAGTTGGCTAAACCCCACCTGGCCACTATCCTAGACCCCCATCCAGGTGTAGTTACCAAAGGCTTCCGCCCCCTCCCTCAGGACAGCGTTTATCACCTGAATGACCTTGAAGAAGATGAAGACCAGGCAAAACTCTCATGGGAACAGAAGAGAAAAGAGGAGGAGACACAGGCCACAAAAACAAAAGAGGATGAGGAGGAAGAGGAGGAAGGAATCACATTTCATGTGCGGTCATCATCCACTCCGGAAGAGAAGACCGAGAGGAGGCGTGTCCAAAGCCCAGCTAATGCCCCGCCCCTTCCTGCATCCCTCAGGAACTCCCCTGTGCCCATAGCAACGGTTGTCTCCATAGCAACAGCAGTTAACCAGACAGCTTTTCCTACAGTCAGTTCTGGAGTCTCAGGATCAGCAGATCCGCAGTTTGACCTGAATGTCGTCTCTAAAGCGTCCTCTACAGGTAAACGGCTGTCATTGCAACCAACGTGTCCGTTCCTGAATAATAAATAATGCATGTTTGATGATCACTTTTTTGTTTGTTTAGCTATAAACCCTGGGAAATATCAGAGCTCCACTTTTTCCACGTACACCTTCACTACCTGCCGGATCCTGCATCCCAGTGACAGCACGCAGGTTACACACAGGTAAAACAACGACCAGCCCTAATAAAAACAACTGTTATTATTTTTGCTGTTCTGTTTGGTGACATAAGTAAAAATGTGCAGTTTATTGAAGTAAGGAGCTGACCTAAGATAGATAGGTAAAAATTATTTTACTTTTTACTAACCTTTTCTCATCTGAGCTGGGCTTTCTTGATTGTTTTTTAATCACAAAAAACACAAAAGTTCTATTTTTTGGCAAATGTAAAGGCCCTTTCACACCAAAAGTGAATTGAATGAGCCTTAGGTGAAGGAAATATAAATTCACACCTGTACAGTAGAGGGCGCCGCTCATTCTGAACTGCAGAAGAATAGGATGCAGGAGAAGAGAGTTCAACACTTACTTCAGCAATAAAAACTCTAGTCATTTTTGCTTATTAGTATGGTCGAATTGGATCATCAATGGTCAGCAGCAAACACATTGCTTAATAAAGTGAGATTAAAAGCATAAATTATATTTGTGTTAACATTTAATTATTGGTTTGCTAATATTCTGAGTTTGCATTTGACTGTTTGTATTCATTCTGAGGAATACTGAATCTGTGCATCTGCGATGAGTAAACGCCTGCTCACATTTAGTCTAGAACTACAATAAGTATCATGTTCACACACAACGCCTCTGCACTTACTCATGATTTCTCAACATGAGGACAGAAGAGCTGTCAGTCTATATATGGGAAAACAAAGTAACTTGCATTATTTTTTTGAAAATGGTCATTTAAAAGTAATGTGTTACTTGAAAATGTAATCTGATTACTTAACCAGGTTACTTGTAATGCGTTACCCCAACACTGGTTATGAATGGATCTGGTTGATTGTATTCCTGTGTTTTGTTTCTGTTCATCAGCTCTGCCTGTAGTCCTTCTGTCAGCGTTAACACCCCGAGTTCTCTCCGGACCGGTCCCAGTACTCCAGTGACACCCTGCAGGTTGAGTCTGGGTGATTGTTTCCCGGTTCGCCGGCCTGCGGCGCCCCCTGGTGGTCTCGCCAAGCTCCTGCTGGAGAAGGGCATCTCTGCTCAGGGTCCCGTCGCTGAGGCGGCACCTAAAAAGCCTCTTTCTCTCCGTCTTCTTCCCAGCACTCCTCCAAACTCCCCTTCCCACTCCCCATGCCCCTCCCCAGTGCCCTTCGACTCCCGATCCACCTCTTCGGACAACTTTCTGGCATCCCGTCCCGCTGAGCTCTTCCTGCAAGACGTTTACGGGCTGAAACTCGGTCGTGCCTCTCGACCGGATCTCCTCAGCCCTGATCAACCCCCTCACGGCCAGTCAACCAAACCGGACCGCCACGGCGTCAAGCTCGTGGAGCATCTGCGCAAGCTAGGCTTGGATAAAAAAGTGCTCCAAGGGTCTGATGCCGATGGTGCCCATCCACAGGAATCTGCCACCTTCCTAGCAACAGGAGGCGGCAGCTTATTGGACGGGCTTAGGCGAAATCAAAGTCTACCTGTTATGGTTGGCCGCCGTAGCGCATCCGTTTCCAGTCCGCCCTTTCCTGTCCCGCCCCCTCACCCGACTTCATTGGCCCTTCCCACTCCTCCATGGGGGAACCCAAACGAACCACGCCGCACACGTAGACCCGCCTCCCTCTCTCAGGCCCCCCCCCACCTGCATAATTAATAAGGATGTGGGAGGGGTCAAAACCGTCAGTTCCCCTTCCTGCCACCCGTAAACAGACCAAAAGAAGCCGAAAGACATTTAAGGTTGTTTTTAAAGCACAAAAAAATGAAGGGAAAGTGTTGATGAAGAATTTAAAGGCCTTATCATAGCACTCAAGAGGAAATACAGACTTCTAATACTATTTTTTTTTCCCCGTCTTTTCTTTAATGGTTCATCTTCACCCCTTTATCCTTATTTACTCTCATTAACACTTCATCGCACTTCTGTTCTGTCCATTAACTCATGAGGCTGTGGAGCTGTGAGGTGGCGGAGAGCAGGAAGGAATACGTACGTGTGGAAGGATGTTGAATGTTGGATGGAAGGAAGGAAGTTTAAAAGAATGCTATAAAGTTCTGGGAATATGAAGGTTTCTGTAGGTTTATTTAGAATTTTCTGTCACTTTGATTCATCCTAGTGAATCATATAAACGAGATTGAGGTGATGAACACAAACACGAATGGAATACGCAAGTGAAATGAATGTTAGCGTCTCCACAGCCTCATTTTAGGAGTTTGTCTCGATTCATTCAGCAGTTCCTGAGTTTCTGGCCAGTCTGTCCTGCGTTATAGACGTTTAGTAGAACATCGGCCTGCCTGTTTTGTCTTTTTTATTGTCTGTATTTTTGCATCATTGCAGGTGTAGGTGGAAGATTTTGTGTCCCTCATCATTATAGTGTATATGGACATAAGCTTCTCGGGTTTTTTTTGCACTGAATTAATTGGTTATTAGGAAAGTTTGTCACAAAAGAGCACATCTGGATTGATTTGAGTATGTTACATGTAACCTTATACTAAATGTTGTATTATTTAAATTATGCTATTCAGGGACTGTGTATTAAAGGGAAAGAGTGATCTGTCCATATGTACACTTGGAAGGCATCACTGCAGATTATACTCTTTAAAGTTTGGCTTAAGACGATTATGCGACTGAAACATTAATTATTCTTTGATTCTTTTGATCACTGATTTTTTGCTCCAGTTTCCCATTTATTAGAGTAGGATACATTTGATTGTTATTTTCTATTGTCATTCTCTTTTGCGTTTACATCCCTTAAATATAAAACATGCAAATTGTATCTTTAGTGAATACAGAATCCCTACTAAAATAGCCCTAGAGATGGTCTTGACACTTTGCCCATGACCTTTGACCCCTGGATGAATTCCAATTGTGCTTCCTCCTTGTCATCCTCACTTCTTTTCTCATTTTATGCACTTTTCGTTTTTAACCCATTAAAATAGTGTTTTTAGTAAATAGGCATTACATGTGTTATCTAACAATGAGGTAAACCTAGAGTATGTTAATAGATTTATCCTGAGCGCTATCTAATATGATTTACTTAGGAATTATTAATATATATTTCGTGTTTTTGGTGGAGTTTGAGAAGGGACTCAAGATTCAAAGGCCTTTTTGGGTTTAAACCAAAATTATTTGTCTTACTAAAATATGAATTGTCATTTTATAAGCTAAAACTTGTGTTTTGTGTTTGTGGTAAACTGACTTTTATGCTTTGTAGTAAACACAGTGACAGCGCGGGGAAAAGCATCAGCTTGCTGTCAGCTATGCCAGTGAACAAGAACACAAAGTAAACGTGACTCAAATAAACGTCGGTTTCGGATCACATCATACGACAGACTAACACCAGCATGCTTGCTGCATATATACATCATTAGCTTTATCTCTAACCTGAGCTGAAGTGTATGGTACTAAACGCATGATTTGATTTAAGTATCAAAGTGTCCTTATTTCCATCCTGCTGTTGATGTCATCAAGCTCTCGGCTGCCATTCAGGTCAAAGGTTAATGCTTGAAGATGATGCCATAAGTTGTGACATAAAGCACCAAATGATTTCTTTTGTGCGGTTGACCTAGTAACCACAGCCTTGGTGTGTGTTCCTGTGTTTAGCTGTCAGAACCCTGTATCAGCATCATTATGTTGGGTTTTTTTAATAATAAAACAAACAAAATCAACTTTGGTGTCCTTGACATTTCATCCTAAGGAGTTTGAAAACTACACAAGAGCTGAAAAATTGCTTTTTATTTATGTTCATTTTATGTTTTAAGTATATCGAAGTAACAGAATGATTCATTTCCCTTATTAAATTGTGCAAAAGTTACATTAGATTGATTTTAATGTATATTAATAATTGTTAAATTATGTTAGTAATTATTTGCCATAAACATACAAAGAAATAAAAAACTGGGAAAATACATACAAAAGAATCTGTTTTGTACCATTTTTGCATTTTGACATTTGTATTTTTGACAATTAAGCAAAGTTACAGCCCAAATCCAATCAGAATAATGAAAAAAAAAATATTGTGATGGGAATTAAATATTTATATTATTGCAGATGTAAAATTAAGCATGTTTTGTACGATTTTTATATTGTGGCATTTGTTTCTGACAATTAAGCAAAATTACATACCAATTCTAATTACCATAAGGTAAAAAAATATTGCATAAAACATTAATTCACATTAAAGTAATAAGATTTTTTTTTTTTACTATTACAGTTATGTATGGACAGTATGAATATCATTGCTGTTTTGCAGTAATGAAAACAATCATTGTATAATTAGAATTACAAACAAAAATTAAACGAAGCATTACAGTAATGTGAATTTATTTTAAAAAAGTAAAAATGAGTACCACTTTAGTTTAGGGTCCAATTCTCACTGTTAACTAGTTGCTTATTAGCATGCATATTACTAGGATATTGGCTGTTTATTAGTGCTTATAAAGCACATATTAATGCCTTATTCTGAATGACTATATTCTACATCCCTTAATCCACCCAATACCTAAACTTAACCTTTACTTACAATTAATAAGCAGTAATTAGGAGTTTGAGGCAAAAGTCATAGTTAATCGTGAGAATTGGACCCTAATCTAAAGTGTGACCAAAAAATAATTCTCTTACCAATAGACTTGATTTTCTCTATCCCCAAAATATTTTTTTTTCTTATTGATTTTGCGGTGAAATATGCCCCGGAAATGTTTTTTGTGAGATTCGCTCCGTTCACAAAGGACAGATTTTAATGCTGTCTGACGTGGAGCTGAACTGCCCCATGGCGAAGTCGAGCCCGACGCCGACCCCACAGCCCACCCCGAACGCAGCGTACAGCTGGGCTGGGAACGACCCGTGAAAGACGTGGAGAGGAAGCAGCCCATCATCCACGCTGTAGAAACTCAGAGTTCCTGCGGGCCGGTCCAGAAACACCCCTACACGGGGACTGTAGGTCACAGGGATCTCCTCCTTCTGATTGGCGTGCATGGCAGCACAGCACGTGTCTGACAGCTCCAAGCTCCACGATTGGCCGTTATACCCAAGCCCCGCCCCTGGAGCCGCCCCTTTGCGGGGCATTGAGGCACTGGCCACACCCAGAGACGAGCCCCGCCCCCTCCACTCCACCTCCCAGTAGCAGCGCTCAGAGGAGAGGACCTGGACACACAACACCTGCGTCCAGCAGTCGAAGCGCTGAGGGAGGTCCGGGAGCGCCTGGGACGTCTGATGAAGAGTGGCTACAGTGTCTCCGTCAGACAGGACCAGGCGCCGGTGGGCTGTGTTTGGGTCCAGGGTCAAATCACAAGCATCTAATGGAGACCGAGAGCGAGAAACAGATGAGAAAGATTGGACTGAAGCTAGTGATAGATGATGGAAGATAATCAGACGTCATGAGGAGGAATAAACTCACACTGCAGGATCTCGTCTCTGGTCCTCGGCTCTGGGGCCTGAATACTGTCAATGCTGATTTCTCTCACTGTAAAGAAAGATTGAGACAACCAACAGCTGTGAGAAAATATGATCATTCAAACATTTTTTAAAAATATCTATCCATCTGTGTGTGTGTGTGTATCTATCTATCTATCTATCTATCTATCTATCTATCTATCTATCTATCTATCTATCTATCTATCTATCTATCGATCGGTCTTCTTTCTAGTGTGTCATCTGTCATTCTCTATCATCTGTCTGTCATTTTATCCGTCTATCTGCCTGCCTACCTGCGTGTGTGTGTGTGTGTGTGTGTGTGTGTGTGTGTTTCTGTCTGTCATCCATCCATCCATCCATCGTTATGCATATAGCATAAACTGTAAAAGATAACGTTGTAAATGCTCACATGTGGGAAAAGCAGGATTGATGAAGGAATTGTCAGTTGGTGAGTCCAGGAAAAGAGAGGGATTCACTGCACAGAGAAAGACAGAAACAGTTGTTTTCCTTCATGTAATTAATTTAACAAACCTTATCATGATGGAATAGGAAAAGCTACAACCCCAAAACCCATGAGACATTACCTTGTGCTGGCTCTCCCCCTGCAGAGAAAACAGAAACACATTTATAAATGCATTTTGTTGAAACGTCTCTTCTGCTCACCAAGGCCACATTTATTTGATCAAAAATATACTAAAAACTGTCAAATATTATTACACTTTAAAATAACTTCTCTGTGAATATATAGTAAAATATAATTTATTCCTGTGATCAAAGCTGAATTTATCATCATTACTCCAGTCTTCAGCGTCACATGATCCTTCAGAAATCATTCTAACATCATGATTTGATGCTCTAACATTTCTGATTATTATCAATATTCAAACAGTTGTGCAGCTTCATAATTTTGTGGAAACCTTGATGCATTTTTTTTCTTTGATGAATAAAAAGTTCAAAAGAACAGCATTTATTTGAGTCATTTATCAATTTAATGTGTTCTTTTGAAACTCAAACTTTTGAACGATTGTGTATGCTTTTTTAATTTGTTTATTAATTGTATTAATTTTTTATTATTTAAACAGTACAATTTAGTTTTTCCCCATGACCAATTTTCATCCTCTCACTGTTGTTTCAATGTAGAGTACCGGTATTTAATCTATATATTCAAATAATTTACAATCTACATAATTTATAAATGTATAAAGTATTTTAAATGATTAATTATTCACATTAATAAAGCATTTAAACTGTAAAGTATAATTTCAAATAATTCTTTAATCATCTGCATAAACTGATTGACTTACAGACACTGGAAGAGGCGGGGCTTCGTGGCATCACTGACTCCGCCTCCTGTATAGTGGGTGTGGCCTCTTTCACTGTGATGGTACAAATGTGACGCATGTTAAAAGGCTTGAAATCTAAATTTAGTCGAAAGGTTTTGCTTTGTTTGAAACGTGCCTGAAAACAACACACCATAGCAGACAAAATAAGGACATTGAGGTACTTGACATTTGACCTCAGTTCACATGAGACTAAGCAGGAAATACAGGCGTTCATCTGGATGCTAGACAAACCAGTATGACCAGTAAAGATTTCTTGACAAGCCTTAGCTAGGTTTCTTTGTGTGTGGGTTTATGTGGGTATATTTAGGGCACACATTTGTCCCCAGAGGTTAGTAAGCTTTATATTACAGCAATAGAAATCATATGTCGTCATTTAGACTGCAAAGTAAACGTGTGTATTCTTGAGCTCACCCGTGTCCTGTCTCTTCTTCCTGTTTCTGGGTAAGAGAGAGCTCAGACTCCATCTGTCCGCTGATGAAGAAGAGAATGAGGAAATTTAAGAATAAAATCCTGAACTCAACACTTATTCCAGGCAGAGTGTGTGAGTCACTCACATTGTCTGGCCGGCTGCTGTCGGTCCGCAGCGTTTGAGCTTTGCTGTGAGGGACTCGGACTTTCTCCATTGACTGTTAGAAGGAAAACAGGCATAAACATGTTATTCCCAACGGAGTCTGTTGAATGTCCATGATGGGACCTGAATCAAACGGCACCTTGCTCTTTGTCCTCTCTCCTCAGTCTCGGTCTGATTGAACTCAAGCTCCAGCGGTCCGCTGAGAATTGAGAGTAAAACAGCTTTAAAACAATGAAAGCCTTCATTTAAACCCAAATGACAGTGTGTGTCTGTACGTGATTTCACCTTGCTCTTCATCACGTGTGCTTCTGCTCTGTGTGCTCTGACGTCTCTGAGAGCTTTGATTTTCTCTTTCTAGAACAGAATTAGGACTAAAATCATATTGATAAAACACAAAAGTGAACAATAACACATGAAGTGACACTAGGGTGAATGGTAGGAAATGTCAGAGTTATTTTTTTTTTTTTTACTCTAGAATCAAACGGGGGAAAAAAGAAATTGTATTTCTGGGACCATTTAGACTAGAGTTTTTACTGAGATATTTTATCCTCTAATTCTCATTTGTATTAGTATATGAATTTATTAATTATTTAAATTGCATCTATAATATTTAAATATTTACATTTCTAAAGTATTTAAATGGTACTTTAAAGTTTATAAAGTATTTGAAATGGTACTTTAAAGTTTTTAAGTATTTGAATTGTTTTTCCATATGAAGATCATGGTGCCAATGATGAAGTGCTAAAAATATATTTTATTAAAGTTTATTAGTCATTTTCATAGTCTAATATTAAAGGAAATAAATAATGTATTATATTAATAATAAATAATAGTTGAATCATTCAAAAGTAAATATATCTAGTAACACAGTATGATAATGAGACCGTGAAGAACATGTGTTTGGTTATCATTAAAAAAAAAAGTATGTAATGAAAAATACTTTAATGTTATAAAAATAGGCTTTAAAAAAAAAAAATAGGATATGACATGTACATCTTTGTGAGATTCGTCCAATGAAACCCACCCTGCTCTCTGTTTTCTCCTCTCCGTCTCCCTCTTCCTGAACTTAAACTCCGGGTGTCTGCTGAGGAATCAAACACACAGTGATCAAAACTACACCGGACAGATGTTTGTCTTCAACAGATTTTTATTTCTCCTTCTCACCTTCAGTGTTTTCTCTTTCCTCTGTTCTTTGTGTCTCTCTCGGTCTCAATGAACTGCGACTCCTGTCGGCTACAGAGTGAGAAACTATAAATGACAAACTACAGATGATCACAGACATGAGACAGGAGTACGAGTGTGTGAGACGCGTGTCTTACTGTCATCTCTCTCCTCTCTCGCTGGTCTGGCTGGTCTTTGGGAGTTTGTAACACCTCTGTTAACTGCTGTACAAATATAAAAACTATTAAAATCCTACATTCAGTCATTTTTGTCAGAGTAAATCATATCATCTCACCTCTTGGCTCACTGTTTCTCACGGCTTGTGGACGCGTGTTCACTGAAGAAAGTAAAAAAGAAAAAACTTATGGCACACCTGATATTTGACTAAATTTAATTATATTAGGAGCTTAAAAGTTTTACCAGATCCTCGTGTGCTTACTGACGGCAGTGGTGGGGGTCCTGAAACATATTCACATACATTAGATATTCTAAGACAGAAAACAAAAAACAATGCATTGGTTTTATTCATTGTTTTCATACCTTGCACACGAGCAGCTCTGGTTCCTTTTCCAGAAAACACTGTGATGCAGAAACAAGGTCAAGTGCTGAGAAGGTTTATAGACAAATGACAGATGAAACTAGGACTCAACCAAACACTGTGTTGATCATATTATTTATAATATCAATTTTGTGTTACATACACACTCACTGGCCACTTTTTTAGGTACACTTGTTCAATTGCTCATTAATGCAAATATCTAATCAGCCAATCACATGGCAGCAACTCAATGCATTTAGGCATGTAGACATGGGCTGTGTTTGAAATCGCCCCCTATACCCTCATTCACTATCCCCTCGATTACTCCACTAATATAGTTCACTTGAAGGAGTGAATGAAAACGAGTGAGTGAATTCGGACACTGAGTGCACCGGAAGAGCGGCTGATTTTGTACTTGCTGTTTAATAATCATTTGAAACTTAGAAAACTGGCAGCTCCAGTAGTAATGAAAGATTTATCTTGAACTCTGTCATGGAAACTAGCATGTATAAACCTTAATTAAACAATTTAAAAGGAATTTATACCTGTATTTTATGTATTGTTTTATGTATTCTTATAATTATTTTTATTTATATGACTGGCATCATTTTATCTGTCTCTGTTTTTGTTATTTATATTGTTGTATTGGCATTCCACTTTGAAATTGAAAAACTATCAGATTTTTTTTTTTTTTTTTTTTTTGAAAATTGACTTACGCTTCATTAAGCCTCCTGTTTTCTGGCCGTTGCGCTCTGCCACCGTGAACGATGTGGTGTTGAACACTGAGAAGAAACACAGATAATAATGACCCTCCAGTGACCCTGTACTTGACAGCATTAGTTCAGTGTTTGTGTGTACCTGTCTTGTTGATCTTGTCCAGCTCCTGGTCACACATCTCCTCCACTTTCTCCCGGAGCTGGACAATGACGCTCCTGACGGGATCAAACGTGGCTTCAGGGTTGGCGGTCACAGCTCCCAGCTCTCCCCCCTCCAGCGGACAGCACAGAGACTGATACGTCTGTGGAGACCAGGAGAAGA
The DNA here is from genome assembly GCF_964197995.2 of Scardinius erythrophthalmus. NCBI lineage: Eukaryota > Metazoa > Chordata > Actinopteri > Cypriniformes > Leuciscidae > Scardinius > Scardinius erythrophthalmus. Next base: position 39,393,835 of record NC_138232.1, read on the forward strand.
ACACGGCATCAGAGACAGTATAAAGAGATTATTCATTTGCGTCTCTTAGGTCCTGTTTTTTAGCTGGTATTAAGATGCGTTTTGGTTGATCAGATCACAAGTGGAGACGCTAAATACAGCTATAAACGGGGTCTAAAACATTTTGAGCTTGTCCACTTTCAGACACTTCCAGAGGGAGTCGAAAACACATTAGACCAGATTGCTTTCGTAGTGTAAACGCTCATGTGATCGAATGTGTTCAAACAGCCACAAAAGACCGTCTACTCTCCGTCTACTGAACTAATGCTTACACATTATGGGAAGAGCTCTAGCCAGACGGGATTTAAACTTTGTTGGATGAAGATTGAAGAATCCAAATTTAAGAATATGTTTAAGATCTGCTGATCTTACTTCCTTACATAACATCACATGAAAAACTAAGGTGAATTACACTGTATTGGGCATTCAAGGTGAACATGATGGCATCAATTTACTGATCAGAAGTCAGCTTTAAGTCAGCTGTCTAAACATTGTAATAGTCAGGGGTTTTGTTAGCCTTTGATCTTCCAACTAAGAGTTGGACTGTGTGTGAATGTTACCTAGTCTTAGTTCTCGGGACCATTTGTGTTTATAACATTTGGGGAAGTCAGTTGGGGGCAATTACCTCTATTGTCTTTAGATGATTAGATTTAGTGGTTACCTCTAAGGCTGTGTGTATGTTTAGCACCTTTAAAGACAGCCCACTGAAAGGCCTATAAAGAAACCATGTGAAGTATGTTAGTTAGAATGATTTGGGAAGAACTGCAGCCGCGTACAGCGAAGTCCTCAATAAAGAATAACTTTGTTTGAACGTGATCCCCAACGTCTCCTGGTCCCTTGCTTCGACGAAGAAAAAGTTTTCAACAATTTGGTGCCGTGACCCGGATGGAGAAACTGAAACTCAACAAAGAATGAACTTTCCAGACGGAACCTTGAAAACTTCAAGCTCAAAGATCTTAACAAAGGTGACTGAGTCCCAGACTGCATCTTGAAACTTCAAGCTCCAAAAAAATCTCAAAGACTGAATTTTTCCAGACGGAATCTTTCTCTACAAATGAAAGACTCTGTGAGTTTCACTCCATTAAAAGAACCAATGCAGACCAGTACAAATGTTTTCCTCTGCGCCGTTCAGAGAAGTAGTTAACAAACAGCTGTAGAGTTTGGTTAACTAAAGATAAGCCTCTAAAAAGTTTTCTTTTAGAGATGAAATTGATCCTCTGTTGTTGACAGGGAAGATTAACAGTTACATGTTAATATTGTGTGTATGCTCTTGCTAGAGAAGACCTATCTGTAAGCTAGAGAATTAGCTTTAGAATTAGATTAGCCTCATGTGCTAATAAGATTGTACCCTCTGTTTGCAAGACAGTAGAGAGAATTTTTTTTAGTGTTTTGTGATTAAGTAACAAAGGAAGTCACAAAATGGTTAGAAGGAATGCTAGGCTGATACCCACGACAGAGAAAGGTGGATTAGCTAGCCCGTTATGGACAGACAATGAGTTTAAGTCCTTGTTAGGAGAATGCATGGACTCAATCGTGACTGAGGAAGTCAGATTGAATTTAACAAAGAAATTTGGCATTGATGCAGTCAAAGTTTGGTCAATTGAAGATTGTAAGAAGGTACTAGGAGCAAGTATTCGCAAGAACGATATGAAAGCTATTATCTGTTGTTACCGAGAATTTAGCTTATCCATTGCACAAGAACAAGCTCGTTGTATTGCTACGTTAAACGATCAGAACAAACAATTGCAGACTCACATGTCCTGTCTCAAGACAAAGGTGGGCCATAACAAAGCCTCAACCAAATGTGATTTAGAAGACCAACAGTCAGATGAAAGCTATCCTGATTTACAGTCTTTTGATAGTATAGAGGACAATGTCAATGCAGATGTAAATGCAGTTGAAGTGTGCGTAGCCAGACAAAAGCCTCAGGGAAAAGGTGTTGATACAGTTCCATGTGCAACCCCCATATTGCAGCCACAAGCAATCAAAACATCTTTAGGTCCTAAAGAGATTGAGAGAATTGCTGAAAGTTTGCCATCAGTGCAAAGAAATTTTTCTAAGTTTAGAAGAGCATTGATCAGCAAAATGCGGCTCTATGATATGACTCTAGCTGAAGTCACCCAGCTAATATCACAGATCTTGACTGAGTCAGAATTCAATGATTTTGAAAGTGCTGTAAATAATTCTGAACTGCAACAGGCCAGTAAAGATGAATTAAGAGAGGAAGTTGTTAAAGTGTTAAAGAACATTGTTGGACCGAAAGTGGACTGGTCAAAGCTCACTAATTGTGTACAGAAGAAGGATGAAACTGTTTGTGAGTACACAGAACGATTCTGTCAGATCGCTGCCGTTTACAGCGGAATTGCCGACACTCCAGAGAAAGTGTTAGGTCATAATGGTCCTCTAGTTCGCACATGGTCCGATGGTCTTTTGTCAGAACATAGAAATGCATTGCCTTTCTTAGATCTTACATGGTCAAATAGAACCCTGCAAGACAACTTGGACAGTTTAGCTATTTGGGAAAGAGACTTTGATGTCAAGGCAAGAGTAAAAATTGCAGCAGCATCCTTTAAGGTTAACTCAGAGAAGCCAAAGAAACGCAAAAGTCCTAGAGAAGCCAGTTGTTCTTACTGTGGCAAGCACGGACATTTTGGAAAAGAATGTCGAAAAAATAAAAATAACTTAAGACAAGTTAACAATGTTATGCAGCATTTACTACATTTGTTTGCAACTTTGAAGCAACCCCTCCCCTCGTCACTGGACTCGTGGGTAAGCTTTTTGAGGTGTTAACAATTTGGGCTGTGATTGCTTAATCTCCCCAGTAACTTACAACAAAGATGAAAGACTTATTTTTGTTTAATAGAACAAAAGAAAAGTGACTGTCACAGTCTTTGTTTGGGGGACATTCAGAAAACTCACAGCCTTAAAATGTTATACCACAGAATATTGCAGTTAGACAACCATCCTCTGTTAATGATGTTTATTAGGACTGATGTTTCACTGGAGAATGGAGATGTGTCAATTTTCTCACACACTGTACAGTGTGCACACAACAGGGACAGAATAGGACACGGTTCAGTGAGGGCCCTGGAAAGAACTGACGCAACAGGCGTCAGGGGCCAATCCAGGGTGAAGACAACCTCATAGGCCTTTCCCCATTTAGTCCATCCTTACCTCACTGGTCCATAGGTGTCAAATAAATTAAGAAATAGGGAAAGAATGAAACGACAACAGTAGACTCTGAAAACGATAGAACCATAGTGGTTAAACTGCTACAACCGTAGTGTTTTGAAGAAATACTGCTCTGTTTTGTTTTCTTTCTTCCTCTGTGCAGATAAACACTTGATGGCTGTTCCAAAAATCCATATGCAATGACGTCTCACCTGCATATGAAGCCACAACCTCAAGAAGACAACTACACCCATTGCTGAACGAGCCAATCACAAAAGAAAAAGAAAAAAATACACAACGCAGAGATAAAGAACCTTCAGTCATCCATCGATATGATCAAGACTACAAGCCTGCACCATTATCTGAGTGCTGCACCGGGTTAATGTCAAGTTAACCAACAAGCAATTTTGATCTTTCAACAAAATGACACCCCAGATGACTGAAGATAATTCTTCATGGTTCAGAAACTTGTTCACGAGAAAATTAGTTCCAACCATAAAAGAAAATGAAAAATACACAGCGCAGAGACACCACGGACCCTAATCGCATGTTCGTTTCTGTGTCAACATGCAATTACAGAAAATCAACACAGAACATGTGCGACTTATGGAAGAATGAAGTCCATGCATGAATACTGCTGGTCTGCCGTTTCTTTGTTTTATTGTGTTGCAGGTATGTGTGTATGCCATGATGTATGCCATGAGTCATCAGAGCGACTCTACATGACAAATGGACTCTACAGGAAACAGACTTCACAGCTATTCAGGCGCCATGGACTTTCAAGACTTCCACTCTTATGCTACATGGTTTTCTGTGTAATCATGTGACATTTTACACCCTGCGTCGCAGGTGTCAACAGTTATGGTTTTGAGAAGAACTATGACACTCATGTAAATCAAGGACACAACACAGAGCAAGTTATATGTGCCTGTAACTTACACAAGTTACAAGAATGAACATATGTGATGTGCCTGTAACTTACACCAGTTACAAGAATTAACTTTATGTGTTTAAATTTGTATTTTGTGAGAGTTTTTAAGAACTCTCAAATGGGGGACTGAAGAATCCAAATTTAAGAATATGTTTAAGATCTGCTGATCTTACTTCCTTACATAACATCACATGAAAAACTAAGGTGAATTACACTGTATTGGGCATTCAAGGTGAACATGATGGCATCAATTTACTGATCAGAAGTCAGCTTTAAGTCAGCTGTCTAAACATTGTAATAGTCAGGGGTTTTGTTAGCCTTTGATCTTCCAACTAAGAGTTGGACTGTGTGTGAATGTTACCTAGTCTTAGTTCTCGGGACCATTTGTGTTTATAACATTTGGGGAAGTCAGTTGGGGGCAATTACCTCTATTGTCTTTAGATGATTAGATTTAGTGGTTACCTCTAAGGCTGTGTGTATGTTTAGCACCTTTAAAGACAGCCCACTGAAAGGCCTATAAAGAAACCATGTGAAGTATGTTAGTTAGAATGATTTGGGAAGAACTGCAGCCGCGTACAGCGAAGTCCTCAATAAAGAATAACTTTGTTTGAACGTGATCCCCAACGTCTCCTGGTCCCTTGCTTCGACGAAGAAAAAGTTTTCAACAAGATCCAAGTTTGGTTTGAAGATGAAAAACGTACCAAGCACAATGTTCTCTCACCATTCCTGATTTCTAACACACACTCACAGAGCGTTCGGCTGGCCTTGTGTCTGTCAGAGCAGAAACTAAAGCTGATGCTCTCTGTATGTTTTTCTGTCGTCTCCGGTCACGTTCATATGTAAATTGCGCAATCTTATTTTGTCCATTAGATCAAAAGATCTGAAAAAAAAAAACATACATTTACCCGCCCATAGACCCTCTCCTTAAGAAACAATAGAATCACCTAGTTGCATAAACTCCCACTCGTGCAAGTCTGGAGAATCATGACTGTTAATGAAGAGGGAGGGATTATCATTAATTAGCCAAAGTCTGTAGAGTACAAATAGACCAAAGGGCAGCACCTCAGCAGTGTGACTAGCTATTGAACAATGGCAGGAAGTTGGTGTGCTGTTCAGTCTCTGGCACTTTGTGTTTGGTTCTGTGCGTTCAGTCATGCTGTTCCGAGGTGGAGTGATCTGCCCCAGAATCCTCAGGCTCTGACGTTCCAGCAAACTGACCAGTGGTTTCAAAAGCCAGTTCAACAGCAATCTAGTCAATGGTTTTCTCAGCAGGTTCAAAAGCCAGTTCAACAGCAAGCTAGTCAACAGTTTCCTCAGTCAGTTCAACAGCAAGCTAGTCAACAGTTTCCTCAGCAGGTTCAACAGCAAGCTAGTCAACAGTGGCAAGCTAGTCAACAGTTTCCTCAGCAGGTTCAAAAGCCATTTCAACAGCAAGCTAGTCAATGGTTTCCTCCACAGGTTCAACAGCAAGCTAGTCAACAGTTTCCTCAGCAGGTTCAACAGCAAGCTAGTCAACAGTGGCAAGATAGTCAACAGTTTCTTCAGTCAGTTCAACAGCAAGGTAGTCAGCAGTTTCCTCAGCAGGTTCAGCCTAAGCAGCTAGTGGCACAGGCAGAGCCCCTTGACAAATGTACTGTAGCTGATTATGAGCAGATTCAATGTGGACCACCTGGTATCAGTGGTGCTGAGTGTGCTGCTATCAACTGCTGCTTTAACGGACAGCAGTGTTACTATGGGAAGGCAGGTAAGAGTCTAGTCAATGTAGAGGCATTCATGTTAAACTGATCCTCAGCAATAACCTGCTCTTGTAACTTGTTCCAGTGACTGTCCAGTGTATAAGAGATGGTCAGTTTGTGGTAGTGGTGGCTAGAGATGTTACGCTGCCTCGATTGAGCCTGGATTCAGTCCGTCTCCTGGGAGGAAGTGATCCAGCTTGCAGTCCTGTGGGATCCACACCTTTCTTTGCTATATACCAGTTCCCTGTCACTGCATGTGGCACAAGCATGATGGCGAGTAGCTGCTTGTGGCTTTGTTCTGCATGGCTTAGAATGGACTGGATGCTAACAATGTTATTATTTGCAGGAGGACAGTGGATATGTGGTGTATGAAAACAGAATGACCTCCTCATATGAAGTGGGTATCGGACCACTTGGTTCCATTACAAGGGACAGCCATTTTGAGTAAGTGATGTATGATTTATCATAAATGTGAATCATTGACAAATGCTACAAGCTCACTGTTTGTTGTCCAGGCTTCTCTTCCAGTGTAGGTACTCTGGTACCTCTGTGGAAGCTCTGGTTGTGGAGGTCAACACTGTTCCTCCACCTCCACCAGTAGCAGCTCCTGGACCCCTCAGGGTGGAGCTTAGACTGGCGAATGGTCAATGTGTCACCAAAGGCTGTGCAGAAGGTAAGTGTTGGTCCCAAGTATGCCTAAAGCCTTTCTAAAACTCCAGTTTCTAGTTAAACACTGCATTCTTCCTCAGGGGACGAGGCGTACACGTCCTACTACAGTGATGCTGATTATCCAGTTACAAAAGTCCTGCGGGAGCCTGTGTATGTTGAGGTGCACATTTTGGAGAGGACCGACCCCAACATTGTCCTGATGCTGGGACATTGCTGGGCGACATCAACCCCAAGTCCACTCAGCCTACCCCAATGGGATCTTCTGGTTGATGGGTGAGTCAGGCCAGTCTTTATCCATCTAGTGTGCTGTAAGGCATTTCTGACTGCCTCTTTGCCTTTCAGATGCCCTTACCAGGATGATCGTTACCTGACCACATTGGTTCCAGTGGCTGGATCATCTGGTCTTCAGTTCCCAACCCACTACAAGCGCTTTATTGTGAAGATGTTCACATTTGTAGATCCAGCATCACTGGCTCCTCTGCAGGAAACCGTATGCTCTGCAGCCTTACCACAACCCTTAATATTAGTGCATTTTTTTACAGTGAATTCTATGGCTTAACCCTTTCCCCCTCTGTTAGATCTTCATCCACTGTAGTACAGCGGTGTGCCATCCCTCCTCTGGCTCCTGTGAGCAAAGTTGCACTAGGAAAAGTGAGTGCTTGCTGTAAGTTGACTTCAGGAACTGAGAATTTATTTAAATGCCCCTCATGCTTCTACCACTTTTTACAGGAAGAGACACGCACGTCAAGACCATCTCTAGTGGGCAAACTGTGGTGTCTAGTGGACAAGTTAACCTGGTCAAGTGAATTTAAGTGTTTTAATAAACTTTATGAAACTCAACATGTTTCTCTTTGGTATTCATTTCTGTCTGGCGTTGGATGTTTCATGACTGTTCTCAGTTTGACTTCTGCACTACTAAACCTTTGTCTTGTGCATTGAGATTCTTGACTTGAACTAAACAAGCCAAGTTTCTGCCTAAGCCATTTAACTTTACTATTTGCCAAGTTCTAGTCATTAACTTGGGCCCCTGTTCATGTTTCACATATAAGGTTTTAGCTTGTCTGTGAGGCTTTACATATGACTATGGCTGGACTAGCATAACTGCATATATTGATGCCCAAACTCCTCTGGGGTCACTCATTGGCTTTTTGGAATGCTTTACAGTCATGCAAGTATAGAATCATATCTTGGGATAAAGGATGAGTGCTTTTTTCTTTTTTTTTTTTTCAGGCTAGTCCCAGTAATGTAGACTACTTTGACTTTCATTTAAGCATTAATCCCTTAACTGTATCCCAACTAGGTAGCTGTCCAAGGCCTTGTTTACACCTGGTACTAAGAAGCATTTTTGTAAATTGGCTCAAAGGTGGCCTGTGGTAAATGAAGGTGTAAAAAGGGGCTTGTTTTTGGCCACTTCAAGAGGTAGTCCAACACATTCGACCAGATTGCTTTCATAGAGTAGATGCTTGTGGTTGATTGCGTTCGAACAGCCACAAAATGGTGTACTCTACTGCTTACCTAGTACGTAAACATTTAAGTGTGCTAGCAGGTGTGATTTGAAGGGTGTGCTATCAGTAGAAAACCTGTAGTATTTTCGAATTACTGTGCTTCCCTCCCTCATATCCCCCTGAGACGAGAGATTTTTGTATTTTTTATCTGGAAAAAATCCTCCAATGACGCAAAAAACGTCATTTTGCGTCATCTGAGGACTTTTTGGCCAGAGGCTAGAAACTACGGCCAGTGCTAGGAGCTAGTTCCGCATGTTTTCAACCCGCCCATAGGGGGTGGGATCTCACTCACAGAATGTACAAATTGTGTCAGCCATCTTTCTTTAGAAGCTAAGCTATCAGGCTCTTGTTCTGTGGAGAAAGCTGAGTAGTAGGGGTTACCATCCTTTTTTTTTTCGGCCGTGGAGATCGTCCAAAATGTCCGGGATTTGGCTTTTGCTTTCTACAGTCGCCATTCATTGTTTACATGCACACATTCAATCTAAATGAATTCATTCCGATTGGTGAATCTGAATGTAGTGTTTACATGAACGCTAAACAAGTGATCAGTTGATGTGCGTTTTAGCATTGCTAAGAAAATTCCTCGCGCCGTTCTCCCGCGCCCCTCAGCCTCGTCCTGCTCGCCACAGTAAACATAATGAATGGCGACTGTAGAACGCAAAAGCCGAATCCCGGACATTTTGGGAGATCTCGAAATCCCGGGCAGACTCGTCACGGAGACTCACGATAAAACGGCGTCTTTTAAGTTTTGAGTCAACTGGTAGCCTAGCCTAGTTGTTTAACTGCGCTCTCTTACCGGTAGGCGTGGCTTGGGAGTGGCCTCGTAGGGCAGCGAAGCAATTGCATTCTGGGAGTTGTTGTCTTTCATCCACATGAGCCAAAAATACATTTTCTGGCTTTTCTCAGTCTAGAAGGCTCCAAATTCAAAAATAATTTCACATTTCTACTACATAAATGACCCATTTTAAATACACATTCATCGTTCCAGAGGTGAAGTATCCCTTTAAACTTTCTTAAATTATACAGGCCTGTTGCCATAAGAAAACTATGATGTGTTTCAAAGATAAAAAAACAATCCAGAATAACTAAAACATCTAATATAAAAAAGGCTGAATTCAGAATGGCAGAAATAGTACTAGCATACTATTTTGAATTCAGCTCAATGTGGTTTTATGTATGTTCAAAAGGGAAAAATTGACTTTTAAAGAAATCAGGACAGAAGTGGTTGAAAGTGGACAAAAGAGACGGATTAAAACACCAGGTGTAAACAGGAATGTGTCTCCCTCGTCTACTTGTGATCCGATCAACCAAAACGCATCTTGATACCAGGAGTAAACAGCGCCTCAGGCAAGTGGCCTTTCTGTCTTTTAAATTTATGGAAACCCGCAAACAATGATTTTAGAAAACCCCACATGTCCCCAAAATAGATTAAACCAGTGGTTCTCAACAAACTTCAGATCTTGCTGTGGACAATAGAGGGGCCTTGAAGTCAAAAAGGTTGAGATCCACTGGATTAAGCCATCATCTGACCTTCAGGAAGTAGATATTGTCCTGGCAGTTGATGAGCTCTTTGAGTTCTCCATCTTTACTCTTCAGCTGTTTGACTTCGGCCTCCAGTTTGGTCACGACATCCTGGGTTTCGTTGAGCTTCTCCTGCCCGGCGGAGAGCATCACGTCCTGGACAAGATCCAGCATCCGCTGCACTGACTCCTGGAGCTCCGACAGGACCGAATCAGCCTCGTCCCGCACCATGTCTGAGGAACGCTTCACACACACACACACACACACACACACACACACACACACACACACACACACACACACACACACACACACACACACACACACACACACACACACACACACACACACACACACACACACACACACACACACACACACACACACACACACACACAGTGAGGATCATCCAGACTGTGATCTTGAGCAATGGAACTCATAAAACCAACAGAATATGCATATATAATGTTGTTTTGTTGTGGGAGTGTCATAAATATTTACCGTGAGCGTGTCTAAGACTTTTTTCATGTCTTTCAGTTCTCTCTCTCTGTCCTGGAGTCTCTGGTGGTTCTCAGACAGAACTGCGCCCAGCTCTTTCTAATTCAACAACAATGATCAACGCACAAAACAAGTGTTCAGAATAGACTGGAATGTGGACTGGAATGAATATGGAGTAGAACAAGACTAGGTCATGAATACTAAACCACACTTACACATAAATACAGCACTCCAGAGTTAAAGGTGAGTCATGTTTTTCATACAGTGGCAGTGAAAGAGCATTATTCTGAATGATGTCACTGCCTTCCTTGCATACGTGATCATTTTCCCATGTCAAAAATATAATGTCCTCAAAGCGGTTGTTATTCAAATGGAAAAAGCTTGGCATTCGTGTACCTTATAGAAAATTGCTTTAATAAGAGAGGCTTGTTGTAACCTGTATATTTGTATATTGTAGCTTTTGAAAACAATAATGTGACCAATAAACATTTAATATTCACCAGTATTATTGATCTGACTGCACTGATGCTGTTGTATGAGAACTGAACTGAGCTGAATGATGACATATTTTTTGCAGAACTGCCTTTTAGATGAACTAATTTAATATTTGATGATCATTACAACTGAACTGAATCAGCACTGAAGTGACTTCAGTTGAACAACAGCCGAAATGAATAACAGTATTGTATAAAGCGCTATAGAAATAAAGGTGACTTGGCCTGAAATTTCCTTTGCATAAAAGCATTGTCATATACAATTTATTTACTATACTTATATCCAATAATACTATGGTTTTATAATGGAGATTTATAAAAAAAGAATTATAAACCAATATGACCAATATGGTATTGTGCATAAAAGTGCCAAAAACATAAACGATAAATGCTGAAACCATGTTAGGGTTATCAATGTACCAAAATGACTCCCATCTATGAACCTTTTACTAGAATGTGTGGGTGTGTGTGTGTGTGTGTGTGTGTGTGTGTGTGTGTGTGTGTGTGTGTGTGTGTGTGTGTGTGTGTGTGTGTGTGTGTGTGTGTGTGTGTGTGTGTGTGTGTGTGTGTGATTTACATTACATTGTGGGAACCAAATGTCCCCACAAGGATAGTAAAACCTGAGATCACCTACATTGTGGCTGGCTGGTTGGTCCCCACGAGGGAAATGGGTTAATAAACATACTAAATTATATTTTTTTGAAAATATAAAAATGCAGAAAGTTTTCTGTGATGGATAGGTTTAGGGTTAGGGGATATAATATACAGTTATGGATGGATACAGTTATGGATACAGTTACAGTCCAGTATAAAAATCATTATGTCTATGAAAAGTCCCCATAAAACGTGAAAATTGTGTGTGTGAATGTGGTTCCCCCACCTGTTTCTCGGAGCGCTCCGCCTGTGTGGACAGGCTCTCGTGGCCCTTGTGCTGGTTACTGGTGCAGAGCCAGCACACGTACATCTGGCACGAGCGGCAGAAGAACTCCTGCAGGTACTTGTGCTCGGGGCAGATCTTCTCACTCAGGTTCCCGGTGGGCGCGATCAGCTCGTGGCTCTTCATCTTGTCCTGCATGTCGTGGGGTTTCAGGTGAGTCTCGCAGAACGATGCCATGCACACCAGACACGTCTTCACGGCCGCTGTGGGCGCCGTGCACCGGTCACAGGGCACGGCGGAGGCGGGCAGGGGTTTCGGGGCTCCTTTGCTCCGTGCGCGCTCTGACGCGGAGGTTGCCGCGCGCCGCGCGCTCTTGATGGACTCGCGCCCGGATGGATTCAGGGTCCCGCGCCGGAGCTGCTCCACGGCTTCAGCCAGCATTGTGTTCCGGCAGAGAGTGGGACGAGGGTTGAAGGCCTGCCGGCATTCAGGACAGCTGTAGGTTCCGCTTTTCCTGCCTTCATTATCCCAGTAATCCGCGATACAATCCTTGCAGTAACTGTGGCCGCACGGGATGGTCACAGGGTCAGTGGGCAGATCCAGACACACGGGGCAGTTAAACTGCTCCTCTGTCCACACACGACCACTCATTCCGAGGGTGTAAATTCAAATTAATGCTATAATAAAATAAAGCTGAACCTAATCTACTCCACACACACACCTGTGATTCAGTGTGAATGTTCCAGCTGTGAGAGTGTCTGTCTGTCTCTCCGGTTTGACTGGCTGTGGGTGAGACACTCACTGAGCAGGTTTGGGGAGAAAAGCAGGCCTGAGTACAGTGCATTCCTCTTCATTTGCATTACAAGTAGGCCTATGTAGGAAGTAAATGAAAGAATAAAGCCAAATAAAGTATAATACAAATAATAGGCCTATATCTTCTGAGGAGAATATTTGCCTTTGCAACATTTGGCGTCATACTAGACTGTTGCCAGGGTGTTGCTATGCGGTTTCCAGGGTAGGCTAAGTCAAAAGTGTCCCTCCCCAAGTCTCTGAGCTCCTTTTTTCCCGGTGAAAATCTTAAGTCCAGTCAGTTAGAGTCGAGAAATAGCCAGTATTTGGGTAACTTTTAAATATTTGCTGCTGGTTTATTATTTTTGTGTAAATGGTGCATTGGGAGAAAACATTGAGGCTGTTTCAGTGCTTAAAATTTCTGAGGAACGGAATACTTTTGTGAGAGAAAGTAGGCTATCTCACCATTTTTACAGCAAGTGGCCCGTATTATTGTCTCCGTAACATATTGCATCATTATATTTGACTGAAATGACTGGGTTGAAATATTTTACTCTACAGTTATGGCCGCCAATGATAAAACTGCTAGATGGCTGTTGTGCAGAAATTATGACAAGGACCAAGAGGGAGAAGAGAAATGTAAAATTCATAAAATTGAGGTTAAACCACTGGAGTCACATGGATTACTTTAATGATGTCTTTACTACCTTTCTAGGGCTTGAAAGTGGTAGTTGCGTATATAGACTGTCAATGGAGGGACAGAAATCTCTCAGATTTCATCAAAAAGTGTTTCATCATTTGTGTTCCGAAGATGAACGAAAGTTTTATGAGTTTGGAACGACATGAGGATGAGTAGTTAATGACAAACTTTTAATTGTAGGGTGAAATAACCCTTTAAAACTGCAAATAGATCATTTTCAGATAGTTAAAAAAATAAATGATTACCACTTCCGCCAAAGGACTTTTATTTATTTATTTTTACCAGCTGTCGATTATGAAATTGTAGGATATTGAAATAGTGTGTAATTCATACTCTAGTACCCTAACTATCAGCAATAGTATTTTTCAAATAGGCTACTACTAATAAATGTTAATAAAGTCTCTCTCACTCACAAATGCATGTTAATATATAGCAAACAGTCTATTTTCTCCCCAGAACCAACAGTCAATCACACAAGCCATGAATTACTGTTGTGTAAGAGTGTTCCAGCAGAGGGCGGCGTTGAGCTTGCAATGCCGAGAGAGGAACGAGCCTCGAATCTCTCATGAATTATTTCATTTCCACAACATCACCCACCGGACCTGAAGGAGACAGTATTACTGGCTCAGATGACGTTTGTCAGAGCTTGAAAGAAAACAGCAACATCAATCCTGGAAAAGGAATTCCAGTATATCCAGGATCTGATTCCAATTAGGAGCGGCTCCAAATTATGTTACATACTTAAATAGGAATCTTATATGCATGTTTATGAAAGGCTTGATTTGAGACACACACACAAAAAGTTCATTCAAAGTCATGCCTGTGAGATGATTTAAACAACAAATATTCTGGCAAATTAAATGCCTTCCATGATTCTATATCAACGAGTATAATGAACTAAGCATGTAACCCATTAAAGGGGTCATATAATGGTACATGCACTTTTACAAGTTGATTGCACTGAAATGTCTGTTGGCAGTGCCTGTACACAACCATCCTATCATGCTAAAAATCCATCCAGTGGTTTTGTTTTAATCTCCTTATATGTTTGACCCTCTCTGAAATCAAGCCGTTCGATATTGTGACGTCATAAGATCGTACGCCCCTCCCGCTATTGTGATTGACAGCTGTGTTTCAACACAAGACCCGCCCTGAGCGAGCTGTGACAGCCGTCGTCATAGTAGTCCGCCATTGTGGATATGCTGGAGTAGAATGGCGTCTAAGCGATTGTAGTGTTCTGTTCTTAGATGTAATAAGGAACACAGCAGTCATTTGGATGTTCCTAAATCCGAGCCGTTGAAGAAGCAGTGGCTGAGTTTTGTTTTTGAAGCGATATGCCCAAAGGATTGACGCGGGGATTCCCTCACGGGGATTCCCCACGATCATCTGTGCTTTCCTGTTTGCGTGAATCATTTCACACCAGACAGCTTTACAAAGAGAAAAAACGGATCGGCACCAACGTGTTCCTGCTGAACCTCCAGAAGATGTGAGTGTAATGTTTTATTAACCTTTATATTAGTATTTATATTAATCTTTGCGAAATTTGCAAACCTTGCTGCAGGCTTCACGATGAATGCGTCTAAGGTTTACACTCAGGGTACATTACAGCATGTTTTCTATGTACGACGTTCTCAATATAATTCATAATCCCACGTTTATAACGAATAACACGTGGTTATTGTGTTAGATACGGTCAGAGAATGTCTAATACGGTGTACGCACAGAACAGAGGGGCGGGGTGAGCAAAGCTCATTATCATTTAAAGACACATGCACTGAAACGGCGTGCTGAAAACAGAGCTGTTTTTGACCAGGTAAAATTAGTGTTTTCTTACAATACTAATGAGAATTTTTAATTAAAGTATATTACAAACTTTTAATTTAGACCCTAAAGAATCATATTAGCTTGTACAAAAATGGCATTATATGACCCCTTTAATCACAGTTTGGATAAAAAAAGCTCTGTAAAAGTCATTTCTATTCTACAGAGGAAAAACAATGTAAAATATACATACATTTGAATTCAACAATGAATTTAGACAAAGCATTTTTCCTGCAAAATACTGTTATTTGTTCTACACTTCCACTTTTACAATAAAAAAAAATATATATATATAATTTATGTTTTTTGTAATGACATTTTTTATATACCATTTAAATGATGTTTCCAGGAATCACTGCTTTGATTAAATGTTATTTAAAACGTTAAAATATCTGAAAAAACGAAATCTTTGTTTTTATGGGGATTTTACGAAACACTCTTATGAAACTAATGTTCTGTGCAGCTAACATGACTGTTACTGTTTAATATGCTAATGTATTGGGTATAACCTATTTTAGGCATAACCTATTCAGGTAAACTGAGCAACGACAATGCCATGTAATTTAGGAGTGCCTATAAATTCACTCTCCTTGCTCTTGAATTGTGTTTTTGAAGATTAAAAGCTAAAACACACACTCTTTGTGTTTATGTGTTATGATAAATGATAAGGAGCGCTTCTGATGGGCCCTGTAATAAAAAGTCTAAATTATGTTCCAAAGCAATTAATAAAGCGCTCTGAATGGAGATTTATACCATGCATTTACTGTTTACTCATTTCACAAACAACATATCACAGAATAAATTGAATCCATAAATAATCAGGCAAGTTAATGAGACTTTATGTCTGTTGAATCTGTGAGGAGTCAGATAGTCAATAGTCTCTGTGCAGAGATTATTCATTCCCACAGCGACGTGTTTTACTCAGTTTTTGTCAGTCTGCTCTCTGACACTGATGAAATCACACCGAACATGTCCTTCAGGGACTTTCAGAAACTATAAAAGATATCTTTACTTGCACCAGCATTATGTGTGTGTGTGGAGCGAGTTCATTACATCTGTAGAAATCGAAATACTTTGGCAATATAATCAGCATTTCTTAGAATCCGCGTGATGTTCTTGAGAAGTTTCTTGTTCGTGTGAGTATGGTGCGTCATGCATGTCAAGTTGACGCTGTGGCTCCAAAACCTCTCAGCTGTGATCAATCAACACATCCGGGACCTTCTCAGCTGACTTCTACATAACATGCTCATCCTGACTGCTCCAAAAATCCAACATTCACCTCTCGGGTATATAAAGAAATGGCAGGTATTCCTTCTTGTTTTCATGTCAAAGACTCAGAAGTGAAATGTCTTAATGCGTTTTGGTGAAATATGCTTATTTTGCACAGCAATGAAACTTATTTCTTTTGATTTGACTGTGCTTTCCCCTCTCTGCTGCATGTGTGAATGTGAGTGTGAGTGTTAGTTCAGGAGTGTATCCTCTGAACAGCTTTCATTAGTGGTGTGTCTGGAGGCCACAACAGGTCTGCTCTGATAACTCTCTCCAGCTGCTGGGTAATGCTTGGTTTCCTCCCATTAGAGAGGAAAACCTCCAAACAGCAAACAGCTCATTAAAAAGCCATATCACTTACCCACTGTTAGAACCGCAGACATCATTCATCAGAGGGACTGAAGACTCGGCCTAGAGGACACGACGTAGAGAACACTGACGCTCTGTAATCAACTCTACACGGCCGCTAATGACCAGAGTTATTCACCTTTACCATTCACACACAATACACAACTGCAGATATCAACCTGATAATGTTAAAATGAAAAGTCACATCATGCAGTGTACAATGGATGGATGGATGGATGGATGGATGGATGGATGGATGGATGGATGGATGGATGGATGGATGGATGGAGATAGATGGATGGATATAGATGATGGATGTAGATAGATGGATAGATGGATGGATGGATGGATGGATGTAGATAGATAGATAGATAGATGATGGATGTAGATGGATGGATGGATGGATGGATGTAGATGATGGATGGATGGATGGATGGATGGATGTAGATGGATAGATGGATGGATATAGATGATGGATGTAGATAGATAGATAGATAGATAGATAGATAGATAGATAGATGGATAGATGGATGTAGATGATGGATGTAGATAGATGGATGGATGGATGGATGGATGTAGATGATGGATGGATGTAGATGGATAGATGGATGGATATAGATGATGGATGTAGATAGATAGATAGATAGATAGATAGATAGATAGATAGATAGATAGATAGATAGATAGATAGATAGATAGATAGATAGATAGATAGATAGATAGATAGATAGATGGATGTAGATGATGGATGTAGATAGATGGATGGATGGATGGATGGATGGATGGATGGATGGATGTAGATAGATGGATGGATGTAGATGGATGGATATAGATGATGGATATAGATAGATAGATAGATAGATAGATAGATAGATAGATAGATAGATAGATAGATAGATAGATAGATAGATAGATAGATAGATGATGGATGTAGATAGATAGATAGATAGATAGATGATGGATGTAGATAGATAGATAGATAGATAGATAGATAGATAGATAGATAGATAGATAGATAGATAGATAGATAGATAGATAGATAGATAGATAGATGGATAGATAGAAATGATGGACGAATGGATAGACAGACAGATAGAAGAAAGTCTATTGTGGTGTTTTGACACCCAGATGGATTTTTATTTATTTTTTGCAATGTACAACATAGAAAAACATAGAAAAGTTCACAGTGTATAAAGGCAGTGATCATGTGTTGTAAATTAATTTTCTTTTTTATTGCATAGAGAACGTTCTGCACTGAGAGAGTGCAGCATCCATGCAACATCAGCGAAAGAAAGAGAGCGCAACAGCGAGTGTCCAGCGCTACATTAAACTTCATCTGGGCTCATAGTAAAGAATTAACAAAATATTTAATAAAACGTATATTTTCATTTAAACGCACTCACCGCTGGACAGAAGAAGAAAAAGCTGTCATACACAAGTTACTTCTTTCACTGTCTTATGTTGGCTGTGGAGTTATAGCAGGGGAAGAAAACACCCGATTCCATCAACAACAAAAATCATCATTTGTGTATAAATATATAATGCCAGCTACAAATATACATACTTATAAACGTACATCCCTTTAGGTTCAATAACACTATTTCATACTGCCATGCTCCAGTAGTAATTGATTTTAAAAGAATAATTAACCAATTAAACACTCTGTCATTATTTACCCATCCTCATGTTGGTGAAAAACTTGCTCTCTTCCGTGGAACAGGAAAAAAAGATTAGCAGAATGTGTGAGCCGCTCTTTTATGCAATCTTCATGCTCCACGTTCAAATACATATGCATGAAATACTAAAAAAAAAATCAGTCAGTAAACACAAATCTATTGTATGGATCCAGAAGACTTGGAATATAGTGTACTATTATAGTGGACTACTTTCATGACACTTTTATAGTGGTGGTTTGTGCATTAGAGAGCTTGACAGGAATACTTCACTGTATGGAAAAGAGCAGCAACATCCTTACACATTTAAGTGTGTTTCATTACATCTATTTGCATGTGTAGATTTCAATTATAATATATACCTGTTTTCTCAAAGCAAACTTTCCTGTTGTATCTATATCTGTATTCTGAAGGTTTTCACAGAAAGGTTTGTTCAATATATCATGTACATGTTTTATATAGCATTTAATTCCTAAAAATATGCAGTTTACAGTATTTTCTGATTTATATTATCTAATTAAATGTTTTACCCTATTCAGCTGTAGTGTGAACGTGATTACCTGGAACATTTTCCTGCATTCAACATTCCAATCAACCAGTCAGATTTATAAGTTTAGGCTTACAACAAGATGCTTCTACATCATTATCATTTCCCACTGATTTTAGGGATAAGTTTAGGAATAGGGATAGGGTCAGGACTATGTTTATATCCCGCCGACCTCACCTGTAGTGTCTTGCCTTGGGAAAAAGCCGTGAATGTTTGGAGTGACATGAGGGTGAGTAAATGATGGCAGAACTGTCATCATTTGGGCGAACTTTCCCTTTAAAAAGTGCCTGACAGACATTGACACTGGTGAACACATGTGTAAGAGTGTGTGGACGGCCATATATCCATGAGCTCAAGTCTTTTATTGGACGATGAAGATAACAGTCTGCACTGTACGCGGCTCATCGACCGGCGTGACGTTAACCAGTCGCATCACCAGTAATCCTGAGTCCATGTATCTCACATCCACCGCTTGAGTTCTGGAGCCGAAAGGACATAAACCAGGAAAAGATACGGGAAACAGATGTTCAGGCTTATTGTGAGACATCACAGCTGCCAGGAACCATTCGACTCAAAACGAGTTCTGCGTTGCATTTTTTTCTAGTGTGGAAAACAACACAAAAGCTGAAGACGCCAGCGCACAGAGCAGTGCGTCACCATTCAGTTTGAGCTTTACGTGAGAAGCAGAGATGCCAGAATTCCTCTCGCTCCTCTGCGCTTTAGGAAGTGTGCATGCTTTGTGAGTGCCGGTTTGTAGTTATTACAACGCGTGTGATCAACTGAACCCGTGACTTCCGGTTTGAGATGACATTTAGGAAAGGAAATGCTACAAGAAAACTACATGGGCCCGTCTTATCCGAACAACAATCCTTTGCGTTTTCCTGCATCTTTTGAGATGCAGGTTATGCGCTCGACCTTCCTGTGGATCCATGCATTTTCCAATGCGTCTGCATGGACGGATAAGGGTGTGTAACCGTGGTCGCACACCCCTAAGAAAGCATGATGTGTGTCTTTGTGCATCAGCTGTGCATGTAGCTGCAAGGTGGATCCATGGAAGGAAAGTCGTACTTGCCCAGAGGAGACGGGTAATACGTGGTGGCGTAGACGTTGGTCTGTGGCAAGGCTGATGGGAAGAAGTTGCAGCTTTCATCCGGGGGAAGCAGGTTGTTCTTATTCAGAGTCTGCGGGAACAGAGGGAAAACACAAAAAGTGAGCTCACGGATGTTGGACAAGTCTCTTCAATATTTCAAAGGCCACGGCGTGTTTTGCATCATGCTGCAGCGATCCTCTGATGTCAACGCTCCGAGGGAAGAGATGCAACCGGAAAATGAAGAATGAAAGATAAGACGGATTTATGGAACGAGAGCCATTTCCTCCGAGACAGATTAGGGAGAGTCGTGGATCTCAACTGCTTCAGATACTGATTTTACAGCAAATATGTCATGAGACCAGACCAGAATTATTTATTGAACAAAAGTAAATATAATAATAATAATAATAATAATAATATAATGTATATAAAAATATTACTATTTAAAATTATAACTAATATAATTGCTTTTTTTTTTACTTTTTTATTTATTTATTTATTTATATTTAATTTAAAAATTATTGTCTTTTTACTTAAACTTTTATTCTTAAAATTATTAAATAAATAATATATATTAATTAATATAATGTGTGTATATATATATGAAGAGTTCAGATGCAAAAGCCTCTAAGTGCCATCTGAAATTTTCTTCTTGAATGATCATTTTTATCAAGCTCGTATATTTAAGTTTAGTAATTTCACTTAAATGACAATTAATAGGTAATTTTCATTGCCATTTAAGTTCTACCAAAAAGACTCAGGAGGATTCTCGAATGAGATAGAATTTATTTTATGAAAGGTTTTACAGACAAAATAAAATAGATGCACGACAAGCTCCGTCTCAGTTCTTTGGCGTAGGCCCCGTCCTCCGTCCGGGTCTGAAAGTTAGCTTGTAGGTCCTGCCTGATGATAGAGGCAGGGGCGGAGCCTACCCCCTGACGAGTGGACGGGAGCCATTCTGGTGGTGGTGGGGAGGATGGGGGGAAACTTTACTACGACACCTGCAGGCAACAAAATGGGGCGGTAAGAACAGTCTTATATATTTGATGTCAGGCTGTGATTGGTAGCGTGTAATTGTGAATTAATGACGTGACAGTAGAGTCTTTCTAGTAGAACTTTCGCTTACGCTTTCATTTCTACCAAAAAGACTCAGGAGGATTCTCGAATGAGATAGAATTTATTTTATGAAAGGTTTTACAGACAAAATAAAATAGATGCACGACAAGCTCCGTCTCAGTTCTTTGGCGTAGGCCCCGTCCTCCGTCCGGGTCTGAAAGTTAGCTTGTAGGTCCTGCCTGATGATAGAGGCAGGGGCGGAGCCTACCCCCCAAAAAAAGAAATATGAGATGAATTCCGTACGTACCTATGAGGATTCTGAAAAGCATGCAGGAGAATTAGTAAAATAGGAAAGACAATTAGACAACTTCTTTAATGCTTATTTAATGTGAATATCTATATGTGAGAAATTATAACTACGAGATACACTGAGATAAAGATGATTGATTAGTAACTTAACCAAGATCGAGTGTGGAAATGACACTATATGTGAACTAAGCTAATCATCTTTAAACCAAGAACAAAAGCCACGTCTGGCCGCGAAACTTGTGGTGGAGATTTTAAATGAAGCCTCGATAGGCTGAGATTTTAAGATGCATATAGCCTACATCCGAGGTATGAAGCAAGAGAGAAATAAAATATAAATGAGAACAAATTTCAATAGCATATGCATTAGTCCCATCTTACTTAAAATTAGGACCACAATTGACCTTACCTTAATAAATGATAATGCTGTCCTTTAAGAGCAGCCACGATAGGCCGAGATAACGTATTGGGATGATGCAATCACGGAAGCTACGATGTGCGTTAATGTAAAGCCGTGATTGGCCATGAATATTTGACTGAAATGCGATCGTAAACTCGTTAAAAGTGATGCCTCGATAGGCTAATGCCTCGATAGATTAGAGCCTCGATAGGCAAATGCCTCGATCGGCTAATACCTCGATAGGTTAGTGCCTCGATAGGCAAGTGCCTCGATAAGATAGTACCTCGATAGGCAAGTGCCTCGATAGGCAAGTGCCTCGATAAGATAGTACCTCGATAGGCAAGTGCCTCGATAAGATAGTACCTCGATAGGCAAGTGCCTCGATAAGATAGTACCTCGATAGGCAAGTGCCTCGATAGGCAAGTGCCTCGATAAGATAGTACCTCGATAGGCAAGTGCCTCGATAGGCTAGTGCCTCGATAAGATAGTACCTCGATAGGCAAGTGCCTCGATAGGCTAGTACCTCGATAGGCTAGTGCCTCGATAGGCTGAAGCCTCGATAGGTTAGTGCCTCGATAGGCTGAAGCCTCGATAGGCTGGGTTTATACATCGGAACCGAGATTAAATGTAATTTGCATTAATGAATTAGGCCGCGATTGGCCGTAATAAATAAATAAATAAATGATTGTAGAGTTTCAAAAGCCGCGATAGGCTTAGACATATTGCAGCTATCAAAATTAAAGTCAAGATAAAGATAAGCGAGCAGGAATACGAATAACCTTGAAGCGTTAAATATGGTATTTTCATCAAAGCTATTCTACATTAATCAGCTATGGGCTGAGTTGACGTAAAGATCGAAATAAAGCAAGAAGCCATGATTGACTGCGATGATCATGAAAGCTTGTTCAATAGTGATGCCTCGATAGGCTGAGTTCATGCATCAGAACTGAGATTAGTCGAAAGCTTCGATAGCATTAACATAATAGGCTACGTTTAGCCATGAAACAATGACAGTGATCATAAAATAGGTTCGTAATTGACCATATCTATAAATGATGAGGGCTGTTGCCTGGGCGACTTTCCGAGGAGCCACGAGAGGCAGATATAAGACGTTGAGATGATAACATCCAGGAAAGCTACAATTTGCGTTTATGAATGAAGGCCGCGATCAGCATGAAATATTTGGCTTTAGGGTACAATCATGAAAGCTTGTTCAATAGTGATGCCTCGACGGCTGATGCCTCAACAGGCTGAGTACATGCATCAGAACCGAGATTAGTCGAAAGCTTCGATAGCATTAATATAATAGGCTACGTTTAGCCATGAAACAATACCAGTGATCGTAAAATAGGCCCATGATTGACCTTACATTTATAATGATAAAGGCTGAAGCCAGGGCGACTTTTCCGAGGAGCCACGATAGGCAAAGACATGACATTAAGATGATTACAATCAGGAAAGCTACGATATGCGTTTATGAAATAAGGTCGCGATCGACCATGAAATATTTGGCTTTGGAGTACAATCATAAAAGCTTGTTCAATAGTGATGCCTCGATAGGCCGATGCCTCGATAGGCCGATGCCCGATAGGCCGATGCCCCGATAGGCCGATGCCCCGATAGGCCGATGCCTCGATGGGCCCGATGCCTCGATAGGCCGATGCCTCGATAGGCCGATGCCCCGATAGGCCGATGCCCCGATAGGCCGATGCCCCGATAGGCCGATGCCCCGATAGGCCGATGCCTCGATAGGCCCGATGCCTCGATAGGCCGAGTTCATACATCAGAACCAAGATTAGTCGAAAGCTTTGATAACATTAATGTAATAGGCTACGTTTAGCCATGAAACAAAACCAGTGATCGGAAAATAGGCCCATGATTGACCTTACATTTATAATGATAAAGGCTGAAGCCAGGGCGACTTTTCCGAGGAGCCACGATAGGCAAAGACATGACATTAAGATGATTACAATCAGGAAAGCTACGATATGCGTTTATGAACTAAGGTCGCGATCGACCATGAAATATTTGGCTTTGGAGTACAATCATAAAAGCTTGTTCAATAGTGATGCCTCGATAGGCCGATGCCTCGATAGGCCGATGCCCCGATAGGCCGATGCCCCGATAGGCCGATGCCCCGATAGGCCGATGCCCCGATAGGCCGATGCCCCGATAGGCCGATGCCCCGATAGGCCGATGCCCCGATAGGCCGATGCCATACATCAGAACCAAGATTAGTCGAAAGCTTTGATAACATTAATGTAATAGGCTACGTTTAGCCATGAAACAAAACCAGTGATCGGAAAATAGGTCCATAATTGACCTTACATTTATAATGATAAAGGCTGAAGCCAGGGCGACTTTTCGGAGGAGCCACGATAGGCAGAGATATGACATTAAGATGATTACAATCAGGAAAGCTACGATATGCGTTTATGAACTAAGGTCGCGATCGACCATGAAATATTTGCCTTTAGAGTACAATCATGAAAGCTCATACTAGTGATGCCTCGATAGGCAGAGTTCATGCGTCGAGAACAAAATTAAGTCGAAAGCTTCGATAGCATTAATGAAATAGGCCACGATTGGCCATAAAAAAAACAGTAATCGTAGAATTTCAGAAGCCGCGATAGACTTAGAATTATTGCAGATATCAGAAACGAAAGTCAAGTCAAATATATTTGTATAGCGCTTTTCAAATACAGACTGTATCAAAGCAGCTTCATGGTATTAAATTAAAATAATACAACAAGGTTTGTTTTTAGTGAAATTTATTGACTGATAAAATTCTAATTAAATATCCCCAAAATATCCCTAACTGAGCAAGCCAAAGGCTTGCCAAAGCCAAAGAAAGAAAGCAAGCCAAAGAAAGCCAAAGAAGAAAGCAAGCAAAAGAAAGTCATGATAGACATAAGCAAGCAGGGATACGAATAACCTTGGAGTGTTGTTATTATGGTATTTTTACAAAGCTATACTCATTAATCAATTATGGGCTGAGATGACGGTAAAGAACGAGATAAAGAAATTGACTGCGTGTATAACTAAACAGAATTAGCAGCGAAAAGCGGAAGTATGATAAATGTATGGATCGTTAACCACCACCAGTAGCTAGCGAAGAAATTAACCTCGATTTTGGGTTGAGAGGGCTTGTTGAGCATTTAGTAGGCTACAATCTGAATATGAAAATAGGAAGAGAAGAGACCATAACGGATGGGAAGTAATAAAAGAGGGGTTAAATGAATTTCACTTTTCTGTAATGTTGCTGTTAAAGCATAAACATCTGAAAAGTTACAACGCTCAAACTTCAAGCATGGAAGACTTAATTTAAAGAGGATGATTTTAAAGGGCTGCAACAACGCTAAGAGAGACTGAGCGGCACTCCCTCTGGATTAGTGGCATCACAAACCCCGAAGTCACATAAATCCAGCTCCCGGAATATGATCTATAGCATATCAAAACAGAATGCAATGACAATTCCAGAACAGTATATTAAAATATCTTAGGGGCATTCCAAGCAAAACCCCTCACACGCACCCTGGGGACACTGAAGTACCCACCACACATCGATTTTGTAGTTGTAGAGCAACAACTGGAACAACTGGCCGTGATCAGGATGGGAAATAAGGGAATCTTCTGATATATACGGTCTAGCTGGATTAAGCAAAGCGACTGATCGGATCGCTTAATTAGTACTGAGTGCCAGTGATAACAGATGAGAGATGAGCCTGCCTTGAAGAGATACATGTTTGTTTGTTTGTTTTTTTTTTACTCATTTTAAATAACCATTAAATCGTATTCTTATTAATATTAGTTCGATACTTACCTGAAGTAAGGTGATGCATACCGATAAAATACAACCTCAATCACTCTAGATATTCTGTTGTTGACTTAAAGCGTAGAATGTATTTCTCAGCTGTGCAGCGCACGCCTGACATTACTCTCTAGTTGCTCTTGTATGAGTGAAGTTTTATTCACAGCCGAGAGATCACTGGCCATGGCAACCAAGGGAGACCCTTGAACAGAAAAATAAGTGAACATTTAAATCATACAGATGAGTAAATATAATGTCACTCGAGTCTTCTTGACTGTGATTTGTCTGGCTATTGGTTTGAATTGTATGGTCTAAACTTGTAACGGATAGTTCTACGGTGTTAAGCACGTTTTAGTCTGTGACATTTGACCTGAGAATCCTAGTCTGCCTTTGTACATTTAATATCAACTACCTATAAATGTATATTTCTATGACACATATCGGTGGATTAAGTAGACACCGAGAAAATTTGTATTACAGCGATTGTACCATATTTATGTAAGTGAATAATTTAAATATAAGTATTAAAAGATCTTGATATGAAAAAGAAAACAGTAGAACAGTTGTAGAGCACCGTAAATGTATCACTTACTTCCAATGTATTAAATACTCCTGCAACATATAACTCCTACCCTTCATAACCATGTCTACAACGGCATACGCATAATATCCAATGACCAACTTGCTTTAAAGTTCAGCTTCTCTTTATGATATGGACATATTTATATGTTTCATTTTCAAATTTTTACAACCCTTTTTAAATAATAACTTTCCCGGCGGTCGGGAAGTGATTTGGCTAAAACATCTCATAAATGCCGAAGCAATACCAAATCAGAGAAGGGCGTAAAACAGTTACCGCTCCTTTAAGATAGAAGGCACTCTCACGTGGTGAATGAGCAGATGAGGAGCGCGGACTGTGAATATGGCATACATAAAGCCGATTTAATAACTTAGTTGCTCTTAAGCTTAATTTAAATCTATTCAGCAACCCAGTTGTTAGAATTTTGCAACTACCCATGAGTGGGTGGAATCGACAACGCTAAAAACAGATTACCTCTGCGCTCGCTGAGGAAATCAGTTACGTGAATCTTTGTTTACACTTACTACAACCCATTCAGCGAGCTATCCAGCCCTACTTTTTAAAGCGTTATAGTGAGTATGTTGCGTTGCAGACTGCTGTAGCCTACATGTATCGGCAGTTTAAGAAAACTACCACTTCACCATAGTCACCATTTGATCTTTACCACTGATGAAGGGAGCAGAAGAGCAAGTTTATACTTACCTGAATGAAGTTTAATCATAGTAATGGGAACATGTAAACAGTGGCCGCTGGAAGCGCCTACCAACGTAAAAGCCTTGAACTACCCTGTGAAGAGATCGTCTCTCGTGAAATTTCAGCCGCCACGTCCTTGTTTCCTACACAAGCGTGTCGCACTCGCGCACCGCGAAAGTTGCTGAGAGCTGAGATCAAATCAACGATATGACTTGTGTTGTTATGATTGGAATCGAAACGCGAGTAAGTGAACGTCTGTTTCTGCGAATTGAATGGAAGCGTAATTGGCAGCTGAAACTTTACTACGACACCTGCAGGCAACAAAATGGGGCGGTAAGAACAGTCTTATATATTTGATGTCAGGCTGTGATTGGTAGCGTGTAATTGTGAATTAATGACGTGACAGTAGAGTCTTTCTAGTAGAACTTTCGCTTACGCTTTCATTGAAATTACTGAACTTAAATATACGAGCTTGATAAAAATGATCATTCAAGAAGAAAATTTCAGATGGCACTTAGAGGCTTTTGCATCTGAACTCTTCATATATATATATATATATATATAGATAGATAGATAGATAGATAGATAGATAGATAGATAGATAGATAGATCAATATATATAAATACATATATTTATCAAGAACTTCACAGACCAATATGCACAATTAAAAATGTTGGTTCCTTGAATTATAGGACTTCCCTTTAATGGTTTAAGCCTATTTCTTTTTCTATATTAACAATATAGAATATTCTATATTTTCTA
This sequence comes from Scardinius erythrophthalmus, assembly GCF_964197995.2. NCBI lineage: Eukaryota > Metazoa > Chordata > Actinopteri > Cypriniformes > Leuciscidae > Scardinius > Scardinius erythrophthalmus. The sequence goes on from NC_138232.1 coordinate 39,421,101, forward strand.
TTATAAAAGCATTTTATTATTTGCACTGATCAGTGTTGTGGTTGCAAACCACAGGTTAAGGACCACTGCACAATAGATACAGAGAGACCCCGTGGCATGATGGGATACCTTGAACTCCATGGGTGTGTATAAGTCGTTCTTGGGCGCACAGCTGTTCTCTTTATAGTGTAAGTGGTTGGGAGTGCTGGGATGAATAACTGCGGATTCTTGAGGAGGTTTGCGGAGTCTCTGACAGTACACGTACACCAGGACGGACAGCAAAACAGCTCCCAGAAAACAGCATGCGCCGGTCAGCACCAAGTGGAACAGAGAAAACCCTGCAGGAGACAAAAACAAATGTTTACCGACGGTCAATAGCCACATGAAAACCTCAATGCTGTTTGATTTTTTTGAAGCTTCAATTACCTCCACAGTTTGAGTTCCTCCTCTGTCCCTTTGACAGCACTAGAATTAAGAAAACGATGTGAAACTACTGTCTGAGATGGCGGGCATGATTTAAGGAGAAGAGGGAAAGGAACGAACCTGCGCTCTCATTGGGCCGACACATTCTCTGATCTGTCGAGTTTCCTTGGCAAGAGGAGTTTATTTCACATATACGAGCGCGGAGCTGCTGCCCCTCTTCGTTACACTCCGCCCACTCTGACCACGCCCCCCACCCACCTGACACACCTGAGAAACATCAACAGAACACACGTGTTATCATTAGTTATCATGAATGCAGTCATAACGAGTATTTAACTCTTTCCCTGCCATTGACGGAATTTTCCGGCAATCCATGTTTATTATGTTTCGCATTTATGTTTTGATCATTGTTCTGCATCCGATCCGGACGTAGTCTTTAACAATAACACAATTTTCTAAGCTCTTTGTTCAAATGCTAATTTTATTAAATGCCAACTTTTTCTTTTTTCCATATATTTATTTCTTAAAAAGTACTAAAAGAAACATTAGTGAAGCTATAAAATGTTAAAATTGTACTGTTGTTAATATGAGTATGTGGTGTTTTTAATATGTTTTAAGACAAACCATGTGTAAATTCATAAGTCGACACCATTGCTGAGTATTTTCTCCTTAAAACTGCAGTGAACCAAAGACAGTCTCAAAAACACACTTTGAAATCGTTTGAATTGTTTCTGACGTCACAAACTACCTTGTAACCAATCAGGTCAACGTGTGATCGTCAACGAGTGGATCTCTGAGATGCTGTGAGTAAGTGGAGGCGGGGCTAATTTGCATATTCATAGAACCGCGTATACAAAATGAGGCAAGGGTGTAGAGATACATTCAAGCTATTTTAAAGAATGAATTTTTTTTTTTATATGTCATTTTGGTGATCAAAGATAAGTTTTAAGGGATACAATTATTGACTACAGGGGGACTTTAAGAGAAATCGCTGCGAGTGTTTTCTCACCTTCACACTCGTGTGTGTTACAGAGAGCTTCCTCCGTGTGCAGACCAATGCAGATATCTCCGGAATGAGCAGGCGTGGGGTTAGAGCAGGAACGAGAGCGCTGGTAGTGACCGCCATCACAGGAAGAAGAGCACTGGGACCAGGAAGACCAGCATGACCACGCCCCCTTCACTGAAACACAACACCTGTATCACACTACTCCTTGCCGCAAGACTTTTAAAGTCAGTTATTACACAGCTCTCGGGAATACTTGATTCTGATTGGTCAGCTGGATGTACATTATCCCTTACTTAAAGGGGATGTCTAATGCTATTTCATGCATTCTGACTTATTTACACTGTTAAAGAGTTGGATTCATATGCTAAACATGGCCAAAGTTTTAAAAAAAATGAACTGTTTTTGGAGAGAATCAGTACAGCATATCTGTCTTTTACAAATCTGATAAAACTAAAGACTCTTCGGAGATATGAAGGATGCAATACTACTCTATAGGTACTCAAGATTAACATGAGAAACTGTGTGTGTGTGTACCCTTTAATAACAGGACATGAGTGAGATATGTCCGCGGAAACTGAAAAATCCCTGACCTGGGCATGGCTGAGAGTTGCAGTCCTGATACTCGACGGGCGCTCCGCTGCAGGCGAACGGCGTGCTCTTCCCATCAGGAGTGGCGCAGGAGCGCTTGCGTGTGCGAAAGCCTTTGGAACACTCTTTGGAACATGCAGACCACGTTTCCCATGATGACCAGGCGGCTCCTTGCACTCGTGTAACGGGTCGACCCATTCTCAACAAGTCCTCAACTAGACCTACAAACATAAAAGTGTTGTATAGGACGGCTGCACAACTAATCAAAATCACTTCGGGTCGGTTTAACGTGCATTTGGGAACGCAACATGCACCAGCCATCTTCCCAAACTTGTGATGGGAAGTCCTTATAGACCAGCGGAAGAGTTTTCCGTCAAATAAGAGTTTAATGGTTTCATGTTTGAAAAGGAAGAAATTAAGACAGCCGTAAATATTGGTATTGCAATTTTACAGTTGTACTGCAAAAATAATAATAATAATTTACAAATTAATTAATTTACTAATTTTATTTATTATCACTATTATATTATTTTTCTTAAATACTCTGTTTTTGATAGTGAAATATTATTGTATTTTATAACTATAGAATTATAATAGTATTTTTAATTAATTCCTTTTAGTTAATTAATTCTAATTATTATTTTATTGTCATATTAATATATAATCAAAAATTTGGGACAAATTATGTAGCCCTACAAACAAGCAAAACATGGATTTTTTTTAATCACATTTTAAATCAGAATTTTTATAGATTTTCCTCCCAAATCGTGCTTATAGGAGGAGTGTGCATATGTGTCTGAGGCTGTGTGTGTGTGTGTGATATATATGTGTGTGCGTCTGTGTGTGTGTGTATGTACCGTCAGTCTCACAGACAGCAGCTCCGTCAGTGGTGGGACAGAGGCGGGTCTCTATCTTGCGTTTGCCGAGCTGCAGGTCGTGAGGGTCAGCGAGGAGAGCCCTACAGGTGTACCTGACCCTCTGTTCCTGTCTCGCACCCATCTGAGTCACGTTAACAGCGTACCAGGGGGTCCACGGCGTGGTGCGCCTCACCTCGGCACACGCGTCCAAATTACACGCCTTGTACTCCTGGATGCAGTAACACACATGATAGATGCTAATGACAGTCTTTCAAATAAATCTCTTTTCATTTCTCATGTTTATATTAGGGTTTTTGTTGATTTAATATGACTAGTTGAAGACCCTACCAGAGGGCAACCAGGACACGTGTTGCCATTCTCGCAGGTTCGAACGCGGGATTGGACTCCACCACCACAGGCAACGCTACATTTGGACCAAGCGCTCCAGGAGACCCAGGACACCGGAACAGGACATGGATTCTTTTCGTTACACAATCTGAATCACACAAATATGAACTGAACATCTCACCTCAAACAAACACGTCTACACTTATGAAGTTGGTTCTTTAATAGTTAAGGCTGGAATACACTAAAAAAATACTTTCAAGGGGCCGTTCACACAGAATGCATTTTTCCACAAACACTCAAGTAATTGTTTTTTGTTGCAGTTTTTCCGTTCCACTGACCTGCAAAAAAACGTGTTCTGTGTGAACCAGCACTAAGAGTGTTTTTTGTGGCAAATTAAATCATATCAAATCAAAAGCATACAGCACAGCCTTATTGTCCATCTCTCTTCTGGCCTCACCTCTCCTCTCGCGCCTGACCTACGCATACGCGTCCTCCGTGTCGGGGTGCTGGGTTGTTGCAGGAACGCTGACGGACCTCAAATCCAATGCCACAACTGGTGCTGCACTCGGCCCAGGACGACCAGGGGGTCCAGCCTCCATTCCTGAACACACAGAAGCAGGAGTTAGAGGAGTGATCTAATAAAACACACCTAAGCGAGCATAAGACACTTCTTTAAAAAACATTACAAATCTTACAGACCCCAAACTTTTTAACGGTAGTGTATATATAAGATGTCTATATGTAAATGACCTCGATTATGATTGGCCAACCTCTGTGTACATTTACCCTTTCATTATATCGTTCATCACGGCAGCTGCTAAATGCTGAATAGGAGTTGATATGTAAAGTGAGTGGTTGTGTGCTAACGTGAGCAGGGTTGTGATGTCATAACGGTGATGGTATCTGATCAAACTGCTTTTGTAGTTGTTTCAACTAGATTTTTGTGAAGAAATTGTAAGTGATTCTTGCATGACTTCTGGAACACAAGACTTGTGGAACACAAATTATTTTTGTCCATACTTTCCAGGGTTGTTTTAGTATTATTGATATACCACTACAGTATTTATTAATATTTTACCTTCATTTTAAGTTTAAGCTTTAGTATTTATGGTATAGTATGGTAGTTTTTCATCTAATATTCATAATTTATTTTAGCTTTTATTTTAACTACCAAAAACGGTTTTAACAGTTTTAGTTTTACTTAAAGTCCCCCTGTAGTCAGTAATTGTATCCCTTAAAACTCATCTTTGATCACCAAAATTACATATTTAAATGTTTTTTCCTTAAAAAAAAAAACCTCAATGCCTTAAAATAGCTTGAATGTAACTCTACACCCTTGCCTCATTTAGTATACGCGGTTCTATGAATATGCAAATTATACCCGCCTCCACTCACTCACAGCAGCTCAGAGATCCACACACGTTGATCTGATTGGTTACAAGATAGTTTGTGATGTCAAACACCAGTGATTTCAAACCGTGTTTTTGAGACTGTCTTTGGTTCACCGCAGTTTTAAGGAGAAAATACTTGAATGAATTTGCAAAATTTTGCACATTTGTCTTAAACCATATTAAAAACACCACAAAGACATATAAACAACAGTAAAAACCTGATTTTCACCACAGGGAGACTTTAACAATAACAGCATTTACACTTTCATCTATGGAAATGTTTTTGTCCATACAATGAAAGTAAATGGGGTCCAAGACTTTCATCCTGTGTGAAAGAAGTCATACGGGTTTGAAACGATATGAAGCGTAGGGTCAGGACACGCTCTTTGCACAGTTGCAAAGTTTGCAAAATTAGAGCATTCATTTCAAAAGAGCAAGAAAACCCCAGTTTTCCTTTAAATGACCACCTTTATAACAATGAGAGTCACTCTGGTGCTGCCTGGAGTCAAGTGACTTCTTCTAAAGGCCCGATAATGACTTTGAAGGATTGTGATCACAACTTCAGAGCTGTTAGGTAACATCGGCTTTATTAAACTTAACAGTGGCACTCTGACAAAGATGTATTAGCAGCTCATCACTCAAACTGTCATTTATCATATATCTGCCACAGCTGCTGTTCTTGTGTTATACTGAAACATTGCGTCCTGTTAGTTTCTTGCACCCAGACCCGGTGATGTGTGTGTTTAAACAAGCTCTCTAGGTGAAGAAATAATTGGAACATTGATTCACTGACTGCAGGATAATGGGACACGCAAAGAAGGAGCTGCTCCGCCAGAACTGTGGCGTCAGCATCTCGTGGTTAATGAATAAATCCGCACGTTACACGCAGCACGTCTGTATCAGTGCTCGGGATTGATGGACTCGAGGTCTCAGGCTCTGCAGCTGTTAGCGTTGGGTGGTTCCTTTCTCTCACGGAAGAGCTGAATCAGAGGGAATAAAAGCTTTTGACACTTTGATTGTCCGTGATTGAAGACTTCAGGCTGATCGCTCTGGCTCTCATACATCACTCTGGCCACACTGTTTACACCTGCCACTTCAATATGAGAAGTCCCAGATTTTAAAAGGCTAGTTCATCCAAAAAAAAAAAAAAAATCTGCCATCATTTACATTACTGACTCATACGCTTACCAACCCCTATGACTTTCTTTTCTGTGGAATGACAATGAATAAGGGGATGCTATCAAACTTGAAAAATCACATAGATGCATCACCATATCCATATGACTCAGTGTTGGGGAGTAGCCACGTACAAGTTGCTTGACAGAAGCTCAATTGCTTTTAAAACAGTGTAGCTTTTCCAGGAGCTAACTACTTTTTCCAGCAAGTAGCGGCGTAGCGTGACCAATGCTACATTCTGTTTTTCGCTTTGACGAACCTGGCGAAGCGCAGTGTCTTCTTCTTACTGGATCACAAACTAAACTTCTGCATTACTGCCATCTATTGTTATATCAGTGGCTTACGGTTCACTGAGAAGAGATCGTCTGATGATTACATAAAGGCTGGGTGGGTTGATGATCACATGTACGGTGTAGTACAGTAAGTGTACCTGGAGCAGTTGGCCACCTCTATGTTGGCCCCGACACACTTCATCCCTCCACACTGGGGTCGAGGGTTATCGCAGGATCTAGTGCGACACTGACACGTGCTGGTGGCTTCCCCTCCGTCGTCATGGTTACAAGCCTGCCATGGGGACCAGTGGCCAAATCCACCATCTTGGGTAAGGTTCCGCTCCTGTGAAGTTAAACGCAAACCACAGCTTCCATAGTTGATTTATTACAGTACATTAGGACAACTGTTTTGTATTACAAGTTTTCTGAAATGTTATGTTTAAAACGTAAACATGTCTGTAATTGTATCTGTTCCATGTTATTCCTGATCAGAAGCTTGCATTAATATTTAGTTTAGTTCAATGGCGTTAGTGTTGATTTACACCACGACTAGGCTTTGTAACCATTTTGCATATCCTTATTTTTACAGTAACATCAATGATCAAGCCTGGCGGGACTCTAGGAATGATTTCTGCACTGCAGCCAACAAAAAGTTTGCAAAAGTTTGGGAAAACACTTACTAACTATCAAAGTCATTTAAGTCGTAACTATGGAAACAGTGGGTATTGCCTATTAGCATGATAGAAAGTACTTTTAGTGCAAAGTACAAGTATTCAACTTGGGACGAAGCCAAAGCTTCCAGTGTGGTAGAAAATGAGGTTTGTTTATTATTGCTCCTCTGAGGACACCAACCATCAAAGATAATAGGAAATTTGTGATGTCTAATTATGGACCTAATGAAGTGTCGAGAGGGACCAGGAGTGACATTGGCCAGCCGTCGTGCAGAACACCAGCGTGTAATTGACACTGTCGAGTCTGGATCAGCTGGGTTAACCTTCAGGCTCTTCAGCACAAACTTGATTCTTGATTCAAAAATTCATAAGAGATTGTTGGTGTACTCAAAGAACGTTGTTATGAATCTGGTCTTCAGAATCTCTGAGCTGGAAATACAATCTTTGTAGAATAGAATAGAATAGAATAGAATAGAATAGAATAGAATAGAATAGAATAGAATAGAATAGAATAGAATAGAATAGAATAGAATAGAATAGAATAGAAATTAATAAGAGTGTGGAATAGAACAGAATACAGAATAGAACAGTACAGAATAGAATAGATAATATTAGATTAGAATAAAAACGTAATAGTATAGAACAGAACAGAATATAGAATAGAATAGAACAGTATAGAATAGATCATATTAGAACAGAATAGAACCGAAACATAATAGAATAGAACAAAACAAAACAGAAAATAATAAAAAGTATAAAAAAGAACAGAATACAGAATAGAATAGTATAGAACAGACCAGAATAGAACATAATACAGCAGAACAGAAAAGAATCAAACAGAATAGAACATAATTGAATAGAATAGAATAGAACAGAACAGAAAATAAGATTATAGAATAGAACAGGACAGAATCGAATAGATCATAATAGAACCGAAATAGAATAGAATAGAACCGAGTAGTATAGGACAGAATGGAAACGAACAAAATGATATGAAATGTAAAAGAGCATAAAAGAGTATAGAATAGAACAGAACACAGAATATAATAGTATAGAACAGACCAGAATAGAACACTATACACCAAAACAGAAAAAAATAGAACATAATTGAATATAATATAATAGAACAGAACAGAACAGAAAATAAGAGTATAGAATAGAACAGAATACAGAATAGAACAGGACAGAATAGAATAGATTAGAACAGAATAGAAATGAAACATAATACAAAAGAATAGATTAGAACAGAATGGAATAGAACAAAACAGAAAATAATAAAAGAGCATAAAATAGAACAGAATACAGAATAGAATAGACCAAAATAGAACATAATACAGCAGAACAGAAAAGAATAGAACAGAATAGAGCATAATTAAATATAATATAACTGAACAGAAAATAATAGTATAGAAGAGAACATTTTTGGTTAATATAGAATGGAACAAAATACAGAATAGAACAGAACAGAGGGTGACGGGCTGTTTTTCAAAAACTTCCACTCTTAATTCTTGACTTAAGATTTGAAAAAGTTCCATGGTTCCTAGACAGATTGGAATCGGATATGATTCTAATTTAGGATGTTTCTGTCATACAGGCCCAGGAGACTCAATCAAACATGTACTCCAGTGGTTCTCAAAGTGTGGGGTTCAGCAGAAAAACAATAACGGAAAGCAGACGTTGCAACGCCGTTCAAGTGCGTGAATACCGGCTGGTGCGCTAACTTTATGAAACGGCACCAATTCCACCAATTAAAAGCAGATTTTTTCTGTTCTGTGTGATGAGATATTGGTCTTACAGGGCACTTTGTGATGTCTTGGCTCCACTGGCTCATGTTGGAACTGTCCTCAATCGTCGTACAGCGCTTCTCTTTCCGGTCCCATCCGCAGTACGGATCCCTGGCACCCAGACAATCCCTGCAGAAACACACACATGCATACAGTCACAAATCAATGACAACATCTTAATAACTACCACCATAAAGCCATGAAGAGTGTGTCGTGAGAACTTAACAAGAGAGATTTAATTCTACAGGATACGGCACAGCTTCATAATGAGGGAATAAATCTCAGTGCAATTCAAGCATACATTTCCAAAAAACAAAGAAAATACATTATACTAATTAATTATTAAAACTAATTCTGCCCTTCTCACTAATACTGGATGACTCTCAGATAATGAACACTGAATCAATAATGAATTTTGCAAATTGTGTCTCATATCTACACATTTATTATGTCGAGATCCACGTCAGAGATTGATCAAGTGTAAATGTAATCTAAGCATCTGATCAAAGACGTGATATGATCTGACTGTTACAGTAACTAAAGAGAAAACACAATAAGCATCAAATCCTGCTCTGGGAGATAAAGAATATCTGACAGCACCTCGGGTGATTTATTAGAGCTAACAGACTTCTCCTTTTCTCCTTGTGTCCTTTAGCAGTGTTATTAATTCAGAAGCATGTTTCAATATTTTAAAGATGTGTCATTCTTAAGAAGGACATTAAGTATTAAAAAATCAAGCAACGTATGTTACCAGTAAAATACCAGCATATTTACACTATCTTGCAAAAGTTTGAGGTCAGTAAAATTATTTTTGATTTTTTTTTATCTTTTAACTTTATCACCGTTTCACTGTTTTCAAAATTGATGATCAGAAATGTTTTCTTGAGTATCAAATCATGATATTAGAATGAGTTCTGAAGGATCATGTGACGCTGAAGACTGGAGTAATGATGCTGAAAATTCAGCTTTACATCACAGGAATAGAATGTTAATTAATATTTACAATTTTAATTAATTTTTTTATTTTAAAATTAATATTAACTAAAATAGAAAACAGTTCTTCTAAATTCTAATAATATCTCACAATATTACAGTTTTTAATGCATTTTTAATCTAATGAATGCAGCCATGGTGGCTTTTAAAAACATTAAAAAATGTCATATTTTAGACAAAAATCAAACATAACAATATGTCTCAGAGTTCACTAACAAACTGAACATCCGTTTACTTCACACCGGCAACAAGAGAAAACTGCAAATCGTGCTGGAGATGCTAAAAGCCATTCCGAGAATAAATTTACATTCATTAAAGGTTCGATAAAATGATAATGACTAAACACTTGCAGCTCAATCAGTCTCCATAGATGAACATTGGTATAAAATATTAGTTATTTGCAACAACCTTGTGAGATCTGACCTTTTGCCACCTGTGTGTACGTGTGTGTGTGTGTGTGTGGTGAAGAATCTGTAACCGCATCAGAATGTTAAACACTGAGCGGCTTCACAAACACAGTTTCATCATGTCCAGTAACAGCACCTAATATCAAATGTTTCTGTCTTGTGTAACTCTGAGTGTTGTGCAACAACATCTGCGGCAGGAATTTAGGGAGAGAGTCCAAGGCATCACAGTCCTCACATAATGACACACTTCCACCTCAAATGATAAGCACACACACACGCCGCTAAACTGACAGATCACGTGCAAAACTTCTCCTGACGTGACATGCTGGATGAATGTGAAAAACTGACGTAACATGGTGTATTTTAAATACAGTGACATGCTACATCAGAGCTTCAAGGCGTTTAACAGATCGGAAACAATGTTTTGCTTGATTTTAAAACCCAATGTAACATGTTTTAGGGTACAAATTCACAAAAAAGGCCTTACAAATCCAGCTCAGAAGCCCAATTCATCCATGTGGAGTCCAGAAGGAGGACAGTACTTTATGGATCTGATATCTAATTAGATCTGTAAAAAAGCAGTCATTTCCTGTGAGGAGTGATGCATGCATTATATATTTTTAATGATGTTCGACAATTTATAGGTGTTCTATTCATAGCACTGACGGAGAACACGATACAGCGATTTCTTTTTTTTTTAAATGACCTAGATCATCATTCATCTGCCTCTCGGCCAGTGGTGGAAAATGAACGAGATAATAATATCTCTGACTACTCATAAGTACTGTCATTCACTTCACCTCCTCGAGCTTCACTTCCTGTCTGACTCCAAGGGCATTAGACGCTCGGAAGGACATTTTCTGTCATCATACTTTGCCGTAATTTAACAGCATGTGTTCATTTAGATGTCATGTGTGACCAGATCAAAACGACGGCAAATGAGTATAGTGGCTTAAGGAGTTCTGAAATAGTGAAAGTAACAGCTCAATCATGTTCAAGGTTAGGATGCTCTGACCTCATGAGTCTGAGTCCTAGTGTGTGTATGTGTGTAACTTACTGCTCAGTTTTGTAGCTGGAGCATCTCTCCAGAGGGATCTTCAGCACTCTGCTGGGAAGTCCCACGAAAAGCGACCTATCGTTGTGCAGAATCTGTAGGTTTAGGATTGGCTCCTGCATGTTTTCTGGAAGAATGTTCATCTCCTCCAAGTAACATCCACGCAGACTCTTATTATTGGTGGACAAGGCCTTAATGATGGTGCCGTGCTCTGATTGGTCAATTAAAGAAAACAGCTACAATTAGAAGCGCAAGTTCTTCTAAACATCCCTGCTGAAAAATCCAGTCACCAGCATAAGGTGTGTTTTGCATCCCAGCAAGCAATTTTGCATTTAAAAGATGTCTAATAGCCGTCCAAACAAAGCCCAGACGTCTAAAACAAGACAAAGTTTGGGATGTCACTGAAAATCTGTCAGTGAAAAACTAGTCGTTTCTAGTCTATTCTTGGGATATGGTTTAGACATCGATTAGATTTAGATGTCTGGGCTGTGTTTGGGCGGCTATTAGACGTCTTTTAAACGCAAAATGGCTTGCTGGGATGGGATGCTGGTTCCCAGCATGAGAAAACCAGTTAGACCAGCACTACACCAGCTCTATCCATCATAACCCAGCCTGGACCAACATGGAAATCATGCTGATATAGGCTGGATTTCCAGCAGAGATTGGAGAACACAATTGAGGACATGCTTTGAATTCTTTGCAGGATATGCACGTCGGATTTCTTTGCCTCCTGTACCTGTGCCGATGTACATGACGTGGTAAAGCGTGTCCCTCCCCTGAACAATGTCCACAGCCAGCCTGGAGTAACGGATGTTGTCCTGCATGACCAGAGGATCTGTGGAGATGGGCTGAACCACCTCACTCATGAGGAAGAGCCGCTGGGCGTCTTGAAGACTGCGCTCCGTTAGATTACCGCCTGGGCCCGAATCATTCACTGTCCCACACTGGCAGAGAGAAAGAGAGAAAAAACTAATTGAGTACTGTATTTGGTGCCAGAAGGCTTCAAGAAAAAAAATGCTGCAGCATTTAATTTCCTTCACCTGAAAATTTGGGATGGGATTGGGAGTGGAAAGCCAGCTGGTCCGAGGGTTCTCCTGATAACGGAAGGGTCCGTTAAAGGCCTGTGTGATGGCACTGAGGTTAAACGCACACACTGCTGACGCAGCAATGCTGTTCCTGTAAGGAGAAACGAGAGAGGGAAGTGAACCAAATTCTACATTAAAAATCTTGAATAGAAAAACAGGACCATTCAAAAGTTTGGGGTCAGTAAAACTTTTTTTTTTCAGTTTCTTTGCATCTGAGACTTTTAGACTTTTTAAGTCTCTTGTGCTCACCTGCTTTTATGTGATTGATGTATTATTTTAATTTAATACTGTGAAGCTGCTTTGATACAACCTGTGCTGTGAAAAGCGCTATATAAATAAACTTGACTTGACTTAAAATACAGTAAAAACAGCAATATTGTGAAATATAAAAATATCAAATAATTTATTCCTGTGATCAAAGCATCATTACTCCAGTCTTCAGTGTCACATGATCCTTCAGAAATCATTCTAATATGATGATTTGCTGCTCAAGAAACATTTCTGATTATTATGAATTTTGAAAACATTTGTGCTGCTTAATATTTTTGTATTTATATCCATGATATATATGAATTCAGGATTCTTTGCTGAATAGAAAGTTCAAAAGAACAGCATTCATTTGAAATAGAAATCTTTTGTAACATTATAAATATATGTATAATGACACTTTTCAATTTAATCAATTTAATGTGTCCTTGCTGAATGAAAGTAGTAATTTCTTTAAAAACAAATCTTACTAACCTCTCTCTCTCTCTCTCTCTCTCTCTCTCTCTCTCTCTCTCTCTGTATATATATATCATTATAATACATAAATCATTATAATACATTAACTTTCATTTTTAAACTTGTGCTGGACTACAGAAGTTCCTGCTGTGCGACTGTTGGTCTTCTATGCATTGCATTCTCAGTAAGCGATGAAGAATCCACTCACACATTGGTGGTGAAGACTCCATAGATGAGGTCTTGCTCAGGGAGGTAGAAGGTGCTCTGCAGCTCATGGTAGTAGAAGGGAACATCTCCAGAGCGGGAACAGTTCAGTCGAGCCTTCATGAAGGTGGTCCATGTGTCTTCCAGCAGGAAACGACCACCGATGTCATTCTGACACACGCGGGCCACACGAGAGAAGACAGTCTTCCCACAATCCTGCTCTACTGCGTTCTCTCGAAGAAAGAGGTATGTGAAGCGGCCCACCTCATACGCAGAGACAAAGTGAGGCTCTGTGGAGAGAAAGGAAAGGAAGATGATAGAATATATTACTATCAAAACACTTTTCTTCAATACATAGCCATAAATAGATGTGTGACTCACAAAACCGTGTCCAAGTCGCATTTCACCCCAAAATCAGAAGATATAAGTATTTCTTATACTGTATCTTAAAGAAATTGAAGAATATTTAACGCTATTAACATGACTGACTTTAAATTTGACCAATGTATCACTTATCACTGTAATACAGATTTTTTTATTACAGTAAAATACAATATTTAATACAACATTCGTAAAAAACAATGTATCTAGATGTTTAACTTTCATTTTTTATTGGTGAATTTTCTAATACAGTATTTTATGATGCATAACAGTAAATACAATCAGCTAATTATATATTTTTTAAATAAATTCTTTAAAAAAGGCATTTTTAAATCATAAACATAATGTCACCAGATGTTTAGCTTTTAAATTTGATTAATTTCTTTCTTTTTTTTCATTGGTGAATTCTCTAATACAGTATTTTGTTGCTACAATAAATACAATAAGCTATTTCTAATATAAATATAAAAGGTAACAACAAATACTACCAAGAATATACAATTTAAGAATGATTATTTTTGCAGTGATGAGAATATACTGTAGGTCAAAATGAGCTTAATCATCATGAAAATAATTTCACAATACAGAAAAGCTTCATTTTCTTTTAGCAGAATATAATTACGTATACAGGAATTTTGATTTTGGAATGGACGTGTTCTTGACAGGTTTTGTCAGATTCTCTGATAAGTGTGTGTGTCGTCCCACTGTACCACTGAGCCATTTGGAGTTGTACTGGGCGGTCCGCAGGGGTGGCATGTTCCCCAGACTGCGGTAAATAATAGGGTCACGGCTGGAGAAATCAGTCACAGTGGCCGCATAGACTTCTCCACTCTCAGTTATCATAGCCGTAGAGTTGTGCCGAGGGTCATAGGGACAGCGCGCCACCCCACTGATGGACTCCAGAACGCTCGCCATGTCAGTAATGGGGCGAGTCGTACAGATGGGCATGAAAGCATTAGTGCCACAGGTAAACAAACGGCTGCCGTTCAACAGGAGGACACGAACATAGTTCTGACACTCATCCTGAGAGGAGAAGAGGAAGAGAAGAGAGATTTCATTTCACACATACACTCTATAACATACACTCATTCATTCACAGATCTTTCATCCCAGGGTTCACCTCTGTCTTTCCTTTGCTCTGGCAGGACCTCCTGGTGGTCTCGTCTACGGCCCATTCTGTGGCCTGCAATCAACAGACAATTAACATTACTGGAAGAAGATAAGCTGTCGAGACATGCATCCAGTCCTGCGCTCAATACTCACACATCCCTTAACTCAGGGCTTCCCAAACTGGGGTTCTCACGGGAATTAAAGGGGGTTTGTGAGTTGAAGAAAATCTAATAATTAATTAAATGATAAAATATAAAAGTCAAATGAAATAGTCATTTTAAAACAAAAACAAATGAAAATAAATCAAAAGATGAAATATTTTATTTGTTTACCTGCCTGTCATGTGACCATAGACGCATAGTGTAGAAATATGAAATTAAATAATTATAAGAAATTAAGTCTATTTGCATAAATTAAGCCCCATCTCAATACTCAAAAACAAATTTAATGCTCAATTTCTTTAGATAAAAATGTTTGCAAAATGACAGAAGCTTAAAAAAAAATATTTTTTATTTTTATAAAAAAAAATTATATATTATTTAAATTGTAAAGCATTTATACATTATAGTATATATATTCAAAGTACAGTAATGAGAAGTTTATATATATATTTTTGTTATTTTTTTAAATATATTGATATAGTTTTTCATTATTTTTATTTCAGTTTTACTTTAAGTTAATTTACTACATTAAGTTAATATAAATGTTGCTTTTTATATTTGATTTTTATTAAGTAAACATTTCTTTTTTATGATTTTATTTTGTTTTAACTATAATAACCCTAGCATGAACATGCAAAGGTGTTATTGAAATTAGAGTAAACATTTTACATCAAAAATGTAATGGTTTAGCTGACAAAACCAGTTTGGAAACCCTGCTTTAAATGATAAAACAGCACTTCAACATTTCTGGATGCATCTGAAGGTTTCTGCACACCTATAACATTAGCACTTTGCAGCAATGTTACAGAAACTATTCACTTTGTAACAGTCACAACTCACAGTGACTGTTAAGCCACTTTGTCTGTTTATAGTGCAGACTGCTGGAGACGTTATAGAGTAGACAGAGCTGGACTCAGCACATTAACACAGTAGAGAGCAACATCAGCATGAGCGTCTGCTTAAGACAGCAGAGCAGCGCGTGTTTGCATGAGGATGTACAAGAAATACCCTGACATTTAAAAGTCAAGCTTTCCTGTGCAAATCAGAAAACTGGAATCCTTTCAACGATTCGAATGAATCAATGATGTGGGTGACATGTTGGAAAGATAAACACATTAATAAACAACTGCATTTAAATATTGATTTCATTACAAAAATTGTTAAAGGTCACACAAGGACTACTGTCTACTGATGATTCAAACAAATTTGTAAATTATTTACTTGTGCCAGTTTCATTTAAACGAACTGTCCGAACAAACAAACTCGCTAAAGTGAACATGCCTTTAACCTAAACAGCCATGACAACACATCTCCAGTTACTATGGCTTTGATTTACATTTAAGGAAGCAGAATAACAGAACATCCTCTTAATGCAGTAAAACTATGAAAGATATTCAGTCGTGGGAAGCTCTTCCATTCGTTCAGCTTCTTTCCTTAATGTCAAGAAAGTACAAAACACACAATAAAAGAAGACAAAGAGATGGAAGATGGAAGGTTTCGCTGCAAATACACAATATGACTCCATGGCGAGGCAGATGTGTGAAAGAGCAATTGTGTGACATTTAATTAGGCAACACTGGACGGTCTGTCCTAATCGCATTCGTTCTCTTATCTGAAACGAAAACCCTTGAATGTGTTGTTTCACTGGTTTTATACGTTCTTCCTCTCTTTTGTTCCTTTTCCCTCCCTCTCCTTTCACAGGCTGCTTTGTCATGTTTATCTGTGTTGTCATTGCCTCAAAAATAATGATGTAGACCAGAGTCTCTCTCTCACACACACACACACACACACACACACACACACACACACACACACACACACACACACACACACACACACACACACACACACACACACACACACACTATAGATTGAAATAATAACGATGATTTTGTATTGTATGTGACCCTTGTGAGGATCCCGGCAGAGCCTGAATAGAGTGAGAGGAGTGGAAAGGTCCCAGATAAAACAGCTCTTCACAGATTAACGGGGGAAGATAATCACAGCCAGATCTAGATTATTAAACTCACACTTTCACACATTAGGGTGAACCGGGTCAAAACTCATCCCAAAATCAAAATATACACCACAGGTCAAAGGTTTGGGGTCAGTAAGACTTTTTTTGTTGCTGAAAGAAATTAATACTTTTGATCAAATGTGATCTTGATACTTTCAACATTGCTTATAATCATAAATGTGTCTTGAGAAGCAAATCAGCATATTAGAATGATTTCTGAAGGATCATGTGACACTGAAGACTGGAGTAATGATGCTGAAAATTCAGCTTTGATCACAGGAATAAATTACATTTAACAATAAATTCAATTTTTTACTGTATTTTTTAACAATTAAATGCAGCCTTGGAGAGCATAAAACATTCTTTCAAAAACATAAAATCTTACTGACCCCAAACTTTTAAATGGTAGTGTAGAAATATGAAAATATATATTTTTAAGAATATTTAATTATAAGAAAAGTCTATTTTTGCATTGTTTCCATGAAAATTAAGCCCCAACTAATAATAATAATAAAAATAAAATAATAATAATCCATTCACAATTTATTTGGATAAAAATGCTTGCTAAATGACAAAAGGTAAATATCATTACTGTAAAGTGAAAAAAAAGGTATATTATTTAAATTGTAAAGATCTATGTATGTTGAATTATATTGATTTATATTTAAATACCATTGTATTACAGTCATTTTGACCATAATATAGAAAATAATTACTCTATTACAATAATTAGTCCAATGAGAATTGGAAAAAGCGAAATTCTGAAAAAGTAAAATTCTCAGAATCGTTACAACTGCGATATTTTTGATGGCTCCAAATACAATTTAGCAGCAAACAGGCAATAACTGACGTGATACACATGATTGACAGCTAGAAATGTAAAAACAGAAGTGTAGACGGAGCGCTTAGAGACTGACACACTAATGGAAGCAATTTAGTTTGACAGTATCGTAATCTTGTTCCAATTGCCATCTGCAAATATTGTAAAAATGTAATTCTGAGCAGGATCAATTATATGAAAATCAAGCTTTTAAAGTTGTTTATAAGTCTATGTGGTGTTTTTAATATGCTTTATGACAAACCATGTGTAAATTCATAAGTCGACAGCATTGCTGAGTATTTTCTCCTCAAAACTGCAGTGAACCAAAGACAGTCTCAAAAACATGGTTTGAAATCGCTGGTGTTTCTGACGTCACAAACTACCTTGTAACCAATCAGATCAACGAGTGGATCTCTGAGCTGAGTGAGTGAGTGGAGGCGGGGTTCATTTGCATATTCATAGAACCACGCATACTAAATGAAGCAAAAGTGTAGAGTTACATTCAAGCTATTCAACGCATGAAGATTTTTTTTTTTTCATGAAAAAATTTTTAAATATGTCTTTTTGGTGATCAAAGATGAGTTTTAATGAATACAATTATTGACTACAGGGGGACTTTAAGTGCTTTCACTGTTTAGTGGTAGTTTGAGAAGTTTTAAGAGCAACATTGCATATACTAAAAAACATTTTTCAAAAATGAGGTTGAAGTACATATTTGATAAGTGACATCTGTGCTTCCACACTCTTGAAAAGCACCAGGCGCTTCTGATGAGCAAACCCATCTACAAAGGAGCCGATTACACATCTTCTGACAAACTGCATCTGTTCATTTGACTTCAGCAGACTACATTTCATTCTTGTTGTTTAGGAGAAAGAGCGAAACAAAGAGAGGTTTCAGAAAGCAATCATCAATCTAACTGTGTCTCTGCAGTCGGTCACTGAACAACACGTGAAAGACGTCTTCATTTGAAGAGCAGGATTCACCCTGAAAAGATCTCGAGGGGTCAGACTCACGTCACCTCTGGATGTTGAGGGGGTTGTGTTTTTACTCAAGATCTTCTCATCCTCGTCTTCCCTACCAGTCACGATCATTTGACCTCAGCTAAAACACTGTTATCTGCTCTCTCTATCTCTCTCTGTGATCTATTCCTCTCAACAGTGAAGCGGCTGACGCAGAGCCATCATTACACCAGATATATTTCAAGTGAGACATAATAAATCATTAATTTACAAATAAATCATTAATGAACATGAGATCCAACAGATCCAAACCTCTTGTTATTAGTGTTGGGGGTAATGCATTACAAGTAATCAGATTACTTCTTTCAAGTAACTAGTAAAGTAACACATTACTTTATATATCCAACAAAATATCTGAGTTACTTTTTCAAATCAGTAATGCAAGTAACTTTGTTTTCTTATTTATTGACTGACAGCTCTCCTGTCCTCATGTTGAGAGAAATCGTGAGTAAGTTCAGAGCATGATGCTTATTGTAGCGCTAGACTGAAGTAAAGTAACGCATTACTTAATGCAATTACTTACTTTTAGGGGATTAACACAATATTGTAATGCATTACTTTGTAACTTTTACTTTGTAACTTTCCACAACACTGCTTGTTATCATATCTTTCATATACTGACGTGGCTGATGTATGTAAGAGAAGGAGGAGAATCCAATGATGAGTTTGGTGCTCTGTATGTTTGACTAATGGAATACAGTGAGAGTTTCCAGAAAATCAGTTAGAAAAGTCATTATTTTCTAAACTCAGATTGCAGATTACACACATCTTCAATACGGCTGCATCTCGAAACTTCAGCTTTAATCAGTGATCTTCATATTATTGGACTTTTCATATTTGTTTATAGGTGGTGAAAGTAAAGTGATAAACAAAAAATGATAAGAAAGTCAATACTTATATACAATAATTTTGAGCAAAATTACAGCTAGTCTAGCATTTTTTTTTATTATTTTTTTTACATTTTGTGTCATTTCCACTCAAGCTGTAATTTTGACATTTAATTCATTTTTAATTGTGTGAGTTCAGGATACATAAAAAGCTAGCAAAGGATTATGTCTTTTTATTTAATTATTTTTTTTAAATGTCATTTGCGGAATGAATGATGATTTGAGATGGAGACTGGAAATGAAATTTTTTCATGATGGAGAAATGAAATCATAGGATCATCATAGGCAAGGTGAGGCAAGGCAAGGTAAATAAGTAATAAGTCATTCAAATAAGTAAATTCTGAATGATTTTTTTCAGAAGAGAGATGTACAGGGCCGCAGTGAGGAGCTTGTCATACTGCCATGTGTGTGTTTGAGTGTGTGTTAGCTCGAGGGGTGATTGTGGGTCACTCTTGTGGACACAGGGTCATGAGGTCACCCTAAATCACTGGGTTCTGACAGATTCTTTAGCGATCTTCCTCCAGGGCATCACACCCCCTCTCAGGGTTACGGTGAACGTTTATAGAGTTCACCAGCAGGGTCTTCAACAAACACCAGAAAAGTCATTCTTAAATATCACACAGCCGCTCAAAGCTTTCAACAGGCATGTCACGCAAGCGCAACACAATCCCAGCGTTCCCAGCACACAGGAGGTGCAGCTGTGGTTACACAGTAAGTGGACGCGAATCATCCTTCAAGATGAACAACGGCAATTTGAATCCACTCCCAGATGAGATTGCTGTCTACTGGCGGATTCTCACCTCACACGCAGACAGCCTGAAGCAGCACACACACACACACACACACACACACACACACACACACGAGTACAGATGTCTGCATGCTGACGGGACTATATTCTACTACACTTTATTTGCTAGTGAAGGTTTCTTGCACCAAAAAGAATGCTTTTCATGATTTTCACACTGAATTTGATCCAAATATTCCTGATAAACATATTAAGAACTAAAAAAATATATAAAAAATAAAATAAAATAAAATATTTAATGAATATATTTTATTATTACCCTGGTCCCAAACATTTTCTACCCTATGTCTGATCATTATGAACATACTCTGCATAAAGATAAGAAAATTATAATGTTTTAGACTTCAGATTTAAAAAAAAAAATATTCCAATAAGAACAAAATTAAATTAAATAGTAAAAATAATAATAATTTTTTTTATATATATTTGTATATTATTTTAGATTCCTCCTTTCAAGAGATGGAGGTCAAATCAGGACGCAGCTGTCTTGGAAGTCAATGCTTCTCAAACATCTGCACAATAACATGCTACTGAAGGTGTGTGTGAGTGTGTGTGATATTTCAGCTTCTGTGCATCAGCACTTTTGAACATGTGGACAATCATAATAAAAGACTGAGTCTGTGCGTGTCTGGCATGAGAAGAATTAAATGGACAGTGCTGGCTCTGCATTTCTAGAGATGTCAAGATGATTGAATGTACAGATGGGAAGGAGTGTGAAGAGAGAGAAAGAGAAAGTAATACCTGCAGGAGAGAGATGTTGCTCAAACTCAATCGAAAGAGATGATTCCTAAAAAGAGAGAGAGATATTTTAGGTTTGATAGGTTTGTGTGTGTGTGTGTGTGTGTGTGTGTGTGTGTGTGTGTGTGTGTGTGTGTGTGTGTGTGCGTGTGTGTGTGTTACCTGGCTCCCACTATCAGCTGGTTCCTGGTGAGGTCGAGTGCGAGCGGCGAGTAGTCATTCACTCCAGGCAGAGAGAAAGAGAACAGCCACGGGCTCAAAGCTGCGGCAGAAAAGAGCCACGGGTGACATTTACACAGTTAGCTGTGAGCCGGGACGTGCGATCTGTTGTCTAGCTGCTGTTTTCCACTGTTTTTAGACAGATGTTGGTGAACATGTGCTAAACTAATCCCACTGGTTAACTCTATGCAAATGATAATGTGGCGAGTGGCGACTATCAGCATTTCCTCTTCATGTTGCTGCGAGCGATTGCACTGTTCTGTATGATTTGTCTCTGCACACACACACACACACACACACACACACACACACACACACACACACAGTGTTGATGTTTAGCAAACTGTGAAGATTGTAAGTGAGTCTGATTCATGCATTAATAATCTTGTTCATGATAAGATGCATTATCCACTGATGACATTTACATGCAAACACGCCATTTCCCTGCATAATGTGATTGAATGATAGGGGTGGGAATCTTTTACCATCTCACGATTCGATTCGATTTCGATTCTTGAGGCCACGATTCGATTCAAAATCGATTTTCGATTCAAAAAGATTTTCGATTCAAAACAATTCGATTTTATTCATAATGATTTCTAATCAGGTTTCTGATCATGATCTACTCTCATCTGCTTTGCTATACAGAATGACAAACATAATGACAGACATTAAAGTGTCTTTTTCACATTTATTAAGTTCAATTCTCAGGGAAATGCCTTTTATCAAAAACATTGAAAAAATGTTTTTACTTGGTACTTTTAAAGCAAAGTATTTATGATGACCCATAACGAACTTACTTCTAATACTTCCTATATTAATTTTATTAATAAAACAAATGGAAGTGATTTGGCAAGTCAACTGTAAGGTTACATTTGCCAGCATATGTCCCAACATTGCTGAGAACCAACAGGAAAATAAATGTGTGCTTGTACTAGCAGCATACTTGTAGTAAATTAATACAAACTTCAGCATATTCTGAATCTCTAGCATAGTAGCATTTAATAATAGACTTCTAACCAACATCCTCTTGTTATTTCCAATTAGCAATATAATCCTTCATACAAAAAAAAAAAAAACATTTTGCTGTAGCAAATTCACAAACAGTTTTCGTTCAAAAATAGCGAATTATGTACCAGAAGCTATCATAACATATAATGCTTGTGGACTTATGCATATTCTGAATAATTAGTAACATACAAAGTCGCTCTTGACTTATAGTACACAACTAAATAATAAAGAGTTATGACTTGAAATGTTTGCTGTATACCACAATCAAAAACAGCTTATACAAAGAAAGTGAATGAACATCTGCAGAGAGTAACTTACAGTCAAAATGTAACTTTTTGTGACTGGCATTGCACATTTGGCGCACATTAGCCATCATGCGTCCGTTATGTGCGCGTCTCTGTTATGTGCACGCCACAGACTGTCCGCGCACGTGCACGTCCGCTTCAGAGTTCCGCCTTTTGCGTTCCGTCAATGTTACGTTATTAGAATTTTTTTTTTTTTTTTTTAGAAAATCGATTTTTGACATTTGTGAATCGATTCAGAATCGTCCACGTCCCGAATCGCGATTCATCTAAGAATCGATTTTTTCCCCCACCCCTATTGAATGACATCTTAGTTACTGACATCTACTGTACACTATCGTTCAAAAGTTTAGCTTGGTAAGATTGTTTAACGTTTTGAAGCTATTTGCTCACCAAAGCTGTAGTTATTTTATTTAAAATACAGTAAAAACAGTAATATTGTTAAATATTAATAAAATTGTGAATATATAGTAACATGTAATTTATTCCTGTGATCAAAGCTGAATTTATCATCATTACTCCAGTCTTCAGTGTCACATGATCCTTCAGAAATCATTCTAATATTCTGATTTTGTTTTCAAAAAACATTTCTTATTGTTTTCAATGTTGAACATTGCTGGATTGATGACAACATTGTTGCTTAATAATTTTGTTGAAACTGATATATTTCAGGATTCTTTGATGAATAGAAAGTTAAAACGAACAGCATTTATTTGAGATAGAAATCTTTTGTAACATTAATACATGTACTTACTCTCACTTTTGATCAATGTAATGCATCCTTGCTGACCCTGACTTTTGGACTGTAGTGAATAATCAGATTTTTTTAAAGATACAGAGCCCACCAACAGTCGTGCATTCAGAGGCAGAAACAGCTGCTAGCAACCTGGTGAACTCCAGCTGTGTGTGTGAAGATACTTAATATATGTTGTCCTGTTTAAGAGAAACATTGAGAGAGACACAAGGGAAAGTGACGGTTGGGAGTCCAAACCACACACACTGGACCATTAATGAGGTGTGATGCCAATGAAACCAGACGCCCAGTCACAACATCAGCCACAAATGAGAGAACAACACAACCCACATACAGAAAGGCAGTGAGGAGGTGAAGGAATAGCTGGCAAATTCTTATTAAACTTTAAATACAACCTTAGAAACCATTCACACTACTTCTTTTCGAAACGTTTTAATGATCTGTACTTGTATCGCTAAACATTTTGACTTCAATAAGCGTCAGTGAAGACAATGCCATTGGCTGCTGTGCTTCTTGTTGGTGGTAAAGGAGAAGATACAAAAGGCCTAAAAAGTATTTGATCACTTAAAGGTAATTTTGGAATATCACACCAGTGCTTATTTGCCAATCAGAACATTTAGCCAATTAGAAACGCTCTCTATCTGGCAATAAGTTTGTGCATTCTGGTTTGTTGACATTGGCTTGTCTTTTGGAGAAAGAGCATGTTTTTAAAGGGATGGGGGATTGTATGTTAATCTATGGGTCTCATAATGTCTTCAATAGTACATCAGCTACTAGTGCGATTTACTAACACTTGTGTAATGGAGGAATTATGAGACGTAAACACAGTGTAGCCTTGCATATTAGCAGGGCAGACTGAGTCGATTAATGTGTGATATTGAAACTGCAGGGTGTGTGAACATACTCCTGATATTACACACAGCTGTGTTAACCTTTAACATCTGGGCAGCATATGATTAAAAGAAAGCTGCAGGCTGTTAACTAGTCTCAGATGAAAACATACGCTGGATCGGCAACAGACCATTAATGAACGGACTGATGTATTATCCATACAAAGGGTGTTTTCTCAAAACAGAGAGCTCTGTTGACTGGCTTTGCGCACTTTCCAAGAGACAAAGCGCACACGTTTTTAAGTTCCTGTCAGGATTCAATATCAAGCTAATACATCTCCTATATCGGATTGAATGTAGAACGAATAAAATTCAACAATGTCAACAGTTTGGGATCAGTAAGATTTTTTAAAGTTTATGAAAGAAATCTCTTATTCTCACCAAGGCCATTTACCATCACATTTACTTGATCAAAAATACAGTAAAAACTGTAATATTGTGAAATATCATTATAGTTCAACATTTTGAAAATAACAGATCCCTCGGAAATCATTCTAATATACTGATTTGGTGCTCAAGAAACATTTCTTATTATTATTATCAATGTTGAAAACAGTTGTGCGGCTTCATATCATACATAGATTTCCGGTGTTTTTTCATTATTCTCAAATGAATAAAAAAAAGTTCAAAAGAACAGCATTTATATAAAACAGAAATCTTTTTCATTACAACATTGTAAATCTCTTTACTGTCACTTTTGATTAATATAATGCATTCCCAGTGAATAAGTATGGTCTACTGTATGCATTGTGTAGAATAAAACTTTTTTTAAAAAGGCTCTTGTATCTGAAGGTTACAGCCGCCAAATTGAACAATATGATTTCTCCCATTAATTTCTCTGTTTCTATCCTCCTTATGCTGTCTGCACTTTCACTCTTCTGGTCTGGATGCAAACACAAGCAGTTTTACACGCTCGACACACTGCACAGAGATGTTTGGGGGAAAATAATTCAAAAGCTTATCGTTTTAACCTTTGGCTGCAAATGCGAGTGATGAAAAGGGCAGGAGAGAGCGAGGTATTTTACACCCACCTGTGTAGGAGGTAACAGGGTGCATTTTTCTCCGGCACTCTTCAGGCAGAGAGGGCACAGGCTCGGGGTCAGAGGTCGCTGGGAGTGATGGCGTCTGGGACGAGACGAGAGGCAGAGAGAGGAGGCGGAAGATGACAAGTCCAGCGAAGAACAGTGGTCCTGTCATGGTTCCCGCAGCAACCACTCCCGAACTTAGGAAAAGTGAGAGGGTCCTGACATGACGAGAGATGAAAAAAATCATTATGTTATTAAAGGGGTGGTATAATGCCATTTTCAAGTCTTTGATGTCCCCAGAGTGCGTATGTGAAGTTTTAGCTCAAAATACCCCACAGATATTTTTATATCGCATGTTAAAATTGTCACTTTTTGCCGTTTTTGCGTCCGTCCCTTTAAATGCAAATGAGCTGCTGCTCCCGGCACAGAGGGTGGAGCTTCAACAGCTTGTGTCCTTTTACCTCACACAGACACGCACTGAAAATGTCAAAATCTTTTAGCCTTTTATGTTCAAACCCGAGTCAGACAATGATGGAGAGACTCAAGAAGAAGTGACAACATGTAGACAACATTTCTGAATGGTTAGTTCATTAATTTTCGTAGCTTATGTGTAGTTATCTTCTAGTCATTTATTAGCATATTCTGTCATGATAATCTATAAATCGTGTTCAGGTTTATGTAAACTCTAGGGTTGGTGATGTCACTAACCCGGGAGGAATGTCGTGTTGTCTCTACCAGCCGTTTGTTGTAGTCCTTAAAAAGCGATTTCTTTAAAAGCAAATATCTCCCTTTGCTTTGAACTTTGAGCGTTGTAACTTTGCAGATGTTGTTTATGCTCAAACAGCAACATTACACACTAACTAAAGTTAGAAAAGTGAAATCATATTCAACCACCCCTTTAAAATTGTAATCTTGGAAAAAATATGGACTTTTTGAAGCTTAAAAGCCTCAGTCTCTATTTTTAACTGAGCGACTAGTATAAAGGCTGTGGACGATAACTATAACGATAACTATATTAGCATCTTCACCATCAAGACGATATTGTTTTGTTTATTCTAAGCATGCGCTGGAGTTTTGTGGTCTGCTACTTTAAATGCTTGAGGTCTTTAAAGAAAGATGGGTTCTGATTGGTTGACAATGTTTTTTTCATTCATCAGTTTTACAAGTAATTACATAGTAGTTATTTTTAGACTGCAGTCAGTAAATGCACGGAACCAATATGATGAAACACATTCGATTTCTTTATCAACTTTACGTTCACTATAACCGACTGTACACAAGAATACTTGTGGATAATTTTGTGTGTGTATGTGTCCGTTCAAGATCAAGGAGTCGCGAAACAGAGCTTGATCTTGAGATCTGAAAAGCGCCTCAGTGAGCGTGTGTGTGCACAGTGCGATTACAAATCGATATCCCTTTTGCCTCTTCATGCATTTGAATTGTGTAAAAACGCTTGAGTGTTTTAAATTGGCTAACACGTGCAAATATTAAACTTTCACTAGATAATCTTTAAATGCAATTAATCACATGCGTTTCGAACCGTGGGGCCTGGTTCGTACGGATCACGGATCAACTGTGATCCGTTACACCTCTAATCATTACAGTTATTGGTGTGAACAGGCCTAATTCTTCGGGGAAAAAATCCTTTTGCGTTGCAGGGAAGAAAGTAAATTGGGTTTGGAATTACATATGGAAGAGTAAACGATGGAAATACAGATAACAGATTTAAAAAACTTTAGAAAACAGATGGACATCCAGATAAAAAGACAGATACACAGTGAGCAGCAGAGAGACCGCTTCATCTTCTCCTGATGTGTTAGTTTTGCTATTTCTAATCTAATTAACCTCCATCTCTCATCATTGTAAATGACTGGACCTCTTCCAAGACCTGCAGCGGTTCCACATAATGTTATTCTAAAACACAACATTGATTTTGCTGTAATTGTCAGCCTGTGGACGATGAGGCAGCAGATCATTAAAAGTTTAATTAGAAGTTGAAGAAGGGATTTTGATCTATTTTCAGCCTGTCATGGGAAACAATGGGTCTCTGTGATCTCGGACGGTTCACCCAGTTAATCTTTCCATTAGGTGTGTGACAGCGCATGAGGCTCAGGTAAACCCGACGTGTAAACACTCATCTAAGACACACACAGCTTCACTCTAACACACACTTCCCAGTTAGCCTCCTAGTAAACACACACACACAAACACATACTCAATCACACTTAAACATACACTTCCTGATGCGTCACAGAGAAACCACTGAAGCATCTGTCTTGGCTTTACACACACAAACACCAAACATTACCCAATCTGTATAAACTAGAGAGGTGGTCTGATGTCCTGTAACTAAGCACATTTTTTTCCACATTTTTGTACTGATTCACTTAAACTTGATACCATATGATAGCATCAATTGGAAAAACTCGTATACTTTTCTAGTCAGTCCACATCATCTTGAATACACCCCCGAAAAGCTATTTTCCAGGATACAAATACACTGAAGAGGAAAGACCAACATGTCCAAAAGTGTCAAGACTATGATCAATAACATCGTAAATCAGGTTGTGCTTTTTCTTAGCAGATGATTGGCTCTTGGCTAGTCTTAAAGCTGCCATATATTGACTGTCGCACATTAGTGTTTCAAGTCTCCTCCTTTATATAGTCTGTCTTCTTGTGTATGTACCATGGTACTGAAGGATTACCATATTCATGTACCATGGTATTTACATAATATTTCAAGGTTATTCAACCAATATCATGGTTGCCATGGTGATACTTTAGTATATTTGGAAAATTGCTTGAATCAACTATTTAAATATGGAAAACTGTGTTCATTGGAGTTCAGTCAACTGAAACATGCAGTGATATTATTATAATTGAGTAAAACTAAAATTAAAACTTTTTAATTTTAAACTATTAAAGAGCATTTATGGTAACGGATACAAAGCTGAAATAAGATTTAATAAAAAAAAACGTAAACGTAAAAACCTTTTTAATCATGTTTCCTTGGCAACTGAAATAAGTTTAAGAAGTTCTACAATTACTAAAACTAATGCTTAAAAAGATGTAATTAAAGTGAAATAGAAATAGTTAAATAATAATAATAATAATGACAAAATCACATAATTAAGTTACCAAAAATGAACTAAAATGAAAATAAAAAATGAAATTTAAGAATAAAAGCTCATTCAAAATATTAGTATATCAATAATACTAAAATAATTACTAAGTATAAATGCTGAAATCATCATTTAACATTTTACCTTTCTAATTCGAAATATGAATAAATACTAAAATAGTTAATAATTATAATACTAAAATAACCCAAAAATCATTTAAATTTTTACCTATTTTTCAAAAATCTTTTATTCAAAACTCTATCAAAATGTTATTATTAGATGGGGTTGGGTTGGAGGGGAGTATACTATATCCCCAAAAAATAGTAATATGGAAATATTCAAAATAAAATATTGTGAGAAAACTTTCAGCTGAAATTGATTACATTAAAGATAGGTCAAATATATTTACATTTTATATTTTATTTAATAAGCTGATTTGTGTCAATTGTTCTGGGTTAAATACTTTCTCATATACCTATTTAATAAGTAGAAAGGAACTATAAATAAGCCATTCATGGGTTAATTTGATCACAAATGAAAACATACACATTGTGATTTGTTTATTTATGCATCCTGACCAGCAACACTGGCTCAGCCAATGGCATGACTTGGGGGCGGGGCTATGAGTAACTCTGATCAATGGAAGAGTGTTTGGGAAACCCTTTTTTTTTTTTTTTTGCAGTTCCACTTGTTGAACCAATTAGTGGAGACGAAACTGCACACTTCAGCTGTAAAACATTTATTCAAAACTCTCAAAATCCAGTTAATAAGGAAAAACAGACAGCAAGTGGATGGGGGAGAATTGTGTTAATGGTGAGTGTTTGAATTCATTGTAAATCTGTATAGTTTTCTGTGTAATTCCCTGGCAGCAGGATCCAGGCTCTTATTCTTGGCTCGGGAAGCGTGACGCTGTGCAACAGACACTTCATTGCCGACCATGTCTAATGTACCTCAATAGCAAAAGACCCTCAATCCCCCAAATCCCCCTTAATACCCCTCAGCACCCTATTCATGCCCACCTTCTCAGACTCATCAGAGGCCACAGAGGTGGAGGGATGACAGAGAGAGATGGAGACCCATGAAAGCCATGATGGCAGTGACAAATGCACCAAAGGGGAGGCCCGGGTCACACAATGGGCAGACTAGGTGGGCCGCTGACGGCCCGTCTGGGCCAATTCATTTTTTATTAAAAGACGAGATATGAAAGAAGAAGATGAATAAATAAGGTCAAAGATGGCTGACACACACAAGCACCAATCACACACAGATATCCATGGGGTCAGAACAGGTTAATAATGAACTGACAACTCTTCTAACTAGATTAGACTAAGTGAACAATTCCCACAATGCGTGTTACTCCAGATATTTTAAGATGTTTGCTGGTAATTCAAAAGGGTACCTTAATTTTTCAGACCAACGTCAAATGTCCCCGTGTTGTTTCTACACAACATTGCGACATTGCATGAGGTCATGTCTGGTTTAGAGGGAGTTTGTTTCTTGCCTCTGCAAAGTATTATAAAACCCATCAAAACAATCACTGATTTGAACATGAGATTATGAACTAGCCGAAATGAGGTTTCACTTTTACTCAGGTTTTGTCGAAACACTTTGGCTGTCTGGTCAATATATATCAATGCATAAACTACCGTTAAAAGGTTTGGGGCCAGTAAGATAAAAAAAAAAAAAAATACTTTTATTAAGCAAGGCCATATTAAATTGATCAAAAGTGACAGGTAAGAGATTTATAATGTTACAAAAGATTTCTATTTCAAATAAATGCTGTTCTTTTTAACTTTCTGTTCAAGAAACCAGAAAAACATTTATCACAGTTTCTTCAAATATGGAGCAAAAATTATTGAGCAGCAAATCATCATATCAGAATGATTTCTGAAGGATCATGTGACACTGAAGACTGGAGTAATGGTGCTGAAAATTCACTTCATATAATAAAGCTGTCTTCATGTTATATCCAGTTGTCCAAAAATGAATTGTACAATTTAGCATTACACTTTATTTTAAGGTGTCCGTGTTACAGTGTAATTATACATTTAGGTATTGAGTAATGTACTTACTATAGGGTTAGTTGCATGTAATTATGCACAATTTATAGTTATTACAACAGTAACTGCATGTAACATGTAACAAGGACACTGTGAAATAAAGTGTCACCAAAGGCAGTATCAGATTCTGACTTATAAATCTTATAAGACACACTGTACTTTCAAGTCTTGCAGATGCTTTCCCACCTCAGTTTCTGTTCTCCCACACGCAGGTTTAGTCAAAGTAGCTCTTTAATATCTAATGGGAGACCAAAATGACTTCACCTCTTTCTCTGTCGCTCTAAAGCTCAGCGAAACACAAAGGTTGTGACTGTCAGGACGAGGTCCTGGAGCTCTCTGTGGTCATGTGTTGTGTTGTCGTCTTGTCGGCCCAGTCTAATCCAGACTAAAAGATTTAAAGGCCTTTATGTGGAATTACAAACTGAACCGGCGGCTCCTGGCCTGGACACCCATGGCTCCCTCTAAAGCAGTGTCGCAAGGTTCAAAGTTCAAGACGTGAGCCCAAAATGACCGCTATGGTGTTTGTGCGTGTGTGTCCTAAATGATTTATGTGTAAAAAGAAGCAATGCTCCGGTCAATACGATGTTGTTAATTACCACAGAACATGATCTTGAGTTCTCTCAGTTTGTGAGAGAATCAATGTTTTTCAAAGAAGTCTCTTATGTTCACCAAAGCTGCATTTATTTCATAAAAATTCAGTAAAAACAGAAATATTGTGAAATATTTAAAAATAACTTTTTCCTATGTGAATTTATTGTCAAATGCAATAATTCCTGTGATCAAAGTTCAATTTTCAGCATCAGTCTTCAGTGTCACATGATCCCTCAGAAATCATTCTAATATGATGATTTTGATGATCAAGAAATATTTCTGATTATTATTAATGTTGAAGACAGATGTGATGCTTAATAGTTTTGTTGGAACCGTGATAAATTTTTTTCCTCAAAATTATTTGATGAATAGAAAGGTCAAAAGAACAGCATTTATTCAAAATATATATTTTTTGTAACATATCAATGTCTTTACTGTCACTATTGATCAATTTAAAGTGTCCTTGCTTAATAAAAGTATTTATTTCTTTAAAAAAATCTTTGAAAAGTAGAATAACCGTCCACAAAGTACTGTTTAAATGAAGCAAACTGTGTCTACAGAAGTAAAGCATAACAACGACGTTAGTCTTCGATGCGAGATGCGATTCGAATTTACAGCAAACACATACTTTTATACAGACTCCACAGAAAATACAAGCTTTCATGATCCTGTTTGTTGTCTCACAGACTTCCATCGTAAGTGATGTATGATGTAAATTTGTTTCGACAAACTGAGGGACGAGCCAAAAATGATGTGGTTATCACAAGCAGAACACAGATGCTGTTGATAGAAGTTGTTTTCAACACGCTACATTCCTGAGATTATGTAATGTATAAACAACTGAATTCCTTGGATATTAAGTTTCGCGTGAAACAAGGACAATGAGTGAAAGTGCAAATATACAAAGGGCGTTGAACGAAAAGTCTGCCAAAAGTCAGATCTTGATCACAGATGCTCTCCTCAAGCACATTACTGGAAGACAACTAATCCATGACGGACCTGTGTAAACAGTCTGGAATAAACACAAGGATTAATGCTAATCCACAGTAGATAACACTGTCTCCCTGTGACACTGCTTTACAGCCACTGCAGCATCAGGATGCTGATACTGAGGATTTATGGACTCTATTCATCTTTAATTGTCCTCCGTCAGGAAAAAAAGCAAGTGGGAGGGAAGGTATAAAGGAAGACAAGTAAGGTGATAATGAGCAGCTGTGATTGCAGGAGACATTTCAAGGTGAAACTCAGGAAAGTCCAGATGTCAGTTTAGTTCAGATGTTACAAAAACAACTGAGCTGGTCTCATTCATTTTTTGGTTGAACAAGAAAGTCTAGCTGATTAAGATAATTAAAGAAATCATATGAAATCAAAATTGACTGTGTTTAATTCCTGCAGTTGTTTTGAGTGGCTAGGGCTGTCAAAATGTATGAAAAATTGTATTCAAATTTTATACTTAAATATTACTAATATTCAAATTATATGTGATTTTAAAAGACATAATTTCAGTTAGGAGGAAAAACCTTTTGAGGGAAATATTAATGTACTGCATAAAATTGTTTAGTCAAATTCAAAGCAATGAAATAACATGACTGTCTGTACCAAAAAAAAAAAGTGCTTAACGTTTAAAATAACATTTATAAATCAAATATAATTTTGTAAATCACATAAACAATTATGAATAAAACTATGGAAGCTTGTTTCAGGCACAGAATAAAAAATAAAAAAGGTAATTGCAACTTTTTTTCTCATAATTGCGAGTTTACATCTCAGAATTACATTATGTTAAGTTGCAATAGCGATGTACCTGCATACACCACTATATCGATATCTGTTTTCTCTCTCTTTGTTTTTGTTTTTCTCTCTCCTGTATGAATATGTGTCATTGATTTCTTACCTTGTATAAGCTACTGTTTTGGTCATTTGCACAAAAAAGATTTTTTGAAAAAAGTTGCAATAGAGAGGTTTTTTTACTTAGAATTTGACTATAACTCTCAATTGTGAGTTTATATCTCACAATTACGAGAAAATATGTAAGAATTGCAAGATATAAACTCGCAATTGTGAGAGAAAAAGTTGCAATTATCTTTTAAAATGTTTTATTCTGTGGCGTGAGAATTGTGAGTTTATCTCTTGCAATTGTGACTTTATAACATGCAATTGTGACTTTATACACACAATTCTGAGAAATAAAGTCAGAATTACGAGATGTAAACTCGCAATTGTGAGATAAAAAGTCGCAATTATGTTTTAAAATGTTTTATTCTGTGGCGGAAACAAGCTTCCATACAAAACAGCATCTTGTATTTATGCATAGTTTAATATAAAGAGTGCCGATCCCGATTATTTATTTTTTTGCATTTAAATATATGGTGAGATGCAATGGAATGGCAAAACCCTCACAAAGTCTTGAGACATGTTTTTTAAAAAGTTAACCTTCTTTTAACTTTACATGTCTTTACATGCGGCTCTCTGTAGCGAGATGCGAGTGAAACGGTCAAAGATGTCCGTCTAGCATAGAAAACAATGGCTCTTTTAAAACAACTGCAAGACCATGTTGTTAGGAGAACGACAATCGATGCATCTACAGCCTCGTTCATTAAATCCAAGCACAGTTTTCTGTATAATTCACTTGTGAAACCATGCTTGTGTAAATTGTAATTATCCATTCAGTGCAACATTTTCCATAAGAAATTCATTCTGCTTGCATGTCATGAATGAAGTCCATGCGTAGCCTGTGATAACAAGTGTCGTCAACATGACAGAAAACAAAAAACTGCCTTCAAATATGCAGATGCACTAGACTTAAAATTCATCATTTGCAGAGTGCATGCAATTTACACTAGTTTGTCTGACTCACTGTCACTGATAAATAAAAAAAAAGAGATTTTTTTTCTCCTCAACAAACATGCCCTTTGACATCGCCTATAGAGAACATGTTTTTGCCAATGGGAGTCCGGCCACAATCCCCAACATTTCCTCTAAGCGCTGAAAGGGGTCCCACAACCAAAACCTTTATCCCCAAAAAGAGACCCCAAATGAACTCTATTCCCATTCACACAGCTGGAGGTCCGTGCGCTACCCTAGTTAGGGCACTAAGACGGGCCAGCAACCTTTACCAACCAAGAGCCAACGCCAACCTGAGATACACGATCCAAGCTGTGAATTAGCAGTTCCAATCAAGCAGTTCCACGGATATTTGTTGTATCTCTGAAAGTGTTTGCCTTTTCAGATGTGTCCCTTGTTTGCTATTTTTTGCCCCAAAACCTTCCACTCCTTCGCTGTCTCTGCGTGAAAGCCTTCTCTGTGAGACCGGCCAACTATCTGCCAAAGCAGAGGCTCTTTAGCACGTGAATGAAGTCCGTTGAGCTTTACAGGCGCTGTGAGCGAGCACACTCTCCCTCAGCGCTGACCACGGACCCGACACCGGGCAGAATCTTAAACAGCGCCGCAACAAGACCGGCCTTTTATTGTGTCCATCCTCACGCCATTCACGTTTCACTCATTCTCTCACTCTCCCTTTCTCCGTCCATCTCTCGTTCTCTTTGTGCCGTCAACAACGTGAGATTTGTGACAGAAGCATCTGTCTAAACAGAATTGGTGTGTTAAACAGATATAAAATGGAAAAGGAAGGTTTAAATTAACTTCGGGAGCTTGAAACTAAACTCACTGCTTACAGCTGTATGATATTTGCATATTTGTCCCTGAATCGTTGCACATCGAAGGCCGGCCCTGAATAATGGACGTGCAGATCCATGAATTTTCATTATCATGGTTGTTTAGGTTTTCTTTTAGCAATTAATTCTGTGCGGTGAAATAAATCCTACAGCCACTTATTTATATTTATAGCATTTCAAAAGAAAAACTACATTGTTACGTTAGTTAATGCAATAGTCAGTTTAATCCAATGATGAACATAACTTTTATAGCATTTAATAAACTTGGTTTCCACATATACCGATAGTTAACTTCCTAACATTAAATGTTGTAGTTAATGAATCGCATGAAATGCCATTTATCAAATTATCATCAACCAAGATTAATAAATGCTGTAAAAAAATATATTTTTATACATTTAAAGTTATATTAAAAGTATATATACAATATCGTTCAAAAGATTGGGGTCGGTAAGATTGTTTAATTGTTTTTTTTTTTAAGAAATCTGTCATCCTCACCAAGGCTGCATTTAATAAAAAACAATATTATTGTGAAATATTATTATAAATTAAAATACCCGTTTTCTATTGTAATCTATTTTAAAATGTAATTTATTCCTGTGATCAAAGCTGAATTTTCAGCATCATTACTCCAGTCTTCAGTGTCACATGATCCTTCAGAAATCATTCTAATATGATGATTTGCTGCTCAAGAAACATTTATGATTATTATCAATGTTTAAAACAGTTGTGCTGCTTCATATTTTTGTGGAAAACAGTGATGCATTTTTTTTCAGGGTTTTTTTGCTGAATATAAAGTTCAAAAGAACAGCATTTATTTGAAATAGAAATCTTTTGTAGCATTATAAAGTTCTTTAATGTCACTTTTAATCAATTTAATTTGATTTAGAAGACCACAAAGTTACATAATAAAAACATGAATATGATTAAATAAAAAAATTAAACAATTAAAATGAAACTGATTTGAAATTAGTTGAGAATTACAGACGGAACAGAACAACAAAATTAATTGTCATGACAACAAAGACTAATTTTATTACACTGAAATTGAAAAAAAATACTTCAAGACAAGTAAAAAAAACCTGATCTGAAATCAGTTGAGAGAAATAAACAGAACAAGGAGACTGCAATGACAACAAAAACTGATTAACAAATTAAATTGAACAGAATTTAACAGAACTGAAATAGACAGAAGAGGGGAGACAGGCAGACAAACAGACACAAAGAATCAAAATGCAGTGAGTCAGTGACAATATGGACAAAACGGATAAATTCTTGCATAGCAGCTCCATCTATTCAGACAAACACAGACACACTTGAAGTGGTCAATCACACACACACACACACACACACACACACTCACTCAGAGGCCAGCGCCACAGGCTGAGAGAACAAAGAGAATTGGACACACAATGGGGGAGGTCTGGAGATGACGGCCAAACTGTTTATCAGAATACCTCAACAAAGACACGGAGAGAGGGAGGGGACAGAGAGAGACGGAAGACGGGATGGAGCGGAGAGAGGACGAAATTGGAAAAGATACAGGAGGACACGAGGGGAGGGAAGACATGTGGGCAAAATTGCTTCCAGGACAAAAAGAAGAAGGGAAAGCACAGTGCAACAAGATGAAAAGATTCACATAAGTGGATAGTTTTCACCACGGATGGATACATTAGAAAAAATAAAAAAGAGTGTACTCACCAGGAGTAAGGTGTCAGCATGGGCTCATTCCAGAGGAGCGCATCCGATAGACTTCAGATCTGTTTAACAGAATCCTTACAAACAGACAGACAGAGAGAGAGAGAGAGAGAGAGAGAGAGAGAGAGAGAGAGAGAGAGAGAGAGAGAGAGAGAGAGAGAGAGAGAGAGAGAGAGAGAATAATTTTAGTCAGCCTCTCACGGACGAGTAAAGGGGGAGATGAAGGGGCTTCGGTAATGTGTGCAGTGAAGCATTCAGCCCTGTGAAAAACAAACTGTTAACTTTCTCAATGGAGGGAGGCTGCTGGGGGCACGACGGCTGTGCACGAGGGTGTGTGTGTGTGTGTGTGTGTGTGTGCGGCATCTGTGGCGAGCAGACGCGGGTACAGAAAGGGTTAAAATTCCTCTAACTGTTCCCAAACTGAGGCTGGTGCACCTCGGATGCGTACAGCAGCCTCGGTACGCATTTGAACACTGATGCTACACTTAAAAATGTCTGGATGTCACTGCTTTCGTTACAAAACTGTGCTCGAACGCTACACTTTTTTTTCATAAATCCACTAAAAATCTAAAAAAAAAAGACTAAAAACCACACCAGATCAAGTCTCCTTAAGATCCCACAGGTGTCCTATGTCCTATTTATACACTACCATTTAAAAGTTTGGGGTCTGCAAGATTTTTTAATGTTAAAAATACAGTAAAAACTGTTTTCTATTTGAATATATTTTTTAAAATGTAATTTATTCCTGTGATCAAAGCGGATTTTTCAGCATCAATACTCCAGTTTTCAGTGTCACATGATCCTTCAGAAATCATTCTAATGGTTTCTTTTTATTATTAACGTTGAAAACAGTTGTGCTGTTTAATATTTCTGTGGAAACCATGATCAATTTTTTTTCAGGATTCTTTACTGAATTGAAAGTTCAAAAGAACAGCATTTATTTGAAATAGGAATCTTTATATCTTTACTGTCACTTTTTATCAATTTAATGAGTCCTTGATGAATATTAATTTCCTTAAAAAAAATCTCACTGACCCAAAAAGTCGTCCATCATCACTATATTCAGAAGAATCCTGCATTATTTTACATGGCCAGCAAAAATCTTTGTGAATAATTAGTGAATATTTAACAGCCTTATATAATATATCAATCTTAGATGCTGTATTTATTTACATAATTTGACATGAATAAAAAAGCAAGGCTGTCCGGTACAGAAGCACAGTCTGTTCAAATGTCTAAACATAAAATGTCTTTAACTCTGTCTAAAGTGACCTCAAACCTCAAAACAACGCAATTACAACCCATTGAACAGACGTCTATCCATCACAGCTCATTTTCATGCATGTCAAATTACATATGCCATCTTCCCTGACTAAGCTCCACAAAAAATATCTGGTAAATGTTCTGCTTAATAAGCATACTTTTTTCCTTAAAATAAATGCCATTTGGGTTAGTACTTCGTTATTTAATGCAGTTCCACTCAGGAATGTTAAAGTGTGACTTCGGTGTCTTTTTGGGACAATTTAACATGAAACCTTTGCTCACACATAAGCTGAGAACAGCACTTTTGAGAAGCAGTGGTCTGGTTTCTGTGGCAACAACACCCCTCCCCCCACGACATCCCATAATACAGCTGTAATTTTCTTTTCAGTCAATTCAGATTTGACATTTCACAGTGATACTAGGTGAAAAGAGATCAAGAAACATGTTCAATTCCCTCTATCATTATTCCGTTTCCCTCCATCTCCAACACAATACGCAATGGGGCGGTTGATTTCGAATTCAAATTTTGCACGACTTCCTCTTGAGACCAACCAATTCACTCACTCATTCATCCATTCATTTGTAGCTCCATTCAACTCGTCGTTTAATTCAGCAGACTGAAATTACATGTTCATTCATTTATTCTCTGAGGTGAATGAGGGAAAGGATGATATTTTATGCAGGAGTTGTGCTGGATCCACAACATGAAAAGTCAACAAAGTCGAAAGATCTCTCATCTCTAATCCAGCAAAATCACTACTTTCTGCTTTACTGATTTCACCAGAATGTCAACAAGCTTGACGAGGAAGACCATAATGATTTGCTGCTGGACAGCATGGCTTTGCTCGTTCACCAGCTTGACCAGCACTAACCAGATTTAACCAGCACCAATCCAGTACTACTTGAACTAGCATAAACAAACCACCAAACTTCTAAACCAGCAAAATCACAATAGCTGACAAACTCAACCAGCAAGAACCCATTGCTTTAGAATGACCTGAAAGACAATGTTTTTTTGTTTGTTTTTTGCTGTTGGACAGAATGGCTTTGCTTGTCCACCAACAAGACCAGGGCATTACCAGCACCAAACCAGTACTACTTAACTCTAAACCAGAATAAACCAGCTCCAGATTAGTACTAACCAACATAAACCAGCCACTAAAGTTCTTAACCAGCAAGATCACATTAGCTGACCAGCTTAACCAGCAAGAACATTCTGCTTTACTCATTTAACCAGAAATTCAACAAACTTGACGAGGAAGACCATAATGTTTTTCTGTGGGAGAGCATAGCCTTTCTCATCCAAAAGTTTGACCAGCCCCAATCCAGTACTACTTAACCCTAAACCTACCAGAATGGACCAGCATAAACCAACCACCAAACTTCTAAACCAGAAAAATCACAATCGCTGACAAACTCAACCAGTAACAACCTGTTGCTTTAGCTTGACCTGAAAGATCATGTTCTTTTTGCTGTTAGACAGAATGGCTTTGCTTTTCCACCAACTAGAGCAGCACTGACCAGCCATAACCAGCATCAAACCAGTACTACTCAACTCTAAACCAGGATAAACCAGCTCCATATTAGTACTGACCAGCATAAACCAGCCACCAAAGTTCTAAACCAGCAAGATCACATTAGCTGACCAGGTTAACCAGCAAGAACATTCTGCTTTACTCATTTAACCAGAAAGTCAACCAACTTGACCTTTTTTAGCTGGAAAATAACTTTATTAAAGAACCGCTATAAAGCCAAAACAATCTTACCTTAAATTATACGCTTATCTCTGTAAAGCTGCTTTGAAACAATCTACATTGTTAAAAGCGCTATATAAATGAAGATGACTTGACTTGACTTGACAACCATAATGTTTTTCTGTGCGACAGCATGGCTTTGGTCATTGACCAGCTTGACTAGCACTAACCAGTGCCAATCCAGTATTAACCCTAAACCAGTATGGACCAGCATAAAACAACCACCAAACTTCTAAACCAGCAAAATCACAATAGCTTAACTACTTAACCAGCAAGAACCTGTTGCTTAATCTTGACAAGAATTTTATTTTATTTATTTTTTTGATGTTGGACAGCATTGGCTTTTCTTGTCCACCAGCTAGACCAGCACCAAACCAGTACTACTCAACTCTAATCCAGAATAAACCAGCTCCAGATAAGCACTAACCAACATAAACCATCCACCAAACTTCTAAACCAGAAAAGAAAAAACCTTAGCTGACCAGCTTAACCAGCAAGAACCTTCTGCTTTACTGGTTTAACCAGAAAGTCAACCAGCTTGACAAGGAACACCATGCTGTTCTGTTGTGGGACAGCTTAGCTTTGCTCGTCCTCCAGCCTGACCAGCACTAACCAGACATAACGAGCACCAAACCAGTACTTCTTAACCCTGAAACAGAATAAACCAGCAAAATCACAATAGCTTACAAACTCAAACCAGCAAGAACCTGTTGCTTTACTAGTTTAATCAATCACGATAGTTGACCAATTTCACCTGTTCTGTTTCTCTAGTGAACAAAATGATTAGGCTGGTTAGCACCAGTTAGACAAGCACCAGACCAGTATTAACCAGCACTAAACCAGCCTGAACTAGTGCCAAAACAACACTAACCAGCATCAACCATTTACAAATCAGCACTAACCTGAATCAGCAGAAATCACCCTGAACCTGCATGGAAATTCATGTTGTTTTATATGAAACAATATGATGAAACAAAAATACATCAATAGAATAGAATAGAATAGAATAGAATAGAATAGAATAGAATAGAATAGAATAGAATAGAATAGAATAGAATAGAATAGAATAGAGAGAAACAAAAATACATCAATAAAATAGAATAGAGAAACAGAAATACATACAGAATGACCAACTAATTTATCTTATCAAATCCCAAAGAAGAGGAATATTATTAAAACAAAAGAGTTGTACAGTATGTTAGCGTTCAGAATCAAGGTAGTCTGGTGTTAATTAGTGCTTGCTCCGCCCCTTGCGGGTGTGTTCCCTCTCGAGGGGTTCACTGTGAACATGTCATGCCTGAACAGATGCCAGTATCTTAAGTCATGCTAGAGCACTGGATGAAGAAACACAAAACAGATTTAGCCAACATGATCTCATTGTGAAATGCATGACTTATACTGTAATCATCTCAGTTGAGCACACATTTCTGGACACTTTTTTCGTTCTACTCTCTATTTCTCCCAATGATTTAACTTGATTCTTACAAATCATTCTTTATAAACACATGTCGTATGCTGGGTATGTGCCATACTCTTCTCTGCAGGCACTGAATGTGGGTGTTTGTGAAAGAAAGTTGGATTGAGGAAATGAGGTAAAAATTTTGGGACGCCAAGTCAAACTCAAAATGAATTAAAAATAAAAAGATTATTTCTGTCAAATATAAAGTCGCAGTGTTTGAGCACACCGTTTTTCAAGGACAAGAGTACAGAGGTCTTTTGGTTTATGTATTTTGGGTTATTTTAGCTCATGTTATGTGCACCTCACAGGACTGGCTGTTCATTCCCGAACTCCTGTGGTTAATCTGATGGTTGCGATCACAAGAAGTCCACAAGACAGCATCAGGGGACCACTTGGTTTAGTCCATCTCCTCTTTGAGGAACTCATGATGAAGACCCATATGCAAGGTGAAAAAAAAATACATATTATGGGATAAATAACTCAATTGAAATAACTTGTGTTCAAGACAACAATGAGATTAAAGGGAGAGCAAATGAAGAGTTTTGTTGAAGTTTCATGCTTAGATGTGTTAGTTGCATTTCTCAACTAGAGGTTCAGAGGAGATCAATAAAAATTACAGAGATCTCAATATGCATTACCTTGCATATTGACGTTTCGCATTATTAGAAATCATTTTCAAATTGGTATTTTTGTCTTGTTTTCTCATCAAAACATCATTAAAAAAAGAAAAAATTATTTAAAATCCATTGTGAATGAAAGAACTGCAGGGGGTTTGAGCACTGATGAAAAGCTAATAATAAATGAAATCATTAAAAATGCAAAATGAGAATTTTTTGAATAAATGCAAATCAAGATTAAAACACTTGATAGAAAAAGATAAAATATTGTATTTGTTTGTCTGACCATTAACCAACATCAGAGAACTATGAACAAATGTTGTTGAATTATTGAAACCTTAACTCTCAGGGGAACTTCAAGTAGGTCAAATGGGTTTGGCAGACAAAAGTTTGGGAATCCCTGACATAAATTATTGACTACAGATTTGTTTTTAGAAAATATACCTACTATTAAGTTTCTAACCAAAATGAATAAATACAACAACATTTAGTAGTATAAAAGAAGAAGAGTAATACTGACAAGACTAAAAACAGTTTTTGCAGTGCATTGATTTTATAGATCTATAATCTTGAATGTCAATGATTGTCTCATTTGCATCTATATTTATTTCCCCTAAGGTGAAACATCCCAAATAAAGTAGATACGTAAATAAAACTGTGATCTCCTTTAAGTCTCCTGTGAGAGAGCAACTGTTGAGCAATAAAATCATCCTCCGGAGAGCGACCAAAACAAAAACAGGAGGAGAAAGTGAATGATGGTGCGATTTAGAGAATCCTTCAAGCCTCAGGTGGGATTCAGTCAGGTCTGATCTCTCTGCCAGAGAGGAAAACACTCTCCTGAGACACAGAGATGTTCACGTGGTAACTACTACTACAGCCTATGATTCCTCCGAGGCGGAGAGAAAAAGACAGGAGAGAAGAAAAAGATGAGAGAAAATAACAAGAATGAAGATTCCCCTGTCAGACAAAACAGAAAGAGTGGTTGATCTCCACACAAGAGCATTAATAAAGTACATTAAATCCAAATAGAGAGAAAGAGAAACAGGATGAGACCTTAATTTAACTTTTTATTCACTTTAAGTTTATATTTTCTCCTGGGCTGTAACTCTGAAATCCCAACTTGATCAGTCACGTGTTACACAACTGACGACATGAAACATCAACGACTTCAAACCTGAATCAAGGCTTCTTTGTGCACTAGTATTCACAACATACACAGTCAAACAAACGTCCCAAAAACATGTCAAATATTTTGCGTAGGCCAATAATAATGACACAAGGACCAGATTGTCCATTAATATGCATTGCCACCAATGTAGAGCTGCAACATAACATTGACAAATTCGATGATAATCAATAATCGACAATGGTTTTGATTATCGATTAATTGCATCTGTTCACTGTGCACGGGAAACATCCAACGGTCATGTCACTTTAATGACGCATTTCCATGGACAAAACATTTCTGAAATATGGTGGAGAACACACACTGAGCTACAGCGGGAAAAGGGCAAGAACGTTTCCCTAAACTTGAGTGTCATATTAAGCACCTCAACTAAAAGTGTCGAGTTTTATGCAACTTGCCCTTTCATTTGCTTTGATGGATGCATGTGCCGTTTAATGCGTTTGAGACACGATTTCCTCTGTTGTATCCTTATCTGTAAATGTTTAAAAGTCCACAAATATTTCCACTTTCCGTTAACCTTCACAGACTTCAGCATGTACATGCAACCAGACGGCAGCAATAATTATGACTAAAATATTTCTTGTTAGACATTAACTCTTTCCCCGCCAGGGTTTTTAATCATTTTCATCAGAGTTTCATGGCCCCCTGAATATTTTGTTGTATGAATATCTGAACATGCAAGATATAAAACCAAAGAGCAAAGCCTCTGATTTTAGTTTTATCCTATGCATTCTTTTTTTATCACACTTGAATGTGGGTAATTTCATAAAAAAAGCAACATTCTGAACAAAAAAAAAACAAAAAAACTTTTTTTATTATTCAAAGACTACTACATCATGCATAAGCAATGCTTCTATCGATTGTTTCTGTTTCTTCTTTGCCTGTGTTTTGATCAGGAGATTCTGTACTCATTCAGAAGTTGCGTGATAGCTTCCCGTATAACAGTGAAAACAAGGATAGACGGAAAATTCCGTCAATGGCAGGGAAGCATTGTCTCATAAATTACGGAAATATCCGTCAATGGCAGGGAAAGAGTTAAAGGTGCTGTATGTAATTTTTTTTTTTTTTACTGTACTAAAGCATAAAAATA
The DNA here is from genome assembly GCF_964197995.2 of Scardinius erythrophthalmus. Classification (NCBI taxonomy): domain Eukaryota; kingdom Metazoa; phylum Chordata; class Actinopteri; order Cypriniformes; family Leuciscidae; genus Scardinius; species Scardinius erythrophthalmus. Next base: position 39,464,719 of record NC_138232.1, read on the forward strand.
CCATGATTTGTTTGTAGAGATTTAGGAAACACGCTAATTTCAAAAACTTGATTCTCAGAAAAGCAATGCTACAGCCAATTATTCTACTTTGAAATGTGCGTTCAATGTCGGAAGGTCTGTGTGATCCCGCCCACTGCCAGTTTATCCAATAGTGTTTCGACACCTCGGGTAGTCAGTTGGTCGAACACAGGGTATTGCAGCCATGGAAGCCAGCAAATGAACTGGGTCAATTGCAGTGGTTCTCAAACTTATTTTTTGGTGCTCTTCTATGGTGAGTAACTTCTATGTCGGGCTTGTTCAGACGGTGTTGAAGTCAATGTTCTGAAAAAGAAAGAGATTCAGTGGAATTGACCCTTCGCAGGGAGTTTGATTGACAGGCGATCTGACCAATCATAATCTGCCATTTTTGTCTGACAAAGCAGTCAGGACAGTTAGTAGATTACGTTGGAGGATTTGAACTTGAAAAACTTTGTTCTTTGTTCTTTAATGTTTATTTGAGGCTATAAATTACCTAGAAGGAAGAGATGATCGGTTCACGAGCAGCTTTAACTGAGGCTCTACAGCGATCTATCAGACACATTAAAGAGCCACAAACCGGTATTTATTGTTTAAATTTCTTTAAAAAATAACCAAATTTCAAAGCTGAGACTTTGTTTCATATCAAAAGTAACCTGGTCTGTCCTGTCTGTCAGCGCGTTGTCAGTGTCCTCTCTGCTCCGCGATGTATTTCCACTGTGTGAGAACATGGTGTGGTGTGAGAGCGGCATGGCTGTTTTCATCCAATTAATCAATTTGTCAAAAAAATAATCTGCATATTAATCGATTATCAAAATAATCACTAGTGTCAGCCCTGCACCATTGTTCTTGCACCAACTAAGTGACAGAGTGAAATGCCAGTCCTGAAACCAGATGGCTGATGGGAGAAAAGAGCACAAGGCCCAGCCTGACCTGTCGGACACGACAAACATGACAGCAATTACCCGCGCACATAGATCATACCCCGCATCTCAGGAAGAAGTCGACGGCCCCTTCAAGGGTCCACCAGAGCCCGGGAGACTAATAGCTCTGCTGTTCTGACATTTTCTTAACCTTTAAAGCCATCAGCCAGAGCACCATTCATCTTCCTTTGCAACGCTCCAAAAACAGACAAAACAGTGAGACGCCCCAGTAGAAAGAGTTATGTTAAACCAATTTCAGTAGGATTGAGACAAATGTGGACTGGGAAGGTGAACGTGCGGTGAAGAGCAAGCAAAATAACCTCAGTTGCACAGATACTATTCATTCAGAGCAATTTGGGGTACACTAATAGTAGGGACCGTCCCCTCCAGGGGCGAGCTGGGGTTAAGTGCCTTAATTAAGAGCATTACAATGATTGGAGATTTCAGAAACTCTACAGTTCATGGGTCACATGACCTGGGATCGAACTCACGATGTTTGGGGCTATTTGAACGTCATGAATACAGCGCTGTTTTTCCTCCCAATGAAAACAGATGCAGAGTTTTCCTGCCCTCGCTCACACTAAACTTAGTGTTCTTATGCACATAGGAAACTTTATGTCACATTTGGAAGGGAAAAAATGGCCTGGGAGTATGATTCACATCTTATTTAAAAGAACAGTTCGCCCAAAGTAAAAATTCTGTCATCATTTACTAACCCTCATGTCGTTCAAAGTTCATATGACTTTCTTTGGAGATGCTCTGAAGAACATTTACACGACTCTTTTGTGCAATGAAAACACACCGTGACCAGGGGTTGTCAAGCACCACAGAAGTATCATAAAAGTAGTGCATATAACATGAACACTATATTTCAAGTCTTTTGAGGTAGATTTGTAAAATAAACTGAATTTTAATAAATAATTAAATTATTTTGTGTAGACAAGATATGCAAGATTTGACATCGATGACGTCAAACGTCAGGAAATTAGCAGATGTGACATATCTCTAGTTATTATAGTTAACTAAAATGGGGGGAAAAGCATTTCATAAAATATTTTAAAAAGATTATTTCAGCTATGATTGCCAAGTACACATTTCCTATTTTCATTTTGTTTAATTTAATACTAAAATAAATTCAAATGGATTTTTTTTGTAATAATAGACATTTAAAACAAAACTAGTAATAAATATGACAAAAAACACACAACAGAGTTACTAAAACTTACAATACAATTAAAATAAATCAGAAAATTTAAAAATAAAACTAATTCAAAACATTACCAAAATCTCAGTGATATTAAAATAACAGTCTGTTCGACAGAATAAATAAAAATGATGCCAGAATAATCATGTTACGATAAAATATTAATTTAAATCTCATGCAGCATGTTCATTGTGCAAGAAATTCTTAATCAACTATTTATTTCACATTGCTAGAAAACACAACTCATCTCTGTGGCTTCATCACACACCACCACAATGTCAAAACAACTCACAAATTAATATGGGAATACCTACGGCAAAAGTGTGAATCTCGACCACAGAGTCGAAAGTTTCACTGCAATTCACACTCTGACAGCAGTCGATAACATCTGTAAGGAATGCATTAGACACGTTTAGAGTTAAACTATAGCTCTACAACACTTACAGTGCAAATAAAATACTTAATAAGGCAATATATAAAGCTCGATGAGGCAAATATTAAGCCAGAAGGTGTTTTAAATCCTTTAGTATATTTCCAGGTAGTACTACTAGTGGCTAGGGTGTTCTGGTTTGGTTACTAGGGCATATCTATGGTATTCTGGTCATGGCTTGTTTACATAGGCTACTTCAATATAAATCTGTGGGAATTTATTTATTTTTTACCTGGTGGATGATGAAATTTGTAATGGGCTGTTCACACCTGGGATGATAAACTGTAACAATAGAATAGAGAAGTCACAACTATACCAACAATGAGACCGAGGAACGATACTGCTGGAATCACTTTCAGAGCATTTTTTCCATCTGATTAACGGTAAAAACATTGACAGCCAATCAGAATCCACCTGACAATAAAGAGCTCAAACATTTAGACTGGCAGACGGCAAAACTGCAGCGCATGGTTATAATAAACTGAATGTTATTGACGCTAATGTAGTTGTCGTTATAAATATCATTGTTGTTATCTTTCTTGGTGTGAACAGGCCTTGTGTCAGACAATTTGATATGTCCATCATAGCACTAATAATCTGGGATTTTAAGGACTTAGAGTTAAGTTTAAAGGGTTAGTTCACCCAAAAAAGAAAATTCTGTCATTATTTACACACTCATGTCTTTCCAAACCCGTAAGAGTTTCGTTCAACTTCGGAACACAAATGAATCTGAGAGATTTCTGTCCCTCCATTGACCGTCTATTTGTCCCTCCATTGACGCAACTACCACTTTCAAGACCCAGAAAGGTAGTAAAGACATCATTAAAGTAATCCATGTGACTCCAGTGGTTTAACCTCAATTTCATGAAGTGATGCGAGTGCTTTGCGCAAAAAAATATTTCCAACATCTCCAACTTAAGTTCAGAAATCTCTCAAATTTCATCAAAAAGATCTTCATTTGTTTTCCGAAGATGAACGAAAGTCTTACGGGTTTGGAACGATAGGGTGAGTAAATTATGAAAATAATCATTTTTGGGTGAACTAACCCTTTAAGGGTTTGTTAAAACTCTGCCTAAGCAAACGTAATTAATAATTACCCATAACGTTCTAACATATATATTATAGATTTTTTTTAGCTACTCCCAATAGGGTAAGTAGCATAACTTCATTTGTAAAGCACCCTTGAAAACAAATGTTTACATAACACTTCACAGGAAACATGCACTCTAAGATTCACATGCATATGGAAAGTGCAAAAAGCAAGCAGGTCCCCCCAAAATTTTATATGCAAATTAGATTTTTGGTATTTCCCATTTAAGGCAGTAGCTTAAAAAAAACCTCTACACTAACCAAATGGATTGACAGATAGGGAGAAAGAAAGCTACCGTGCCTTACATAAACACTTTCCTCTTGAAAAAGACCTGCTTGTTTGACTAACCCAGAATCGAGGTGCACAGACCCCCATAAAACACAACACACCCCACCTCGGCCAGAGGCATCAATGACTCTCTTGTGCCGGACAGAGGCGTCACTGTGCGGCCGGGGCCTTGGGAACAGCAATATTTGCTTTAATATTTAAAACATTTAGCTTGACCCAGCCATTTCACACAAGCTTGGCAGTGTCTCGCTGCAAGAGCTTCTGTGGTTTTCTCCAATCAGCTTCTCACAAACGACCCCTAACAACACAGATCCTCCGGCCCAATTCATGCATTCACCGTCTCAACCGATATATGGAAAACCCCCAGTTCCTCATCACAGGTGTGGGTCTCCATCCAGTTTTTCCCCAATCCATCTTTTCTCCATCCTCCTTCCACTTCCCGACCACAAGCGATGCCAGCTGAAGTGGAGAACAGTGGCGCTAGTATAGGGTGATGTGTTTTCGGTCTAACCTGAGGTTTAGAGCTCAGCTAGTGGTTTAGATTACTGTAAAAGAATGCTGAGGTTGGAAGAAAGAAGAGCAGGTGAGGAGGAAGAGAAGCAAGAGAGGGTATATTAGACACTATACACACACTTATTCTGTAGAATTGTTATTAGCAGTAAAACAGTTAAAGGCACACTGAGATTTTTGGATTAAAATATCCAAAAACCATTAGAACAATGTTGTATATTTTGTTGATTTGTGTCCTTACATTATCCCAAACGTTTCTAAGAATGTTTACGGCCCGTGTCCGTGCGTGGCCTATCAGTAGGCGCGTTTCCATTACAGATTTGCGCAAAAAATTTGCGATTTTTTCTAAATGTCGACAAAAAACTATTGTGAAATGACGGCGTTACCATTAACCGATGTTATGCGACTAAACTTAATTTTTTTCTCGCGCGATAAGTCATACCAATAATCATGGCAACAGACATTGGTAGGTTTATGTATATCTCAGCCACCGCACTGGCCATTATTATTAATCAAAGGAGACGTAGGCCTATGTGTGTTGTTATCCAATCATTAATGGCAAGGAAAGACCCTTATACTTGAGAGCATATCTGCTTCAAGGTCTTGATTGTGGCATTTCTTTGAGGTTTAGAAGTATTCCTGTAATTCTTCTGTCTTTTATGTATTTAATAAAGAACTCTGTGTCGTATTCAGTCCAAACATACCGCGTCGTCTACGTCAGGTGACTGTAAATGCAGTTTTCCATTGCAGTTTTGCAAAATATTTATTTTTCGAATTGCCTGAAAAACCACCTCATGCGAGTGTAAAAACTTTTTTGCGATAAATGGGAGTTTTTGCGAAATTGACGTGTTTCCATTGAGCGCATTTTCAATTCGCAATTTCAATTTGCGCAATTTGAAGACTAATGGAAACCTTACCTTACCTTACCTTCGATTTTCGTTTTTATTTAGTAGAAATTATTAGCAGTAGAAGAGTTAACAGCTATTATTAGTAAAGACGCTGCTACCAAACACTCAATCATCAATTATTCCTTACTTCTTACTCTAATTCTTTCATTGATTTATACTTTCCTCTTTTTTGGAGCTCAACAGCCCTTGTTCACCAAAAAGTCTTACATTTTAAATCAAATCTTACCAAACGTATTTTGTCTTGTTCTACGCAGATATTTTCGCTTGTTTTAAGCTTAGGCCTATAGGCTAATTAAATGGTGGAATTACTGTATTTTTTCCCCCACTGTAATCAACAAAAATTACCATTTCTAGGATAATTATGGTTCTAATTTGGTTCAGTCTTCACTGACTTGATTAACCTGACCTCAACCTTTACTGTGGCAGCTTCACTTAAACCCAATCATGCACTAACTACTTTATATTAAAAGCACACCTGCTATGTTACACACACACATAACTGTTCAACGCAGAGATAAGTCTAGCAAAACTCACAAATCTTGTCCAATTCCTTGTCCAAAAATAATAATAATTGTAGTTTCGTAAAACTATTTATATGTTGCCACAATTTATATTTGTCTACAAAGCTAATTTCAAACATTTAGGCATAAGTCTTTAAGATCATGAGAAACACAGATTCAGTCAGGTAATGTTGGGCTGGTACCGTAAGTGCACTCTAGCGGTTTCTTTTTTCGTATACTCAAGTTTCTTGATAATTGCACATCTAGCTGAACAATTGAATGAATAATACATTCTGATTGCACTGATCACATCTTATACCTTATTTTGAGTCCCAAGCATAATCATTCTCTACGTTGTTCCACATGAATATTTACCAGGGTACTCATGCATAGTTCTGTAGGAAGCATATTCATTAACTTTAGTAGTTTTAGTGTAAAGCAAAACAATGACCTTGATAAATGAGTTGGCACGGAGGCATTGACTACTGATCACGTTCATGTACACTGCAAAAATTCAAATCAATTGTCCTGTTTTTAAGAAAAATTTCCTAAATGTCCTTCACTTCAGAAGCTACCATTTCATAAAGCATTTTTAAGAGATTACTGAATATTTTATTTAGACAAACAATTTTTTTAATGATATTACAGCCATTTTCCATACAATGAAAGTTAAAAAAAAAAAGTGACCAGGGCAAGTCATGATGGCAAAATGAACTATAACAGTATCATGAAAGACTTTTATATTTATATATACAGAACTATAATCCTCTGTGTGAGGTCAAGAGAGAAATTTACGTGGTTTATGAGTAGAAATTATACTTTTATGTTGCTTTTTTGTCATATTTGGAGATTGACAGCACCAGAAATATTGGGCTTTCACATGTTTTAAGCAAAACTTCACAAAATGTTTTGAATTACTGCCATTTTTCTAGAAATGAGCATTAAGGCGTACAGTGTGAATATAGCAGTATTCTGGTCTCTGGTTTATAACTATTTAAATACTGTAATGTAATTTATTTCCAAGTGAAACCTGACCAGTATAGACATATTATTACAAAGACAATTTTTTTTCTTGAAAATATTTTGTTACTAATTAATTTTTTTACAACATGACCAGAAAAAGAAGATACATCTAGTAATTTAATTAATTTATTTAATACTTAGAGTTTTATACTTAGAGTTTCCCCAAAATATATCTATTAAACAGCACAACTGTTTTCAACATTGATAATAATCAGAAATGTTTCTTGAGCACCAAATCAGCATATTATAATGATTTCTGACAGATCATAAATTACATCAATATGCAATATATTAAAATAGAAAACTGTTTTTAAATTGTAATAATTTTTCACAATTTTACTGTTTTTGTATTTTGGATCAAATATATGCCAGCCTTGGAGAGCATATGAGGCAAATGTAAAAAAATATTTTAAACGGTAGTGTATAATGTTAATATATAATGTTTCTAACATATATATTCTTTTAAAACAACCATTATCGTTGAAGTTTAGCTTCAAGCTTAAAGTTGACTGGTCCATTTTAGTGAACAATTTGAGGTGCAGGTTCAACTTCAAAGTTTCCTGCGAAAACAATCTCAAGATATTGTGTCGGCGATATATGGTGTTACAGTTTTTAATCATACCTTCAAATCCACACCTCATTCTAATTCAGATTCCCTTCTATTCACCTGAGAAGAGTGGACATCCACTTCAAGGAAATTCTCCTCAAGTCTTGTGTCTTGTGCCCTGAGCTCAGGGCATTTCTGATTGATTCCACATAAAATAAGTGTGTCTGGGACAGCTAATGGACTGGCAGCTGCTGAATGATAATTTAAATCAAGACACCAGGGTTCGGCTGGCTCTCTGAAACAACCTTGAGGTTACGAACACTTTCAGAGAGCAAGTTTTCCTCCATGTCCTTGTCCAACTCTGCAAGGTTTGCGTTTCTCAAATTGCACACAGTCTCCACTCTAGTGACTTGCCGAAGCCAGACATGAGAGAAACAGAGAGCGAGGGCTGACAGAATGGGGTTGAAGGGTCATGTCGAGGAGACTAATTGAGCTGACAGAGGGAACTCTCTACTTTGGTATCACATTTCAATGGTGACCTGTCAGAATCGCCCAGACTCTACAAGGGTCATAGAGCAACTTTCTGACAGCACCAAGTAAACTTTTTAGTTTAAAGGTTCTTGCTAGTGACGCTTGCGTTAAAGCTACAATATGTAAAAAAACAATTTGCAGCTAGGGGTCGCTAACCTCTTACAATAACAAATGTGTAGATTGATGACGCAGTGAATAAGCGGAATCATGGAACTTGCTGTCATGCTCATGGATCTAATAATGTTTATGGATGAGTGAAAACATTCATGTTTTTTTTTGTGTGTTTTGGTGATTTTTGCCTTTATTGTGATAGGATAGTATAGAGTGGACAGGAAGCGAGGTGGGAGAGAGACGGGGGACGGGATCGGGAAAGGTCCACGAGCCGGAATTTGAACTCGGGTTGCCCGATGCACAACGGCGCTATATGTCGGCGTGCTGACCACGAGGCTATCGGTGTCGACAACATTGATGTTTTTTAACACGACTGTGGTATGAAGCAGGGCGTGATTGCTAATAGAGACAGATATCAGCACTACATGCGAGTCCTGCGGATATAAAGGAATGAGGACATTTCCTTCTACCGAACTAACTCACCCGCAAGAGCTGAATTACTACCAACTAGGCTTGGGCGGTATTGGAATTTTGATACCGTCAAACCTCCTCCCTATTTTACCTGGTATACGGTATTACCGTGACTAATTAAAAATTATGACATAATGGGCTCAGATGGCGTCACCAAACTGTTGGCTTGTGCCTACACCGTTCAGAAACTGAATGCCAGATCAAAAAAAATAAAAAAAAAATAAAATCAAGCCGTGCACGTTGTGTCTGAGTCCGGCCGACGCAGGCCCGGAGTGGGTAATCGGGAGAATCGGGAGTATTCCCGGTGGGCCGCTTCACTTTTGGGCCGGTCGAGGAATTTTTTTTTATTATTTTTTTTACATTTCAATGTCACATTAGTTACATTAGGATACACACGTTCCGCATTCTGCCACCACAGCGCGCAACTCAGCATGGGTTGTACCATGTGAGGGAGTTCTCCCCTCCCCTCCTATAGAAATGGTTGGGTCCATAGCCCGTCTTTTCAAAACGTTTTCTCAGAGAGGCTACCGCGGCTCCGCCGGCGCCTACTGATAGCTGGGCCGGCCGTAACGGTACGCGTCAGGGAGGATGGATGGGAGGAAGAGGCCAGGAGGTAAGCTATGGAAGCTTTGTTTCCGCCACAGAATAAAACATTTTAAAAGATAATTGCGACTTTTTATCTCGAGTTTACATCTGGCAATTCTGACTTTTTTTCTCAGAATTGCGAGATATAAAGTCAGAATTGCCTGAAATAAAGTCGCAATTGCGTGTTAAAAAGTCAGAATTGTGAGATATTAAGTCAGAATTGCCTGAAATAAAGTTGCAATTGCGTGTTATAAAGAATTGTGAGATATAGAGTCAGAATTGCGTGATATAAAGTCGCAATTGCTTCTTATAAAGTCAGAATTGCAAGATGTAAAATCAGAACTGCCTGAAATAAAGTCGCAATTGCTTATAAAGTCAGAACTGCAAGATATAGCTCAGAATTGTGTGATATAAAGTCATAAAACGTGTTATAAAGTCACAATTGCGAAATATAAAGTCAGAATTGCGTGATAAAGTCGCAATTGCTTATAAAGTCAGAACTGCATATAGAGTCAGAATTGTGTGATATAAAATCATAAAACGTGTTATAAAGTCAGAATTGCAAATTATAAAGTCAGAACTGTGTGAAATAAAGTCGCAATTGCTTATAAAGTCAGAACTGCAAGATATAAAGTCAGAATTGTGTGATATAAAGTAGCAATTGCGTGTTATAAAGTCACAATTGCGAAATATAAAGTCAGAATTGCGAAATATAACGTCAGAATTGTGTGAAAAAGTTGCAATTGCTTCTTATGCTTCTTATAAAGTCTAAGTGAATTATTATTTAACCTTTACATTATTTGTTAACCCATGGTATTAATACTAACTACACAATAGTACGAGCTGAACTGTTGCTTCATTTATCCAATTTTAAAAAAGTGCTAATTTGGAATTCCACCATGGAAAAAGTGGGCCGGTCTTGGGCCTGAAACTCCCGGGCTGAAAAGTGGCCCCACTCCGGCCCTGGGCCGACGGCATTGTTATTATGAGCCCGAGCCCACCATTATTCAACATAATATCTGTGTGCGTGCAACAAGCAAGAAGTGCCTTCGTAATCCGGTGACGCGTGTCCATTGATTTTTATTAATAAAACTTTTCTGCAAAGATGAAGTTGACGATCGCCATCTCTGTAGTGAACGCGCCTATAGAGAGAAATGCACATCATTGATCAATCAGATTTATTTTCGTTTTGAAATGTTTCGTTTAAAGAAATTGACGATCGCCATCTCCATAGTGAACGATAGAGAGAAATGCACATCATGGATTACAGAGAGTAGGCTAGTCTATTTCTTTTCTTTTCGTTTTGTATGGTTTCGTTTACTGAAATTGATGATCGCATCTCTGTATGAACGCGCCTAGAGAGAAATGCACATCATGGATTAAATAATCAAAGTGGCCTTTTTCTTTTCGTTTTGAATTGTTTCGTTTAAAGAAATTGACGATCGGCATCAATCGTCTGTGAACCTCTGTGAACGCTATAGAGAAAAATGCACATCATGGATTAATCAGAGAGTAGCCTACCCTATATTTCTTTTCGTTTTGAATTGTTTTGTTTAAAGAAATTGACGATCGCCATCTCTGAGTTTTGGTTAATTTATGAGATTTCAATGCAAGTGACCGTGGCATGCCAGCGCCCATCATGTCATGATTATATTAAATCCAGGCAATTTGATTGATGAAAATTTTATTAAAATTAAGATACAATTTATACAAAACGAAATTCGTTTTAAAGAGGCCTTTTACAAAACGAAATTTATTGAAGTGGTCAAATCGTCTGATGCATCCCGATGCATCCCATCTTATTTGTGCTGTTCACTTTTCATAATCAACAAAGATGGAAAAAATAACATTATAATATTTTAACAAATACGAAACTTAATGCGCTTATTTAATGAACTCGAGAACAAAATGCATCCTGGCAGTAGTGAGTGGGTGGTAGTTTCGGAGATGTGACTTTAGGTTAGAGGTGTTTACATCTCTCGCGGTCACCTTTTTATGGCACAATTTACAAATTGCCTCGTCAGTATTTACCGCCTCTCCCTTCTCATTTGGCTGGAACCAAAAATATTACCAAACTGCAACCACACAAGCATTTTTAGACAATAAATAAATTATATATATTATAGGCTATATAAGTGCCGGTAATGACGGTATTGAAACTGATACCGGTGCTATTTTAAGATCCCGCGGTATCCGATATTACCGTAATACCGCCCAACCCTACTACCAACACGTGTCAGTTTATTAGACGAATTAAACTTGTGAGGTAACGCAGCGCTGTTTCACTTGGTCTACACTATCACACTAAACTGGATTTGAGTGTGTTGAAAGTTATAATGTTATTCTATGTGTTAGTTAGTCTGTCTGTATGAGACTAGCAGTAAGCCAGATCAACATTAGAATAACATACTGATCATATTCTAACATTTCATCATGTTGAGCTATATAACATTGATTTGTTTTATGTACATTTGCTCACCTGTCTAATAAAGTACATGCAAGAGCAGGGTCTCTGTCAAGTCAAAGTTCGCCTTGAAGCTCTCTGCATCTCGGAAACGCCACGCCGATATTGATCCTTGTTTTAGTTCTCCTTTTGTCCCAAAGTCTGCTTGCCATCATCCATAATGTTTGAACGAAACAACAACAGCGTGAGCGTGCCGCTATAGACGTAACGCAGTTGCCCACATCTGTCGCAATGGCTACTATAGCAGTACATGCGGAAACCAGGGATAACGCGGATATTACGTCATTTACAGGCGACAAGTGAAAAGGGACGGCACTATTTAAAATTGTGAATTTCTCTGAATTTACAAATGATTGGAAACATTTAGGATAATGTAAGTACACAATTGAAAGAAATATATAACACTGTGCAAGTGGTTTCTGGATATTTTTTATACAAAATTCTTACATATTGTACCTTTAATGAAACAAGTTGTGAAACTATTGATTCATTAAGGCAAGCATCACTAGCGCTATTGCTTAGTAGCAGCAACCACCTGTGTTATTGAATCCCTTTAAATTTATGTAAGCTTCCATTATTTCTAATATTTCTAATAATTAATCCATTCATCCATCTTTCCATCCAACCAACCATCCATCCATCAATCAAATAATCAATCAATCAATCCATCTATCCATCCATCCATCTTTCCATCCAAACAACCAACCATCCATCCATCCATTAATCAAATAATCAATGAATCCATCCATCATCCATCTATCCATCCATCCATCTTTCCATCCAAACAACCAACCATCCATCCATTAATCAAATAATCAATCAATCAATCCATCTATCATCCATCTATCTTTCCATCCATCCATATTTCCATCCAAACAACCAACCATCCATCCATTAATCAAATAATCAATCAATCAATCCATCTATCTTTCCATCCATCCATCTATACATCAATCAATCAAATAATCAATCAATCAAATAATCAATCAATCAATCAATCAATCAATCCATCTATACATCTAGTATTTCTAATCTATCTAAACGTTCAAACTATTTCACACTTAAAGCTACTTCAAACTTTCAGGCTATAGACTTTCTCAAGTCAAAATCAAAATTTGTTCACAAATTTTACTCGCCTAGTTTGACCTATTTTGCTTCCGTTATGTGACATATTTCTTGATATTCAATAAGAGAAATGTTGGACTGAATTTTTTCCTTCAGAAATCGATTGGAGTATAATATATGCACTGATGAATTGTTCACAATAAGGCTAGGAATGGGGTGATGATGATTTAACATCAATTTAAAAATATTTGTTTAGAATTAAAACATTAAATATTAATTGCATAGTGCATACATTTACTAAATGCATCAAAAACTAACCATGAACATTTCTTAAGACATTTAGCCTAAAGCGGGTAAATTTAGGTTTGTTGTCATCATTCGATAGCTTGACTATTGGGTCAGTTCTGTTCATTCATCCCAGCATGAAACATTCATGATTTTGTTCTTGCCGCAGCAATAATTCATGTGACAGACTTTTAAAATGCAGCTCTAAATGTTTGATAACAGCTGGAATGGTGCTCACAGCCATTGGGGAATATGGTAACTGGGGTTTTCTTTATCCGGGTAACCCCTGTACTAACCCAGATTACAGCTGATTACTAGTGAGATGCACACATATTCATTTTAAACCACAGCCGCCGATTAGCATTTGAAAAGCATATACTAATAGCTAAGTTTTACACACATGATGTGATAGTGTGTTTTGTTCAGTCGGATTTTATTCATTAAAAATCACAAATCCCTTATTACCGGTTCTGTCTCCTACACAGCAATGAGATTAAATAGAGAGGAAAAAAAATAGAGTTTCAATGAAGTCTCCTCCTGCCTGAGAAAAAAAAGAGTGCATGAATATCACGTGTCTTTAATAGCGTTTCAGAAGAGATCTCAATAATGTCTCAAAATATGCTCAAATTTTCCAAGAAAACAAAAATCTGAGCTGCTGTAATCACATTAATTTATAGCTCTATCCTCTTACTGCAAGTCAACAATCTCATTTGTATCTTTTTTGCTATGTGAGAAAATTTATTCACACCGTTTAGCAAATGAATGCATTTGAAATTTACAGTCTTTCTCTTCTTGGAAAACAGGTCGTATTTATTGATTAATCATATTTTTGGTCTGTATGGGAACATATACAGTATAAACTGTCCAATAAAAAACCCTATGGAATGGCCGTAACAAAAACTAAAGGCTCCAAATTCTCGTTTGAATAGTAAACAGGAAAGTAAAATGTGCTCCTCAAGACATTTCATAAGGTTTCTTAAGCATGATGGAATGCACTATAACAAATAACTTCAGTACGAGCTGAAGAGGGCCAGGGGACAAATCACATGCAGAGGTAATTATGACAAGGCCAGAGGTTATGCTGTTATTAATGAAAATATGAGGGTGGTTTGTCCAGATGTATGAAAATGAAAGAGTGATGCTGGAACTCTGCATATCACCTAAACTAAAACCAGCTTATGCTGGCAAGATGAAAAATGCCCGTTCATGTCTAGACATACTGATAAAACTACATTTTCAGTGTGCAAGTCATGCCATGGAGAATTACTGATTGCCATTATAAAAGGTCTCCAATTCAAACCATCCAAAAGCCACCTACATAATACTTCAAAACTTAATTAAGAATACAAATAATTTATATGCAGGGTACAACGTTTATTAAGGATAAATTAAACATAAGCATAACAAATGCAGACTAATTATAAATCATGACAGGAGATCAATCCAATACAATGCTTAGAATTATAATAACTGTTGACTCGCTATCGCCCTCTAGTGATCTGGACTTACATTACTATTTACACCACAACAATTACATCTTCAAACAATCAGTGTTATTAATTGTAACGTGAATAAACAGATTTAAAACAGACAAAGCCACAGGCAACCACGTTTTAAAAACAATGAAAAAATTATAACACATCAAGGAGAACAATCTCCTGAAACAACTTTTTCTCAAACTCAGTAACGAGCGTAAGTTATCTTTAATACGCGGTTCTGCTCGTAAACATTGCCACATTCTGCACATTGGCTGTAAGGAAACCCACAGCAATGATCTTACCTCTTCAGCCAGGTGAATCCAGGGGTAGTTTCGGTGTGTGTGATGTTCAGAAGAGTGTGTAAGTGTGAAGGCATATGTGCTCTCGCCGACAGCACCGCCTCACACCGGGACGGGACGAACCAACTACTGATGCTACCGCCTGGCTCATGAATATTAATTAGGTCGTGCTGCCATTGCTCCGTAACTTGCCTATTAGGAAGGTGTCCTCATGAATATTAATGATTTTATGCTGGTGTTGCTTCGAAGCATCCCTATGGCTACGGTTCGGCTTATTTACATAAATAACAAACAATTATAACTAAATTCCCCTCTGGGACAAGAAAACAAAATTCACCCCTGTCAGGATACAAATAAAAGTGCCCTCGGTGGAACAGGCTATAATTTATCTTAAACTATTTAATTACAAATAAATTGTTGTATAATTATTATTATTATAAATGACATATTAATTGTGATTTGTGAAACTGACTATTATTGAAATGTTTGTAATTTATCTAAAAGATTATTTAACAATTTAACAAGCTGGTGAACCATTCATATGGACATTTCTTCAGCACTTGTACCTGTTGAAAATAAACTCTAGTTCACAAAAAATGAAAATTCTGTCATCATTTACTCACCCTACATTTTTTCCAAACCTGTATGAGTTTCTTTCTTCTGCTGAACACAAAAGAAGATATTTTGAAGAATGTTGGTAACCAACAGTTGATGGACCCCCTTGACTTCCATAAATAAATGTTGTCATACCATGGAAGTCAATGGGCCCCATAAACTGTTTGGTTACCCATATTCCTCAAAATATCTTCTTTTGTGTTCAGCAGAAGAAAGAAATTCATACAGGTTTAGAACAACTTGAGGGTTGATGACAATATTTTCATTTTTGGGTGAGCTATCCTTTTAAGAAAGTTAACTCTCTTAAAGGTACACTATATGGAAGCTTGTTTCCGCCACAAAATAAAACATTTTAAAAGATAATTGCGACTTTTTATCTCAAAATTGCGAATTTACATCTCGCAATTCTGACTTTATTCCTCAGAATTGCGAGATATGAAGTCAGAATTGTGTGAAATAAAGTCGCAATTGCGTGTTATAAAGTCAGAATTGCGTGTTATAAAGTCAGAATTCGGACTTTTTTCTCGCAATTGCGACTTTATATCGTGCAATTCTGACTTCATATCTCGCAATTGTGAGGAAAAAAAGTCAGAATTGTGAGATAAAAAGTCGCAATTATTATTTATTTATTATTCAGTGGCGGAAACAAGCTTCCAAGCTATGCAAGTATTTTGGCCCTTAAAAAAAAAAATTTGCGGAAGAACATTGTTTTGGTTGTGCTTCGGTTCTGTGACATTGCAGATGAATATCTTTCGCGGCACACAAGGAAATCCAAAAATGATGTCATCCGAGCATGTAAATGCAATATTTTATTAATTCACTGGAGATATAACCAGTTAGCTTAAATGGAAAGGATCTCAAGCGGCTTCACCTTTCTCGCTCATCGTGACAACTTACCTCTGCCACTCTCACACCATAAATGCGTCAAAGAATCCCAGCAACAAGAAGGTTATATGATGTATTGACTCATTATTTAAATTTTGTTACTTTACATACTTTACAAATTGACAGTGTACTTTTAAAACACATTTTTCACACTTGTATTACTTTATAGACTAATTAATATTTTATCTTGATTTTGCTTTGAATTCTTGGTATCTCTCATTTCTCATAATTGTCTCAAATGTCTTCATCTCAAGTCTGCTCTTCACTGACACTGTTGTCTCCATATTAGAAAAGTCCGCTACACTAACCCAAGTTGATGAAACACTCCCATATACATTTAACCTTAAAATGTTGAACATAAAAATGCATGTCCATATTATTAATTCACAATGACAGGCAATATTAATCCTAAATAAAAACATGTATCAGCATTCAGTGATAAAAAGAAAAAAGCTTTGACAAAGAATGAGCAGGTTCAAAGGCTGAGAGATCATGTGAGGTTGGATAATGTGGTATTTGGCACAGGAACTGAGGCAGGTATAGTGGGGTTCAAACACTATTACAGGGAATTTGCCAACTGGAAAGTCTTCAAGGCTCCTTTTACAGTGTAATCAGATGCTTTTAAAGGATTACATGAACAAAAATTCCGGGTAGGCAATGAGTGCTGCGGAGAGAAGGTGTAAGTATAGGCCTACAGATATGTTTTTCATTGTACTCTCTCAGAAATCATGTGCAATGCATTTATTGGAAGTGATGCCCTCGGGCAAAAACATGCTGTAACATAGAATACAGTACAACAAAAATCTGCCAATCAACAGAGATATGTCAGTTATTACAAAAAAGATATTTGCATTTGCACATGAGACTGTATTGCAATGTCTGACAGGTTGACTCAACTGAGATCTGAGAAAATGGAGATTAGAAATCAGCAACTGTCCGTCACTATAAGTGCCAGCACTTATGTCAATTTGAAATGAGAAGTATTAGTATGCATAAATGCAAGTGAACGTTACAGATTGAGCTGTCAGTAGGCTTCCACAGGTGTATTGAATCTCACATTTCTGCAGTAAATCTTTGAATGATGAAGTTTACTCACAGTAAACACCTGGAAACCACATGCTGGGGTGAGAATAAACTCAGCCTTCAGAATTAAAAACAGATCTCTGTACGAACAGTCTATCAAAGGACAATCGACAACCAGAGCTTGTCTTTACATTATTTTATCTACAATTCATCACAGATCTGAAGTTGCTTTGAAGCTCATCTTTGATATCTGATTGATGATCATGTGTTGTTTTTTTGAGCATGTATAAAACTGTGTGTGTGTGTGTGTAGACACGGTAAAGTTTGTTACCGCCATGTTGACGAGTAACGTTATAAGGTTAAACTGGGGTGCACAAACCTGTCAACACACACAGAATGTTTTTTACCTTGCTAGCTTTTCCCAACTCACTGAAGTGACCTCGGCGTCCGGGTTAGCGATAGCATAAACCATCAGGCAAGTGTTATTTAAATAAACTCCTGATGTACTTACAAACTTCCCAATGCCTCGTTTTATGAGTACAGTTGTACTACTGTAAAAGTTTGGTACCATTCTGGGCATTATTAGTGCGGTAATTTACCAGATACAACCTTGGAGCCATTAGCGCCTACACTAAGCCATCCGGCTGATATCTCGAAATAAGCTCTAACTTTAATAATGTTCGACCAAGGGAAAAAAAGCTTCTGGGGGGTGTTTGGCTCGAGGTCATGGTGCAAAGGATCCTAGGTTGAAATTACTCCGAACCATCCCTTTAAGCCTATTTATTTTTCTATATAGCTTTTGACTATATGGTTTGTTATATTTTGAGCATTTGCCAGACCTGTGACCCATTTCCCGATTGTAACCCACTGATTGAGAACCGCTGATGTATAGTCAATGGAGATCTAAGAGTATTCACACATACAGGCACAGATTTCCGTTAGCTGAGAAATTCTGATGGATGATTATTATAGGATGTCCGTCTTTGCACCCACACACA
The DNA here is from genome assembly GCF_964197995.2 of Scardinius erythrophthalmus. Lineage (NCBI taxonomy): Eukaryota > Metazoa > Chordata > Actinopteri > Cypriniformes > Leuciscidae > Scardinius > Scardinius erythrophthalmus. The sequence goes on from NC_138232.1 coordinate 39,482,967, forward strand.
GCACTGATGCCCTTCTATTTCCAGTGTTGAAGTGATTAGCCTCTTTAATCAGAGCTGACGGCGAGAGCCAAAGAGAGATGTCATATTGAAATACTGCACAGATGGATTGGAGCCGGAATATGTTTATGAGTGGCAGAGGCGTATGAGCGTGTGACACTGCCAGTAGAAAAGAAAAAAATATATAATTTATAGGAGTCAGTGTGAATATCATGATCTCACCATCCCATACAGACAAACTCTCTGTAAGAGAAACTCTCTAAAGAGAAATGATGCAATTCATCTTCCCTGCCCCCTCCTTCATCATTTCTTGGACTGAAGCTCCTAAATATGATTGTAATAGTTTTTTTGATCCCTCTCCAGGGATGTTTTTGATTTAAATGGTTGTGTAGAGATGTGTTGGTGTTTAGATCTGACAGTATGCAGAAGTAGGGCACAGAGGCGTCATTAGGAGGTCAGCACTTACTGTATCATTCTCTCCTCCTCTGCACTTACATGGCATTAATATTACATGAGCACGAAAGATCGAGCGTTAGTCCTCTGAATGTATTCGGCACAGTTCACCACTGTTCTCTAACCTCATGAAATACATGGAGATTTATGAAAGTTCATTGTCACATGATTCAGCCAGTGCCTTGCAATTAGCCTTCATAAGTAGTCATTCAATGGATGAAGCTTTTTCTGGGTGAACTTGAGGCGATGAGTTTTCAATATGCATAAGCACTATCATATTAGATTTTGGACTTTTGTGTTTATGCTTTTTTGAGTTTTTTTGGAGTCTGGCAGGTCTTGTTCACTAATATATTTTATTTTCATTGCATGAAAAAACACAGTTTGAATATTCTGTGTATTCCTGTGTTTCTTGGAAGCAATAACACATGAGAGTAAGTAAATGAGGATTTTCTTTCAGCTCACCATCACTTTAAATGCTATTAGGTGTGTTCGACTAGACCGATCGGTGTGTGACGTCAAAGTACCGCAAGAGCGATTAGAGAGTCAAGTCACTTTTTACAATACAGATTGTTTCAAAGCAGCTTTACAGTGATAACAGCAAAACGATACCCTGGAAAAGTTCTCGCGAGAGCACAAGATGAATTTGCTCAGCGAGTTTACTCTGGCGTCGAGTAATGATGCTCATTAAATATGCCCTTGTTTCCGAGCTGCACCAATCACATCGGGTTATCTGATATAGGCGGGCCAGAGGCGAGTTAAAGATGACAACAGCGCTGTGACGTCGAAGTCATTAGTAAACATTGCAAGATGGCTTTGGATGAACACCAGTTGTTTAAAACGGCTTTGGCCGCTACAATGAACGAGTTAGACTTGGCTTTTTATCTAACATGGGCAAAGTTAAAAAAAAATATTTTGTAAGAATAACGGAGAATTTCTGTGCCGAAAATCTTACTTCCGGGTTGGTACAAGTTTCGGCTGGGTTTTTTCGATCGTGGATCTAATGACGTAGATGAGAGTGGAACTCCTTATATGAGCATTTCTCTCGGAAAAGCTCGCCCGCGCACACGTCGACAAGAGGAGAGCGAGACCGCTCACATCAACGCGCTTCAACAGGAAATCATCGGCGCCCGCGCTGCATAGGATTTGTTCAAGAATGTCTCCAAAAAAGTGTGTTTTTGGATGTGAGGGAAAGCTTACCGTGTTCAGCTTTCCAAAGAACCCAGTGTTACAGGAACAGTGGATGCAGTTTGTTTTTCTGGGGCAGCAACGGAGTGTACCAAGTGCGGTTGTGTGTTCTGGTCATTTCAGTGGCGAATGTTTTATTAACAAGGCCCAGGTCGACGCTGGATTTGCAAATCGTTTGCTATTAAAACGTGGAGCGGTCCCAGTGATAAAAGACCCCATTCATGTAAGTACAACTGGATCAGATTTCTGTATCTTGCTGGAAATCAAGCACTACCGCCTGACTCTATAGCTCCGCCTCCAGGACCTCGGCTTTTTCCGGAGAGAATCGGAAAACTGTATTTTTCTTTTATAAAAATAATAAAACTAAACATTTTTTGGAGATATTAAAGATGCACTACTACTCTATAGGTACTCAAGATTAACATGAGATTAGGTGAAACTGTGCATGTTATGTACCCTTTAATTTAGTTCATTTAGTGATTTATATAGAGAGTAGACAGCTCCATATACTGTACATACACCAATTGGTTTGAGTCGCACCACTTCAAGTCAAACACACCTATCGATTCCTTTTGCCACAGTTACATTACCTCTCTGAATTAGTTTTTTAAATAAATTAATACTTTTATTCATCAAGGAAATGATCAAACTTGACAGTAAAGACAGACTTCTTTTGAACTTTCTAGTCTGTTTTCAACACTGATAATAATCAGAAATGTTTCTCGAGCAAATCAGGAAATTAGAATGATTTCTGAAAGCTCGTGTGACACTGAAGACTGGAGTAATGATGCTGAAAATTCAGCTTTGATCCTCTTGTTTGGTGTGCACTAGGGTTCGGATGGCAGCGTTCACACTTATTCAAGAGCAATCGCACCAGGGTTGGTTTTAATCCAACCAAACATGCCAAAAAGCAAAGGCTTTTTCCTGGCATGCCTCCCATGCAGGTCAAATTTGTGCAATCTCTTTCTGATTGTAGATGCAAGCACTTATAGCAGATCCGTGATGAAATTTTGGGGTTCGTGGAGACTTCTTTGTGCTGACTCTTGACTCTCCTCTTGGGCTGAATTCGCTGGGACGGCCAATCCTGAACAAATTGTCAGTCGTTTGAAATCTTGTTGATTATTTGTCTCACAGTGGAATGTTGTGTTTCAAAATAATTTGGAGATCTTCATAAATCCCTTGCTAGACTCATAGCCAATCTGAAGGCCTTGCAGAACTCTTTAGATTGTGGTATATTGACAACGCACACATCAATAGCAAAAGGAACACCATTCACTAGATATGAAAGGTTTAAATAAAACCAGTTCCAGGTTCTAATCACTTTATTATTATTATTATTATTATTGTGAAATTACTACAAAATGTCATTTGATAGAGTGTATCATCTTTTTTGAAAGGCACTGTTTCAAAGAGGATTGAAAGTTTGCTTGTCAAAATATGCCAAAAAAGCCAACTTTTCCATGGGATGTACTTATTTTTTCACATGATTGTAAATATACCTTGCCACAATGTCTGAAACAACTTATATCTATAGGTTGTGTGTGTAACTAACTAGCCTAAGTCAATCCGGCAGTGTTTCAAGAGGCCAGAAGTCCACTGCCAACTCAAATAACTCTAGTCTCATAGGCCTACTTTGAAGAGTTTGCTGGGTAATTCTCAGGCCAGGCTGTACAGACTGTGATTAATACAAGCAATGTTGAGCAGTCTCTTAGTGTTTACATATTGATCATTCCTTTTCAGTCAAATAGTGAATTATCCATCAAACCTCCCTCTGGATCTGGGTGGACAGATGACTGTGAGCCATTAAATATTCTGTTATTCATTTTCATAACTAATGTCAATGTTCTGAGCCTGTCAGCAGTTCAGAAAGTAATTCTGAGGAAAATTAAAAGAGGAATGTCATGAAAATATAAATAAGCTGATGGTGTGGCATGCAAAAGCTGAGCCATTTTTAAAGGGATAGTTATGTTGGCTTACTGAAATCCTATTTCTTCTTCTTCGACTAAATTTAGTCAATATCTCCTACAAAGCTTTAAAGCTACAGCAACAAATTCGGATCAGACCTTCAGACTGTTCTGACTCAGGTTGATATATCTTAACTGATCGGACTTACGTTTTTCGTTAAACGGACAATTAAATCTTAGAAAAATCCCATAGATCTTTGAAGAGTAGTATATTTAAGCTTCATCCACCAAGTATCTATCACTAGCAAACCTAGCACCTAGCTTAGGACATGCTAGCAATGAGTTAACTTAAAACATACTATAAATTTGCTAATTCATAGCAATGGGCTAAAACATAGTAGTAGCATGCTAAATCAAGCTAGCAATGTGTTAAACATGCTTGCAACATGTTAGCAATGTGTGCTAAATCATGGTAACAACATGCTAAATCATACTAGTAATGTGCTAACGCATATTAGCAATGTGCTAAAACATGCTAGCAACATGTAAATTCATGCTAGCAATGTGGTAATACATGTTAACAACGTGCTCATTCATGCTAGTAATGTGCTAATTCATGCTAGTAATGTGCTAATTCATGCTAGCAACATGTTAAATCATGCTAACAATGTATTAGAACATGATAACAAATGCTATTAATATGTCCTTAAACATGCTAGCAAAATGTTAAATTATGCTAGAAATGTGTTAAAACAGGCTAGCAACATGCTCATTCATATCAGCTACGTGCGGAAACATGTTAACCACATGCTAAAACATGATAGCAGTGTGCTAAAACATGTTAGCGTGTTAAAACAAACTAGCAGTGTGTTAAAACATGCTAGCAAAGTGATAAAACATGCTTGCAACATGTTAGCAGTTGGTAAGACATGCTAACAATGTGATAAAACATAAAAATAAAAAATAATAACATTATGTTATGACATCTAGTAGATGTCTGAACCCTTTTGAATATAAAAATATATTTTGTTGATTTTCTCTAGCCTGTCCGCAGATTTCTACAGCAGTCTCTGACCCTTGTGAGAAACAAAGCTGTAGTCAAAAGTCAAAAGAGAGCTGTTTTATACGATGTGAATCATAACTCGAGTCATGCTGCTGTAAAGGGACGTAACATTGCTGTCGACATGGGAATTAAACGAGCAAAACAGGTTAATCTTCACCTCTCTTTCCTTTAGTCACCTAATACTATGAAAGGCGACTGGATTTGTGTGATCAAACAGGCTCTTAACATGTGTCGACATTAATATCACAGTCACAGGAGCAGTGAACCCCCTCAACTCCAGATTTCAGGAGCAAGAAGACTCATGTCGGCCCCATTTCCAGAGGATTTTTCTTTCTTATTGAAGTAAATATTAGATTGTTAATGTTTTGTGATTTGCTAAACCATCACATGATTTCAAAAGGCATGAGGGCCTGAAAGGAATAACACTGCCTTTTAATTTATATTTCTGGAGTTTAAATGTGCTGTAAATTTAGCACAAGCTAAAATAACTGCCTTGTTGATGATGTTCATGTGTCTCTGTGAGAACGAAGTCATTCTTCACTGCCTTGCGTTAGATTCCTATGGAAGCTTGTTTCCACCACAGAATAAAACATTTTAAAAGATAATTGCGACTTTTTATCTCACAATTGCGAGTTTACATCTCGCAATTCTGACTTTATTTCTCAGAATTGCGAGATATAAAGTCAGAATTGCGTGAAATAAAGTCGCAATTGCGTGTTATAAAGTCAGAATTGCGAGATATAAAGTCAGAATTGCGTGAAATAAAGTCGCAATTGCGTGTTATAAAGTCAGAATTGCGAGATATAAACTCACAATTGTGAGATATAAAGTCCAATTCTTAGGAAAAAGAAGACAGACTTTTTTTTTTTCAGAATAATATGGAAGCTTGTTTCCGCCACTGAATAATAAATAAACAATAATAATTGCGACTTTTTATCTCACAATTCTGACTTTTTTTCTCACAATTGCGATATATCAAGTCAGAATTGTGACTTTTTTTCTTAGAATTGCGAGATATTAAGTCAGAATTGTGAGAAATAAAGTCGCAATTCTGAGAAATAAAGTCGCAAGTGCGATATAAAGTCGCAATTCTGAGAAATAAAGACGCAATTGCGAGATATAAAGTCAGAATTGTGAGAAATAAAGTTGCAATTCTGATAAATAAAGTCGCAATTGCGATATAAAGTCAAATTCTGAGAAATAAAGACGCAATTGCGAGATATAAAGTCGCAATTTTGAGAAATAAAGTCGCAATTGCGAGATATTAAGTCAGAATTGTGAGAAATAAAGTCACAATTCTGAGAAATAAAGTCGCAATTGCGATATAAAGTCGCAATTCTGAGAAATAGTCGCAATTCTGAGAAATAAAGACGCAATTGCGAGATATAAAGTCGCAATTTTGAGAAATAAAGTCACAATTGCGAGATATAAAGTCGCAATTCTGAGAAATAAAGACACAATTGTGAGATATAAAGTCGCAATTCTGAGAAATAAAGTCAGAACTGCATGATATAAAGTCGCAATTGCGTGTTATAAAGTCAGAATTGTGAGATAAACTTCTGTGGTAAAAAAAAAAGTCCATCTTTTTTTCCCTTAGAATTGGACTTTATATCTCACAATTGTGAGTTTATATCTCACGATTCTGAGAAAAGATGTCAGAATTGCGAGATAAAAACTCGCAATTGCGTGTTATAAAGTCAGAATTGCGTGATATAAAGTCGAAATTGCGAGAAAAAAAGTCCAAAGTCTGACTTTATTACACGCAATTCTGACTTTATATCTCGCAATTCTGACTTTATATCTCGCAATTCTGACTTTATAACACGCAATCTTTATATCTCCTAATTGCGACTTTATTTCTCAGAATTGCGACTTCATATCTCGCAATTGTGAAAAAAAAGGCACAATTCTGACTTGATATATCGCAATTGTGAGAAAAAAAGTCAGAAGTTGCAATTATTATTATTTATTTATTATTCATTGGCGGAAACAAGCTTCCATAGATTCCTGTTCAAGAATTAAAGTTAATTAAGCAGCATTTAGAAAAGTTTTGTAGAACTTGTTCTGTTTTATTTTCATATTTTCAGGGTGGTTTTAATACAGCGTTGTTTATCCAAGAACGAGTGTCGTTTGTAACATATTAAAGGGTTAGTTCACCCAAAAATGAAAAGTCTGTCAGTAATCACGCACCCTCATGTTGTTCCAACCCCGGATGACTTTCGTTCATCTTCTGAACACAAATTAAGATATTTTTGATGAAATCTGAGAGCTGGCTCACTCCTTCATAGGCTGATAGGTAATCGAGCTCTGCCGTCCCAGAAAAGTTAGTAAAGACATCGTTAAAATAGTCCAAGTGACTACAGTGGCTCAACCTGAAGTTTATCAAGCGACGAGAATACTTTCTGTGCGCAAAAAAAACACAAAATACCAACTTTATTCACCTCTTCATTTTCCTCTGTGTGTTTCTCTGAGTGAGTTCAGGTAGTGTAAAGGCCCTTGCACACTGAGTCCGAAATTTTCACATGCATTTTTCCGTATTTGTGATTCGGTGGCTCTGAATTGTCAAAACACCATTCAAAATGCTTGCTACGGAAGCGAAAAACGCAGAAATCGAACCCGATCCAAATATTTTTATGACGGATGAAAGTTTCGGAGGCAGTGTGTAAGCGTGATTGACACAACGTGAGGTCGTATTTATTTTTTAATGTGTGAAAATTTTGGACGCGAATTTCGGACTCAGTGTGCAAGGGCCTTATCAGCGCAGCGCTTCTGGGTTGTACGTCAGAACGTAGGCTCACTATTGGCCAACATCACACGCATCACACACATGACCAGCGTCGGCCAATAGTGAGCCTACGTTCTGACGTACAGCCCAGAAGCGCTGCGCTGTTACACTACCTGAACTCACTCAGAGAAACACAGAAGAAAATGAAGAGTTGAAAAAAGTCGTCATTTTTAATTATTTTTCGCACAAAAAGTATTCTCGTCGCTTGATAAACTTAAGATTGAGCCACTGTAGTCACTTGGACTATATTAACAATCTCTTTAATAACTTTTCTGGGTCAGCAAGTTTCGGTCCCTCTGAAAGCCTATGGAGGAGTGAGCCAGCTCTCAGATTTCATCAAAAATATCTTAATTTGTGTTCAGAAGATGAACGAAAGTCATCCGGGGTTGGAACAACATGAGGGTACGTAATTACTGACAGAATTTTAATTTTTAGGTGAACTAACCCTTTAAAACAGCTAAATTAATCTAAGAGGTTTGCTCTTCATTAGCAAAGCAAACAGCATCAGGAGAAGTGAGACTCTACATCATTCTGCACTTGAAACTCTTTCATTTTCATTGCTCTCTGGGGAAATCCTTCTCTATTTATGCGCCATTCATCACTTGTCATTTCACAGAGCTGCTTTGCTCTGAAGTATTTGAAAGCATGTTAAGCTCACCAAAACAAACTACACTCTCATTTTGGCTGAGCTAATGAACGTAATCAGTTTGATGCTTTCGGTGGGTAATAATATAAATAAACGTCCCCTCATGCATATACAACTGATCTTTAAATTACATGTAGGCTAACAAATAAGTCAAATGCACTCTTAGAGTGTTCACACGTGGCAGGTTTGGTTCGATGAAAACACAAGTAGACTGAGCTTGCTGAAAAGGTGTGGTTTTTTTTTATCTTTAGGACTTAGAACCCGGACTAAATTTATAATTTTCTTTTTTGGTCTGGACCAAAAGAACCAAAGGGAACAAAACAATAAGTGCAAAATAAAGGTTCCAAATGGTTGTTGTTTTTTTACCAGTGAACATTTGTGTGTGTGTGTGTGTGTGTGTGTGTGTGTGTGTGTGTGTGTGTGTGTGTGTGTGTGTGTGTGTGTGTGTGTGTGTGTGTGTGTGTGTGTGTGTGTGTGTGTGTGTGTGTGTGTGTGTGTGTGTGTGTGTGTGTGTGTGTGTGTGTGTGTGTGTGTGTGTGTGTGTGTGTGGTCCAGGTAAACCCACATTATGGGGACAAAAATGTCAATAGCCAAAATCCTTGTCCTTGTGTGTGTGTGTGTGTGTGTGTGTGGTCCAGGTAAACCCTACATTATGGGGACAAAAATGTCAATAGCCAAAATCCTTGTCCTTGTGGGGGACATTTTATGTGTGTGTGTGTGTGTGTGTGTGTGTGTGTGTGTGTGTGTGTGTGGTCCAGGTAAACCCTACATTATGGGGACAAAAATGTCAATAGCTGAAATCCTTGTCCTTGTGGGGACATTTTATGTGTGTGTGTGTGTGTGTGTGTGTGTGTGTGTGTGTGTGTGTGTGTGTGTGTGTGTGTGTGTGTGTGTGTGTGTGTGTGGTCCAGGTAAACCCTACATTATGGGGACAAAAATGTCAATAGCTGAAATCCTTGTCCTTGTGGGGACATTTTATGTGTGTGTGTGTGTGTGTGTGTGTGTGTGTGTGTGTGTGTGTGTGTGTTTGTGTGTGTGTGTGTGTGTGGTCCAGGTAAACCCTACATTATGGGGACAAAAATATCAATAGCCAAAAACCTTGTCCTTGTGGGGACATTTTATGTGTGTGTGTGTGTGTGTGTGTGTGTGTGTGTGTGTGTGTGTGTGTGTGTGTGTGTGTGTGTGTGTGTGTGTGTGTGTGTGTGTGTGTGTGTGTGTGTGTGTGTGTGTGTGTGTGTGTGTGTGTGTGTGAGAGAGAGAGACAGAGTGTTTTATGTAGGCCTATGTAAAATGTTTTTATATAAAAGGATTTTAATAGATGGATTTAACAGAAAGTATTTTTAATGTTTTTATACTATATTTTCAACATTTGTAGCACATTTTCAACACATTGTGGTGTCTATCCTATAGTCTTATTTGTTTCAAAAGAATGTTTGTTTTTGCCATATATATTTTATAATTTTAAATATTTTATTCCTTATGATGACATGCCCTCCAGCAAGACTGTCAGCGTTCCACAGCGTTAAAATGGCATGAATGAAACTTGTTTCTGTTCACTTGTTTTCTTCAAGTGATGTGCAAAGTGTTTTACAATCCACCATAGGAGTATCTGAGGGTCGTAATGAAGGAAAACAGAATGTAGAGATAAAAGAATGATGAGGTGGAAGGTGGTTATTAAATAAATATGAGTCAAACCGCAAGCTGTGCTTTTAAACGCCTGTGAAAGAGGAGCAGGAGCACCTGTGATGGACACATCGCTCCAATGACCTGCAAGAAATCTGCAGGTAAAAATAAAAACTATTCTCCGCTCACTGCTTTTAAAAGTTTGCTTTTAGTTTTAGAGACATAGACTTAAAATAGAGCAATGATATAATACGCTGTGCATTTGCAGGAGAAAACATCCCTTTTGAAAAGCGAACACAGCAGTATTGTTTTAGGATTATTTATCAGAATTGCTAAAAAGCAATTTTGCTTATATTTGCAATAGCCATTTTTGCTTTTTTGGTCATTTAAAAGTTATGGAGCATGATGGATGAAAAAGTTATATCAATGTGAGAGAAAGAAAGAAAGACTTATACATTAGCGCCATCTGTTGTTCCTAAACATTATTGTACCAGCAAACAGCATTATCAAAATAATAATAATAATTATCTTCACAATCGTGTTATGCAATTATCGAAGCCTGTATTTTCAGAATATAAAAACATAAAAAAATCTAAAAAATAAAATAACCAATTAAAAACAAAAAATATGAGGAAAGGGTTCCAATAAAAATGGAATACAACGACTAAAGTAATTATAAAATATAAATAATATAAACTAATATGAATATACAAAATATGTATATTTTTTTCTGCTAAAAGAAGTTTCATCTAATCAGTTTGGTTTAGGCATTACAGTTTATCGAAATATCACAACTTTATATGCTTGTGTCATTTATAGAAACATAGGCTATTGATAAAATATTATGTCATTGCATATTTCAGAAATGCTCAGTCACTTGTTGTACATGATTATAACCAAATGGCAAGAAAAAAAGACAGGATACAAATAAAATTCCAAAGTTAGTCATCGCTCATGAAGGATTGATGAATTTTTTTCTTGCTTGTTTTTGCTGTTGTTTTCCCACCCAAAAAATATTAAAATAAAGAAATATTAAAAAGGAATAATGATTGTAAGTAGGAAAATCCTATAAGTGATTAACAGTTAAAACAACATATTCTGTTTAAACATTTTGATTACAGATTGTAATATATCTTAATGAGATAAATTGTTTAAAATCCGCACAACTCTGATGCTGTGATAAAAGAAAAGTAATACATATGATTTTCATCTTTATAAATAGTTTAAAATTAGATATTATATAAAATGATAGATGTCTCTAGATACTAGGAATGACGGTTATTTCAAGAAACTGCTCTCTCTCCCAACACTACATTTCCCAGAAAGCATTGAGACCGGAAGTGGCGTCACTGTATAGGTTGCGCTGGCTACGTGTTCGGACCAGGCAGGAAGTTGACATGTCACAGTTGCTGCATTGTTTTTTACACATTGATTAATAAGAGATTTGCTTCAATAGTTGCTGATACTGCTGTCGAGCAGGTGAGTGTCATGTTTTTACACACTGAGAAGGAGCGACATTGTAGCTAACTGCTTTACCAGGTTATTATGTAGGATCGAGCCGAGGCCCAGGTAGCAGCATCATCATCATCACACACACACACTCACACACTGTTAAGCTTTGGGTTTGCCATTGTTTATGCTTAATAAAGCGTCTACTTGTAGACTAGCAGGTTAGTTACTGTATCAATGCTGTCAGTTGACATCAAAGGCCAGATTGTCTGTGTAAAGCAAGTAAGAGTGATACGACTGATCTAGGATCAGATTCAGCTCTACATGTTTACATAGCAGGTCATATTTCTATAGGAAGTACAATAACTAACGAGCTGATTGATTATTAAGCTTGACCAATAGATTATATCTTAGTTTTCTAGAAGTTTTCAGATAGAGACTGACAGATCTACTGTACAGTCAATGTACTGTAATTAAGTTGTAATTGAGTTTGACTTGTTATTCTTTTGCCAAAACATAATTTATGTCACATCATTTAGTCCTAATGAGATTCACAAGATTTGTATGTTGTATCTGGACCTTGTTACATGACTCTTTTTAATGTTTTTGTAATAGAAATCTTTTCTAACAATATATATCTTTACTATCACTTTTTATCAATTTAATACATCCTTGCTAAATAAAAGAATGAATTTCTTTCAAAAAAAAAAGAAAAAACAAATACTGACCCCAAACTTTTGAATGGTAGCGTATATTGTTACAAAATATTTATATTTAATATAAATGCTGTTCTTTTTTTCTTCTTTTTTTACTTTTTTTTTTTTTTTTTTACTTTTTATTCATTAAAGAATCCTGAAAAAAAGTATAACCGGTTATAAAAAAAATACTAAGCTGCACAACTGTTTCCAACATTTATAATAATAAATCAACATACTAATGATTTCTGAAGGATCATGTGACACTGAAGACTGGAGTAATGATGCTGAAAATTCAGTATATAATATATAATAAGTATATTCAAATATAAAACCATTATTTTAAATTGTAATAATATTTCACAATATTATTATTTTTTTCCTGTATTTTTTGTTTAAATAAATACAGGCTTGATGAGCATAAGAGACTTCTTTCAAAAACATTAAAACTAGTTATGTTTCCAAACTTTTAACTGGTACTGTATGTCTTATATACAACCAATAACTTGCATGTTGTGTTTTTTGTCATAACCAAATTTCTCTCTCCTCCCAGCAGTATGTTGCCGACGAGCTCCCCGCAGATCCAGCGAAACGGCAGCCTCAGCGAGCGGGATGCGGCGCGGCACACGGCCGGAGCCAAGCGCTACAAGTACCTGAGGAGACTCCTGCATTTCAGACAGATGGACTTCGAGTTCGCCGTATGGCAGATGCTCTATCTGTTCACATCACCGCAGAAAGTGTACCGCAACTTCCACTACCGCAAGCAAACGAAAGACCAGTGGGCCCGGGACGACCCTGCGTTCCTGGTGCTGCTCAGCGTCTGGCTGTGTGGTGAGCACTTGCGATTGATACATGTGACAGGCTTTGGAAATTAAACCTTCATTTGCTAACTAATGTTGTCTCTGCAGTGTCGACGGTGGGCTTTGGTCTGGTTCTAGACATGGGTTTTGTGGAGACGTTGAAGCTGTTGCTCTGGGTCGTTTTCATCGACTGCATCGGGGTTGGATTGCTCATATCCACACTCATGTGGTAAGGTGCCACACACACACACACACACACACAAAGGTTTGCATGCTGAAAAAAATGGGAGTAATGTCCTTAAAGTCAGCCTACTGTGAGTTTGAGTGAGGATCATAGCTATAATCATGTCCTATTTTCAGGCGCTGCATCAAATCATTACGCCTGCTGCACTCATGGTACGGCTGTAAAGTTTCTTGATTATTACGCAGGAATGAGAGTATAGTTCCTAGCCATATCAGCCTAGAAAATCGCAACTTTATGTTTTCCGTCGGTCTTAGTACACGATGTGACTACAGAAGAGTCAAGTTTTAAATAGGACAAATATCGAAACTCTTTGGTCATTTTTTTGAGAGAAATGCTAATGGTCTTGTCCACTTCAATGATGTATGCTAAGCTATGCTAAAAGTGGTACGGCCAGAACCGGAGATCGGCTAAATGGATTAGAAAACGGTAAAACTCAACTGTTTAACTCTGGGGGAGTTGTAAAATGAGCCTATTTCCAAAAAAAGTGGAGTATCCCTTTAAAGTCACCATAAAAATCAAAATTGACAGTTCGTTTTTTTTTTTTTTTTACAGAATGTTGCTGTGTTGATTATAAATGCTTTATCTGTGCACATCATAATTTTTTTCAAATTAATATGCCCTGGTAATCTTTAAATCTCCCCTCCCTCTTGAAAACGTCATCTGTTCTCTTCATGACGTGTGTCTCGGCAGAAGATGGGACTAAACATCCTCCACTGCTGACTGAAAACTTGAAACTTCCTACAATCCAATCAATTCTCAAGGACAAAATCAAGTCCCTTCCTAATAATAACAATAAATAATGATCACACTACCACCAACAGTAGATAGTTTGAACTTGGGTAATATAAGGAAAACTCTCAGCACTCAATCTAAGAGTACGGGCAGGAACATAGGGGGGGTGTATTAATTCTGTAATATGAAGGTACTAAAACATGGCAGGCCTTAAAAACTAGGACAAGTATTTTGAACTGAATGCGACACAATTTTTTTGTTAAATGCAAGGGCACAAGCAACTGAGTTCTGAACTAGTGAGTAGGCCAGAAAACAAAGAGTTACAATAGTCTAGAAGCGAGGTTATAAAAGCATGTTTCGGCATCTTTGAGATTTAGCGAACATCGTATATGCACAATGTTGCGAAGGTGGAAAAAAACAGGATTTAACAAGCTGGCTGATAAGGGATTCAAAGCATAATCTAGAATCAAATTGCGCATTTTGGGTGATGAATGACCTATAACTCTGTCAATATGAATGGAGAAGTCATGTTGGGAAATGACGAGGGATTTAGGGCTTAAGTATTCAGTTTTGAGCCATCCATATTTTGAGCTCTGGTATGCAGGAAGTGATGGAAAAACACAATTGGGTTGAACAGTAAAATAGATTTGTGTATGATCTGCGTAATTATGGAAATTAAGACCATGATGCTGTGTGATCTGACCAAGAAGGAAGCATATAGATTAGAAATAGAAGTGGACCAAGAACGGATCCTTGAGGTACACCACAGGAAACAGTGACAGAGCAAGATTTGTGTTTATTAATGCAAATAAATGGTTGCCTGTCTGAGAGATATGAAGTTAGCCACTGAAAGGCAGTACCAGTGATACTGATAGCAAGCACACAAAAAAAAATTATAATTGCATAAGCCATTTCACTCGGATATTCGTCACAATAAGGAAGAAAAGACTATCGCAACTTTCATTTCATGCCGACTTTAATGTTGAACTTGCTCGTATGGTATTGATCCAGTTTCTGGAGTTTTTGTCTTTTTTATTGTTAATTTTTAAAATGAAGTGTATTCTCCATTTTATTTGTAAAAAGAAATTTAATAGTTTTACAAGTTTTCATGAAATAAACCCAGACAGCACGGTTAGGACCCATTAACTCAAACTAGAACTATTATTAATCATTTTTTGTAATTGAATGAGAGTTCAAATGAAATAAATACTGGATGAAAAACTTAAACATTTTATTGGATTAAAAAAAAAAGTGAAATGTTGCCTTGGCAACTGACTAAAATATTAAGTTGAAGAAAAAATTACTAAAACTTACATAAAAATAAATTAAAGATAAATAGAAATCTAAAAAAAATAACTAATGAAAATGGCAAAAGCACAACAAAAAGACTGAAAAGCTAAAAATAAAAGCCAATTCAAAATGTTAATAAATTCTATAATACTGTATAGATAATACTAATATAACACTGCACAAAGCTGATGGTCCTGACTGGACATTATCCTGCTTAATACATGATTTCTTACCAAATTAACAAATGGACATGAAATATTGATCTTACTTATTTTATTATGTGATTATAATTAGGAAGTCAATTTCCGGGTTTGCCTGAATGTGCAGTTTAGTGGTTATTATTAAGCTATAATGTTTGTTGTAGCTGACCAATCAGAATCAAGTACTTTAAAGAATGATATAATAAATCGGCATCATTTTACTAGAAAATATCATGAAGAGGTTTAATCCCTGTCTTTTATTCTCCAGGTTTGTTACGAATAAATATCTGATGAAACCGAGCAGAGATTATGATGTGGAGTGGGGCTACGCGTTTGACGTCCATCTAAATGCTTTCTACCCTCTTCTGGTCATTCTGCACTTTTTACAGCTTTTCTTCATCAACTGTAAGTAAAGATGTGTATAAATGTATAATGAGCTGTACTGTTTCAGTTATAGATAGGGTTGCCATCATCCCGTATTTTGGGTCTAATTTATTTGTCCCGTACGGGACCTCCCTTGTCCCGATTAAATAGACTGCTACGCTGATCTAACCACTGACTGATGCAACAGCAACACGACACTTGAGAATGATCACGACACCGCATCATCCAATCACAGCCCACACTCACGCGCATCTGACCATACGAATAACAAACTCTAAATTGAGAATTGATTATTCTTTTGGGACAAATTATTGTTTGATTTGCTGCTGTCTGGTCGCTCCCGTTCGATCCGGAGATTCCGGACTCGTGCTAACGGCAAATCCCTTTCACTGTCCGGCCGGGTTTTGGTTTCGGCAAATCAGTTTTGGTGAATTTAAACAACGTGATTATTGTTCATGAGTCCAACATCCAGCCACGCAAAAAAACATGAAATCTTCCTGAGGGAAAAGTATGCTATTACTTTCTTTAATTTCTTTAAAATGTAGTGTATAATGTTACAAAAGCTTTCTATTTCAGGTAAATGCTATGGTTTGTGTGTAATTGTGTGACCTTAAAATTCGTTTTAGAATTAAATTGTACATAAATAGGTTAAGCATACCAAATGTGTTTATATCTGAGAAAATTTTAAACGCATGCGAACCTGGAATGACATATACTGTGTGATACAGTACAAATATTTTGAGTGTCCCTTATTTTCCTGTAAAGAACCACGATTGTCCCGCATTTTTCTTTTCTGAAGTTGGCAACCCTAGTTATAGACTTGGTGAACACCTCTTGCTCTCTTGACAGATGTTGTTGTTACGAGTTCAGACTGGTTCCTGGGTTATTTTGTGGGAAACACCTTGTGGCTTATTGCAATCGGTTACTATATTTACATCACATTCCTGGGCTACAATGGTAAGTATTGTGATAGCTAGTGTATTTTTACCAGAGGTGGACGAAGTACACAACTTCCTTACTTGAGTGAAAGTATAGATACTACTGGTCAAATATTACTCCGTTACAAGTAAAAGTTGTAAAGACCTATTTTTACTTAAGTAAAAGTACAGAAGTACTCATTTTTAAAAATACTTAAGTATCAAAAGTAAAAAGTAAATGTCAATGCATTGTTTTATTATTGTTGCATTGTTGTATGTAATACTTAAAGTACTGTATGCCTCTGAATCTATGCCTGCCTACCCTCATATCAATATCAGATGTATTTCTAGAACACAGTTCCAGTAGTGGGATTGAATATGAGACTGAATAAGTGCACTCAATAACGTCCACAATGGTTTTGGACACCTCAAATACTGCCCTATTTAAAGTTTTTTGGCTTTTAGTATGAATATGTTCGCCTTACTGTTATCTATAAGCTAGTGTGCTCCAAAACAATGACAAAATTCGCATTTAGAAGACCAAACCCAACGTTGAAAATGAAAATCAGGTTTATGTCAGAATCCAATGTCAGATTGACGTTGATCTCCAACGTTGGACAGACGTTGTATCGTGGTTGAAAATGAAAATCGGGTTGACGTCAGAAACCAACATCAGTCGGTTTCTGACGTCAGTTTGACTTTCATTTCCAGTCACAATGCAACCCCTGCGGGTCCCTGCAACCAAAATCATCCCCTGACTGACGTTACTACTTTCTACTCAAGGACCTTGACAGAAATGTAGTGGAGTAAAAAGTAAGATATTTGTCTGTCAAATGTAGTGAAGTTAAAGTAAAACGTTTCCAGAAAAAATAATACCCAAGTAAAGTACAGATACTCAAAAAGTGTACTTAAGTACAGTACTCAAGTAAATGTACTTTGTTACTGTCCACCTCTGATTTTTACTAGGGATGCACGATATGTCATCTGATCGGTGATCAGTTTTAATGCTATCATTATCGGTCGGATATCTTGAGGCCGATAAATAACGGATTATTTCCTTCAGCTGAGACATTGCGGACTCTTCGCCATAATGGTTTTGAATTGCTTGAAATATGATTTGAATCACTTCAAAAAAGGAAAATACAGTAAAGTGCAACATGTGCAGTGCTTGTCTATCATATAGGCTACATAACATTGTAATCAGACTCTCAAAAATGATATAAATTTTTTAATTTAGATTTATCGGCCAATATATCGGTTATCAGCTTTCAAATATAAACAATTATCGGTTATCAAATGGGCCAAAATTTTCATATCGGTGCATCCCTAGTTTTTACCATCCATAAATTCTCTGCACATGGTCTAATTTTGTCTTCTTGTTTCTGTAGCGCTCCCGTTCTTAAAGAACACTGTGGTGCTTCTGTATCCCTTTGCTTTGCTCGGACTCCTGTATGTTCTCTCCATTTCACTTGGCTGGAACTTCACTAAAGGTCTCTGCTGGTTTTATAAGCACAGGGTCCAGTAGAGGACGCCAGAACGCATGAAGGACATTGCAGTGCACTTGTGCTCTTAAAGATGGGTGGAAAGTTTGGTGTCGCTCTTGGGACTTTCTGAAATTTTGTATTATCTGTAAATATCATGTTTGGTTGTAGAGGAAAAGAGTTTCACTTGTTTATGGTGTCATGCCTTTTTTTTTTCTCCTTAATTTGATACTCAACCCTGATTTAATGTTGTGATGTGGTTTTGAAAATGCAAACCTGGGGAAAAGTGCATAATATGTCTGCTTGGATGCTGCACTTTTTACTTGTGAGAATGTGTACAATAAAGATATTTTTAAAGAAACGGATTTGTAGTTTATTCAAATATTGCCATTTAATGCATGAAATGTAAATGTGTGAATCAAATATATTTTCCATATTTTCCCTTTGTAGCTGCATATATTGTCATTATTAATATATTCTTGAAAATTGTAGCATAAGGGATTGTTTTTTTATTGAATAACAAATGGTTCTAACGAAATTTAACAAACAACAAAAATCCAGATGAAATGAAATGCTAAATATAATAAAATATTTGTATAGATAATAAAATGAATACATTTCGAGGGCTGCTTGGAAATCTTGTGAGGTGTGACATCACAGGTGCGCGAGCACCTCCTTTGGATCTTCTCGCGCGCACTCAGTCATCGGCCACGCGCCTGCGCGACCCACACGTGACGTCAGACAGCAGCATGGCGGCCAAGGTGACTCCAGCGACTCTGTATTTGACTGAAATTTTATGTTTCTCATTTTTATCTGACGACTCTTACTTGCAGTTTGTGTTTATGAGCGGGAAAAAAACTGATAGATGTTGAAATGAGGTCAGTAGAGAGAGTAATTAAACGTTTTTAACGGACCGGCGCGAGCATCACTGAGCTTATCACTAACGTTACGCTCGGGCTGAGACTTTGACTGAATTGAGTATCTGTGAGGATCATAAAACCATAAAAAATATCTGAAATCTGCATTAAACCGTATTAATCAGCTCTCCAACAGCCTTTTGTGTTGTTAGAGATTAGCTTTTGTTTATAAAGTGTAGTCGGGCGTGTAACCTAAGGATCATGCCGTGTGGGCGAAATTGGGATCATTTTATTCTTCAGGGACTCAATGGCTTCATGTGTGTTTGTGTTGATGGATTAGTGGCTGGTTTATTCATGGTTAATTTGTGCTTTTTAAAAACTTAATTTAGTTTTGCATATATTCTGTGCAGTATTTGTGAGCCAGGAAGTCCCAATAATAATGAATGTGCCCTTTAACCGCGTAGAGTAACTTATTTGGCATTTACGTGAGGATTTGTGAATAAATGTTAGTTTTCTCAATATAACCTTAATGAAACTAACGAGACAGCTAGATCTGTTTAGTTCACTAGTTTCACTAGATAGGGTAGGGCTGTTGTTACTATAATTATGGGTAAAAACACTTTAGTTTCACATTCCATTCCCTTTAACCTTCTAATTATTTTGTGTTTTACAGGTGCAGTCAACCAAAAGGGCCGACCCTAACGAGCTGAAGGTCATCTTTCTAAAGGTAAGATAAAACTTATTTTGGTCTAATACCAGGTAATGATGGTTGGTTTCTTCCTTTATACTGTAGTAAACTGAGTCCACTGACCAGCTTTGTACCGGCTCTGCAACCTTAGATGCAAAAGTCAATAGTGTCATGACTTTGATCTGTCACTTAATCTTTATTTCCTTAGTCACGCTGCATTTTTAACTGTCGCGGTGTTGTCGGTAAGTTTAGGATGCTTAAGATGTCAGGTTCACTTCAGCGTGCACATCATGACCGATTGGAGCCGTCTCCTTTCACCAAAAGCAACACAGAGAGAGACTTGCATGCTTGGGAATGTCTAGACGCCTGTGTGTGATTGTTGGTAAACAGTGTGTGTGTGTGTGTATACACTATCTTTCTCCGTCTTTAAATGTCCTCCAGGGCTTTTTTCTGTTCGTGTAGGGACTTGTGATCACTTCCGCCGTTGAGATCTTGTGGGTCTGTCAGCCGAGAGTAGTTGTTTCTTGGGCCGCTTTGGTGTCTGGTAACAGAGACTTGTGTGCGATGTGGCTCTATTAATAGGACTCAAGCATGTAAGATGGATATATTGGAGGAAGACATGAATGTCAGGGCAATAGATGGATGAGTGAAGAATGTATGATAAGGTCAGAGGGCATCTCCCGTCAACACTTTGTCCAGATTATTTTTCTCAAATCTGGAAAATACACAACTTGCTTGGCTCGTGAATATTATGTCACCTTTGCCTAGTTGTCCCAATAGACGGATGTTGCTACTTGATAAACAAGATTGTAGCTGGCTTGTTACCACTTGTTGCCAGTGTTATTTTACACGACTGACAACAGCTTTGTTTCCTTATCACTGGGGGAATGCATAATAATACTCTTAAAATATGGTTATAATGTTTGTTAAGCCCTGTTTTATGTATTGGTTCATGACATTGATTTTTGAACCATGTTTTTGAGGTTTAAAAAATAGCATCACACATGTTTAATCATGCTTCATATCCAACACAAATGCTGTAATTGTGTGTGTTTTTATTTTATTTTCCCCTCAGTATGCCAGTGTGGTGGAGAAGGATGGAGAGCGGTACATGACACCCACTGATTTTGTGCAGAGGTATTTGGGCCTCCACACGCAGCTCCACTACAACCCTAAAACTGTGCAGCTGCTCGCCGGAGTGGCGGACACCACAAAAGATGGGTGAGACGAACATCATATTTTCTGTGTTCTAATTATTGATGGTTTGATATGAAGCCTGAACCTTCAGATCAGCTCAGATCTAGAAGTTCAGTTCACCCACCTTTGCATTATTTTCTGCTGTAGCAGCCAGATGCGAATGGGATAATTTTGAAAATAAGTTGCACATACACTCCTGTTCAAAAGTTTGGGGTCGTACGATTTTTAAAAATGTTTTTTAAAGATCATGGATGCATTTATTTGATCAAAAATACAGTAAAAATATTGATATTTTGAAATTGTACCATTTAAAAGAACTGTTTTCTATCTTAATATATTTTAAAATGTAATTTATTCCTGTGATCAAAGCTGCATTTTCAGCATCATTACTCCTGTCTTCACATGATCCTTCAGAAATCACTCTAATATGATGATTTGCTGCTCAGGAAACATTTCTGATTATTAGTGTTTAAAATACTTGTGCTTCTTAGAAAGTTCAAAAGAACAGCCTTTTTTAAATAGAATTGTAGGAACATTATTATAATAAATGTCTTTTCTTTCACTTTTGATCAATTTAATGTGTCCTTGCTGAATAAAAGTATTAATTTCTTTAAAAATAAAAGCACTTTTGAATGGTAGTGTTCATGGCATAATTTAGAAAATTCAGTTTTGTACATAAAATCATGTGGTTGCAAGTGATCCAACTAATGTTGAGTTTAACAGAATTACAAATTGAGCTTGTGCATGTCCTAATGTATGATTCTTCTGATTTTTCATTAAGGCTGATCTCGTACCAAGAGTTCCTGGCCTTTGAGTCAGTGCTGTGTGTGCCTGATGCCCTCTTCATCGTGGCCTTCCAGCTGTTTGACAAGACGGGCACTGGAGACGTGTCCTTCGGTGAGAACAGTAGTGACTGTATATAAATGTCTTATTCCTTCTGTACACTGTATTTGTGTGTGCTATGTATTTTTACTTGTATTTTTGCTAACATCAAACTCCATTAAAATCAAAACATCGTCAAGTATTTGTGTGGTGATGGAGTTTCCCATGTAGGTCGTCCCTGTTAGTTCACTTATGAGGTTTCACTTAATGCTGCCTATGTAGACAACAAGGCAGCTCACAATGTTTTTGAACAGAGCCGTAGTGTTTTATTCCCCTTTACAGAGTCAGCTGATCATAATATAGTTATGCTGGTAAAACAAGCAGCTTAACCTTGAACACACAGTCATTCATTCACACACACATGTTCAGCAAAGCTATACAACACTGTCAGTAATGCTGTAACGTCTAGTATGGACTGCGGGAGTGTAAACCTGTCCATGTCCGTGTGTTTACAGAGAATGTGCGTGATATCTTCAGCCAGACGACCGTGCACCACCACATCCCCTTCAACTGGGACTGCGAGTTCATCCGCTTGCACTTCGGCAATAACAGAAACAAACGCCTCAGCTACCTGGAGTTCACCCAATTCCTGCAGGTACTACGCCAAACATTTACACTTAAGAATAAGAAACTTTATTGTTATTATATGCACACATTAACAAAATGGAGTTAGCAGTTCTGAACAAGAGGCATAAAACAATAAGTAATAATAAATATAAATAAACAATATAAATATCATTTAAACAATACACAGTATTAGTGCAACCACAGTATAGTGTTATTGTAAAGTGAGGTAGTGCAAGAGTACTTTAAAAATAACATCAGTATTAGGGATGCACGTGATATCGGCCACCATATCGGTATCGGCCTGGTAAGAAAATTTGGCTGATATATTAAAGACGATAAATAATGTATTATTTGCTTCAGCTGAGACGCTTCAGATGCGCACTGTTCGGCATGATGGATTTGTATTGCTTGAAATATGATTGGAATCACTTCAAAAAAAGGAAAATTCGGTTTAGTGCAACATGAGCAGCGCAAGTCTGTCATATCGGCTATATAAAATTATAATGAGAACATTATAATTGTGTGTTTGGGACATGGCTTTTAATGGTAAGATTTTTGTTTTTGTAATCATGCTCTCAAAAATTATATACAAAATTTGAATTAGATTTATCGGCCAATATATCAGTTATCGGCTTTCAAATATAAAGAATTATCGGTATCGGCCAAAATTTTCAAATCGGTGCACCCTAATCAGTATTACGGGTACGTGCATGATTGTAAACACTGTTTATAGTAAAACAGATAAAACAGTATATTATGATGCTTAACAGATATGCACATATACAGCTTTGTAGTTACATTCTTTAGCAGCAGGGGCGAACAGGTCAACGCTAAACATCCAAATCTTGACCTTTTGGTCTTTGGCAGTGGCTAATTTAGTCATGGGTGACATCTTGGCTCCAGGGGTATGGATGCGGAGATGGATGCTGGCGTATAACGTAGGACGTAGCGTAGGAAGCGTCGTGACGTAGAACGAACGTAGAGTTTTGTTTTGCTCTGCTCTCTGGCTGCGCTGTCACGTTCATCCTACGTCACGACGCTTCCTACGCTACGTCCTACGTCATACGCCAGCATCCATCTCCGTGAACGCGCGTCGACCGCTACTGGAAGCCAGTTATTTTCGTTTATAAAGTTTTAAATATGTATATTTTTACGACAAAACCGCACGGATTACCCTCAGAAGGCCTTTGTTTATCCCCCTGGAGCCGGATGGATTACTTTTGTGAAGGATGCATGCACATTTTGGGACTTGAATGAGGTGGACCCCATAGGTTCACATTATAACCACTGAAAGATCTAAGACATTTTCTAAAATTACTGAAAATGTGTTCGTCTGAAAAAAGATTGACATATGCATCTCGAACGGCTTGAGGATGAATCAATCATGGGTTAAATATCATTTTTGGGCGAACTATCGCTTTGTTCATCCCTCACCCAAAATGTAATTTCTGATTTCTGGTCTTGTGTTTTCATAGGAGCTGCAGCTGGAGCACGCAAGACAGGCGTTCGCGCAGAAGGACAAGGACAAGAGCGGCATCATTTCATCCTTGGATTTCAGTGACATCATGTCCACCATCAGACACCACATGCTCACACCTTTTGTGGAGGAAAACCTTGTGTCTGTAAGTGTGCAGCTCTCTTGTGGATCTCTTGAGATGGAGTTTGTTGTAAAAGGTTTATGTGTGTGTCTCCTAGGCAGCAGGGGGCGGCACCTCTCACATGGTGAGCTTCTCCTACTTCAATGCCTTCAACTCTCTCCTGAACAACATGGAACTGATCCGTAAAATCTACAGCACTCTCGCTGGAACTCGCAAGGATACGCTTGTCACTAAAGGTGCGTGCTGTCCATAATAATCAGTTCATCTGCACATCAGAATAAAGTTTTTCATTTTGCTAAATTGTCTAACATTTTCTTTCCTCTCTCCATCTGTAGAGGAGTTTGTTCATGTTGCAAATAAGTTCGGTCAGATTACCCCTATGGAAGTCGACATCTTGTTCCAGCTCTCAGGACTGCACTCCCAAACAGGGTACTTTCCTTTTTTAAAACAGGTTCATCCACATGTACATTAAAGCAGCATTATCAGCTGATCAGGTCTTCTGCAAGCCCCTCCTTTCTATTAAACATCTCTTATTGGACAGTTCTGCTTTAAATGCAAGTAGACAACTATTTTATTTAGTACGATCTCTTAAAGGCACACTATGCAGTTTCTGTTTTTGTCAAACAGCGACCCCTAGAGTCGCTGTGGAGTACTTGTATTTAAAGGGGTCATATAATGCCACTTTTGTACAAGTTATTATGATTCTTTAGGGTCTAAATGAAAAGTTTGTAATACACTTTAATTAAAAATTCTCATTAGTATTGTAAGAAAACGCTAATTTTACCTGGTCAAAAACAGCTCTGTTTTCAGCACGCCGTTTGAGTGCATGTGTCTTTAAATGATAATGAGCTTTGCTCACCCCGCCTCTGTTCTGTGCGTACACCGTTTCTAACACAATAACTATAACGCGTTGTTCATTATAAACTTGGGATTATGAATTATATTGAGAACGTCGTACATAGAAAACAAGCCGTAATGTACCTGAGTGTAAACCTTAGCCGCATTCATCGTGAAGCGTGCTAGCGATTTGCAAAGATTAATATAAAGATTAATAAAACGTTACACTCACTTATTCTGGAGGTGCAGCAGGAACACGAATAGTTAGTATCGATCTTTTTTTCAGGAGCAGCTTCTTAGCAAAACCAGCTTTAAACTGACCCCCATTTGTAAAGCAGTCTGGTGTGAAATGATTCGCGCAAACATGACAGCATTGACGTTGATCGTGGGGAATATTCCCTTCGAAAACAAAACTCAGCCACTGCGTCTTCAGCTGTATGGATTTAGGAACATCAAAATGACTGCTGTGTTCATTATTACACCCAAGAACAGAACACCACAATCGCTTAGACGCCATTCTGCTCCAGCGTATCAACAATGTCCGCGCGGACTATGATGACAGCTCGCTCAGGGCGGGTCTGTGTTGAAACGCTGCTGTCAATTAACAATCATGGGAGGGGCATCCAACCGTGTGACGTCACACGGTCAGACGGCTTGATTTGAGAGAGGGGAAAACATAAAAAAAAAACACTGGGTGGATTTTTATCATTATATGATGGTTGTGTACAGACACTGCCAACACACATTTCAGTACAATCAACTTGTAAAAGTGCATGTACCATTATATGACAATAAATATTAATTTATTGTATTTTTCTATTTTATTTTGTTTTGTTTGGTTTTATTTTATTTATACAACTCCTATGAAACTCCTATGAAAATGCAGCTTCTGTCTAGAAAAGCCTTAGCTGCTGACGTGGCATTAATTTCTGTAACACTGTATTTCAGTGGTCCACTTTAGACATTCTTCTTACTATAAGTAACTTTGCAACTACATGTCAACTAACTCTCATTAGAGTATTAGAAGACTGTTAGGGTCTTGTTAGTATAATAAGTTGACGTAGTTGCAAAGTTTCTTATAGTCAGTAGAATGTCTAAAGTGGATCATTGAAATAAAGTGTTACAAAAATCTCTATTGCCTACCTGCCTATCATCTGATCAGGTGTTTATGTATGTTATGTTATGATGTGTAGACGATTAAACCTGGCTGATATCGAGAGGATAGCGCCACTGGAGGAAGGAGCGCTGCCATATAATCTGGCCGAGGTGCAGAGACAGGTGAGTTTATCTGTATAGACTATCAGATAAGAGTCTTTAAGGGTTCATTTACATGTGTGTATATATATTACTGTGAGAAAATTGTTATCAGTGAGATTGCCTTGGCAAACACTGCTAATTATAGCACAAAACACCTTTTTACTTTTTTGAAGGATTTGAAACCTCTCTCACTTTCTTCAGAAAATGTAAAAACCTAGTTTAAACTTATTATTCAGGCTGCTTTCATATGTCTAAACAGACAACATGGTGCATTTATCTTGATAGCTCACATGCTGTTTTTCTCTGTGTGCAGCATTCGCATGGGGACGTATCTCGCTCTGTGTGGCTGCAGGCGGCGGAGTCTGCGTACAGGTTCAGTTTGGGCTCCATCGCTGGAGGTAAGATGTTACACCACGAGTTTTTCCCGACTGTGTTATGTATTTTCTTATGACAAAAGTAGGTGGTAGTAGGACGTTAATCATTCACTCTTTTACTTCACATCAAAGCAATAAACCATGATTTGCTACTTGCAATTGCTAGATGATATTAGGAGGAGGGGCATTTTATGGCCAAAAATTTGGATATGCCAGCCAGTGTATAAGATGACTTTTTTCCTAGAAGAGATTAAATGCACTTAAAATCTACAGTACACGTTAATTGTAAATTTGTCATGCGTATGTTATCATATTACTGCTTATAGAAATGGACTAAAAACCACTGAAGTCCAATTTCATGGGGTTTCATAGCACACTATCAGGCAAAGGTTTGGGGTCAGTAAGATGTTTTGGACACTTTAGATTAGGGTCCAATTCTCACTGTTAACTACAAGTTTTGCCTCAATAAACTCCTAATTACTGCTTATTAATGGTTAGTAAGGTTAAGTTTAGGTATTGGGTGGATTAAGGGATGTCATGCAGAATAAGGCATTAACATGTGCTTTATAAGCACTAATAAACAGCCAATATCCTAGTAATATGCATGATGATAAGCAACTAGTTAATAGTGAGAAATGGACCCTAAACTAAAGTGTTGCGGATTTTTTTGTTAGTTAATACTTTTATTCAGCAAGGATGCATTAAATTGCTCAAAAGTGACTGTAAAGACAATTACAATGTTTAGAAGATTTCTGTTTCAAATAAATGCTATTCAATTCATTAAAGAATACAGAGATATCAGTTTCCATAAAAAATATTAAGCAGCACAACATTTTCCACATTGATAATAATCAGAAATGTTTCTTGAGCAGCAAATCAGCATATTAGAATGATTTCTGAAGGATCATGTGACACTGAAGACTGGAGTAATGATGCTGAAAATTCAGCTTTGATCACAGGAATAAATTACATTTTAAAATAAAGTAAAATAGAAGACAGTGTTTTATATAGGCCTACTTTAAAAAAAAAACTGTTTTACTGTGTTTTTTGACAAATACATGCATCCTTGATGAGCATAAGAGACTTATTTAAAAAAAAAAAAAAATCTTACTGACACCAAATGTTTGAATGGTAGTTCATATCTACTTTTCTTTCAGAAGATCAAGAAGTCTTCCGTGTCTTGTTAAATGCACTGGTTTTGCTGGTTTAAATTGATAGTATATACAGTGTATGTTTGAGTGTACACACTTTTAACCTGTGTGTTTGTTTATAGCCACTGGTGCCACAGCTGTGTACCCCATAGACCTGGTCAAGACCCGCATGCAGAACCAGCGCTCCACTGGCTCCTTCGTAGGAGAGCTCATGTACAAGAACAGCTTCGACTGCGCCAAGAAAGTCCTGCGATACGAGGGATTATTCGGCTTTTACAGAGGTTGGATTTGTTACGTTGACATCCCTGCTTCACAAAAACCATGTAAAGTGTCTCCATGTTACTTACCACTTCTTCTTCTGTTTGTGTGTTTCCCCTACAGGTCTTGTACCCCAGCTCATCGGAGTGGCTCCGGAGAAAGCCATCAAGCTCACTGTGAGTCTCATTAAACCGCCTGCAGAAAGCCGTTTCTGAGCCGCTGACGCTAAAGCCCATTACATGAGTTTCTGTGTTGTCTGTCTTCCAGGTGAATGACTTTGTGAGAGACAAATTTACCACAAAAGATGATACGATACCTTTGTTTGCTGAGATTCTCGCCGGTGGATGTGTGAGTAACACAGAACTGTTAAACTGGGTTGTGTTGTACTTCACCGGCTGAACGATCTGTCTCTGTCTATCAGGCTGGTGGCTCGCAGGTGATCTTCACCAACCCTCTGGAAATCGTTAAGATTCGTCTGCAGGTTGCCGGTGAGATCACTACAGGCCCCAGAGTGAGCGCGCTCAATGTGGTTCGAGACCTCGGCTTCTTTGGCCTCTACAAGGTGGGATATGCGATGCGTCTGTCTTTAAGACTTTGAATCCAAGCAAAATTGACATTGTAGCTTCTCACTGCTTGTTTTCACAATACAGGTGAATATGGGTGCTATGCCTTAGCGTAAACTATAACACACAAATGTTAGGGCTGTAATGATATGCGATATGAAACCGAAATCTCGACACTCAGACCCACAAACCTGTGTCGTGGTGTGAGAAGGCAGAATCGCGACACATCCCTTCCAACTCCCAGAGTTATCCTTCCCATCCAGATCCAATGCTACCACATCTTTAAATTACTATTAGTATTATTTGAAGTTAACATTATAAAATACGTAGACCTACACCACAAAACTAGTTCAGGATAAATTCTTTAAAATTGGGTAATTCCAGCGTTATGGATGTGACATTTGCAGTCAAAACTTGAAATATAAATTCTCCGAAAATGCATTTAATACCAATATATTGAAATGTCTGTTTATATATATATCCATACTCCCGTAATAAAGGAGTCCAGACATTGGAAAAATATCAGTCTACACATGCATTTTATATTTAATATGAGGAAAACACACATGCGTTACGGACGCGACACAAAAAATCTTTAACTTTTAGGTAGCAAAATATTTTTTAGTAATTCTGTGAATTACACTGCGCAAACAAAAAAGTAATACTACCCACCGGATGAAGAAGGGTTGGCTCTCCACAACATAAAATATTGAGGCATTTATGAGGAAAAAACAATGTTACGGACGTGACCGCTCTGAAAGCGGCACTAAAAGACTTTCACAAAGACCTCAAACAAAGCACAAAGCCTTTCTTTAAAAGTCAAAAGGGTCAAAAATCGTGATACGAACCGAATTGTGGGTTTGGTGTATCGTTACAGCCCTAATAAATGTGACTGGTTTTCCTCCACAGGGTGCCAAGGCGTGTTTCCTGCGTGATATCCCCTTCTCTGCCATCTATTTCCCGGTCTATGCTCATACGAAGACACAGCTGACGGATGAGGACGGGAGACTGGGCCCTCTGCAGCTGCTGACCGCTGGCGCCATCGCAGGTCAGAACATGACTTCAACTTTGTGATGCTGGCCCAGTTCAATTTCAGTTAAGGACTGGTTGCACCCTTACAATAACATTTCGAATACATTTGATTTAATTTTATTTTAATTTTTTAATTAATAAGGAATTTTTACATTTGCATGAAATTAAAATGAACCTATCTATTATTTTTTTAATGCATGTTATTTTTATTGTGAAATTAATCATCCGTTTAATTTTTTTTTTTTTACTTTTTTTATTTGACTTCATAATTTTTCTACATGTCTATTTTGCACCCTTGATGTTACACTGTTTGTGTGTGTAAGTGGGTGTTCGTCCATCTTGATGTTTTAGTTTATCCACTTCATTGCTGTGATTTTTTTCTTTTTTTTCTGTATTTCTTTTTTTCTGATTTGTAGATTGTACCCCAAAAAAAAGCTTTTTGTTTTCATATTTTCTATATTTCCATTAATTTCCTATGGCGGTGAACAGTACTAGAATGCCTATTTTTCAAGACCATTTAGTGTTTTAAATTTTCTTTATGTTCTCATAGCAAGTGACACAAAAGGCAAGTTTCGTAACATTCAGATGTAGTAAAAATTTGAAAAATGCAATAAAAAAATCCGTCTAACAGTACCAGAGGCATACTCTACCATTATATTAACCATTTTTATATATATGTTTTATTTTCATTCAAAAGAAAATTCACCCTATCTATTTTTATTGCATGGTATTGGTCTTATTGTGAACAATTCATCCGTGTACGCATTTCATCTTTATCATTTTCTTCTGTGAAATGACTTCTCACTGCCAATGTAATCATTTATTCTGCTTAAACCCCGCCTCTGCATCTCATATTCATCTTCCTGCAATTTTGAGTGCAACAGAATCCAAACAACTGAAACATAAAAAAAAAGAAATGAGGGCAAGAACTTTGTTCTAGACAAAATGAAACCGCATCCGAGCAGATTTCCTGCTTTACGTTCAGATGTTCTGTCTTGTATTAATAGATGTCTGAATGATTTTAATTGACAGGTGTACCCGCTGCTTCACTTGTCACCCCTGCTGATGTCATCAAAACACGACTGCAGGTGGCAGCCCGCGCTGGTCAGACCACTTACTCTGGAGTGATCGACTGCTTCAGGAAGATCTTACATGAGGAAGGCTTCCGAGCACTATGGAAGGGAGCTGGAGGTACACACACACACACGCGCGTCACAGATTTCACTACAGTCTCGTCCATATTCACTCACAGTCCTCTCTCTGTCTTCTCGTAGCTCGCGTGTTCCGTTCATCTCCTCAGTTCGGTGTGACCCTGGTGACCTACGAGCTCCTTCAGCGATGGTTGTACGTTGACTTCGGAGGACAGTAAGTGCAGATCATGCTAAACACACTTTTTACTGCCTGAAATGAAAATTAAGTTGTGTGTTTCACCAGAGGATTCACACAGCGTGAAGACATCATGCTTAATCTGATAGCTGATGTACGCACACTTTCATTTGAATTCTGTATGAATGTGCCTAACGTTGATTGACTGAATAATGTTGACATGTACGGCAGGGTTTTGTTTTTGCGCTTTTGGTCAAACATTTTATTCAGTGACTAAAAGCTCTATTTGGACGGGATTCGTTTTACAAGGGTAGATGGAGTAATGTAATGTTACCACAGGACGTCTGTAATAGTAATGGCCAAGAGATCTCAGTGAAACTAGCAGAAGTGAGGGGTAACGTTAACTCGATTTGCGCATCGCCGTCACTCCTGTCATCATGTGTGTATTACGATGCTTCCTGATATCACGTGCGCAAACACATAACCTATATTTATACATATAAAACAGTTATGTCCGGTCGAACGATGTATGAATTAACTTCAGATTGGATTGTGTTGGTAAAAGGCACTTACCTAACGCTAAAAGATGTTTCGTGCCTCTAACAAGTGTTTTCGATCTTCTTTCTGATCTGAATGTGGAAAACACTTGAGTTTTGCCACAGACTCGTCCCAGCGTCTAGAACGCAACTGAATGTTTTTCAAGCGTCTTCATACTTGGATAAACCACGGAAAAATATTTGAAACAGTAAATGACAGAATATTTACGTACATATTTACAGCGGGTCTATTCGCACGGGATTAGTATCACCTGAGGTCATTTTCCAGACCTTTTTACTGAAGGTAAAAGTCGCCGTAATCTTTACTGACATTGTCCTTAATGATTACTGAGATGCACATTCAGACGGGACTAAAATCACAGAGAAGCTCTGGGAATCATTACTTTACCCCACCTCTCATGGTAAACTAGTCCCGTCCGAATAGGGCTTCAGTTTAGTGGCAGTTAGCAAACGCCTGAAATCGATTACGGAGCCTTTATCTGGAAAAATATTGCACTTTTGAGTTTCTTTGCATTAAGGCGAGACACTACAGGTGAATAGGGTAAAACTTTTAACTAGCAGATATCACCATGAAACTTTCCCAGTTGATTACCTACATTAAGATGAGAAAAAAAATGTATTACAAGTTTTCTGTAATTTAATGTTTAAATATGCAAATTAGGCAATATCTAATTAAATATGCGCTAATTTGTATACATTTTAAAAAACGAAATCTGAGTATTGGATAAATCCAGATTAAAAAGATTTTTTTCATTGTGTTCACATATTAGATGGGGAAAAATTACAGAGGGATTTATGGATATCTACTTTTGTTATCCTGTAAATCAGAATATACTGTCAATAGCCTTTAAAAAATGATTTTCGCCATGTTTTCTGTAATAAAATGTTATATAAATCAGGCTAGGAATAATATATTTACAAATCCCTCTGTAAATGTCTTCATAATATAACTAGGTACACGACTGGAAAGTTTGGTGTATATAGGTGCTACTGAAGTGGAGATTTCGGACTTGGAGTATCAGAGAAAGGTCATTTTGAGAAAATGGGCTTTAAAGATTTATCATCAGCCAATGAGATTGCGCATTCAGCCCTTTTACTTTCACGATTGTTTGCTGATAAAAAGTAAATTACCATATTTGGATCCGACAGCATTGGACAGTGAAGAGAGCGCTTTCCAGCGGTGCCTGTGATGATGACGGAGCAGACAGAGATCGCGGATCGGCGGGATGATTTACAACGACAACTTTTGTTGAATTTACGCGAAATCTACAGACGCAAACAGACAAAGTGTAGTAAAATAAAGACCTAAATGTGTATTTCTGACTTTTTTTTCACCACAGTCTGAAAGAAGACATGTTATTGAAGACAAATATCCAAAAATCTCAAAATTGACCAGTAAAAAACCCCCAATGTTTTTGCCTGCCGTGTCTCGCCTTAAAAGCATCAGCTAAAGCAACAACTTCTTTTCTTCCCCTTCCAGTCGCCCTACTGGTTCCGAACCAACGCCCAAATCCCGGATCTCCGAGCTTCCTCCCGTCAGTTCTGAGCATGTCGGTGGTTACCGTCTGGCGGCCGCCACCTTTGCTGGGGTGGAGAACAAGTTCGGACTGCACCTGCCCAAGTTCAAATCCTCCGGCGTCACCACCATTCACTCCGAAACGCCCAAGGAACAAGCTGGCGCATCATAAAGTCAAGCCCCGCCCACCATGGCCTTGTCCTCCAATGGCTGCATGCCTCCCTCCCATTTGCCTACATTTTTCACACTTTATTTTCTCGTTCATTTCTGTCAGTTTTTAGGTGGGGGACATGGGAAATTATACTCG
Source organism: Scardinius erythrophthalmus (assembly GCF_964197995.2). Taxonomy (NCBI): domain Eukaryota; kingdom Metazoa; phylum Chordata; class Actinopteri; order Cypriniformes; family Leuciscidae; genus Scardinius; species Scardinius erythrophthalmus. Next base: position 39,515,782 of record NC_138232.1, read on the forward strand.
TTTTCAGAGTCTTGTTGCTTTAACCCATATCAGTGCCTCAGTTTTGATGAAGAACACTGGTTAGAGGTCATAGTGTGTTTGCTAAAGCACAGGGTAGACGTTCGCCACACTGATCAAGACCTAAAGCGACACATACAGTGAATTATCCATCAAGGGTCCTAGAGAAGTTCATCAGCCGCTGGTAATAGTGAAACGACTGAGCTAAAGAGCTTTTCATGAAACACTCCTAAAAGAAAAACCACAACACGATGATGGTTTTATGTGTCTCCATTCCCCAAGACGCACATTCGCTGCTTTTGAGTTTTAGCCTCATGATTTCTGATGTATTGTTGTGATTGGAAGCATGCTGTAGTGCTTTTCATTTGCTCATTCGGCTTTGCGTAGCTTTGCACATGTACTGTATATACATGTACATCTCGTGCACAGAGATGTCTCTCTCTCTCTCTGCGTCACACTGACTGATGATGTACAGAGCTCTCAAAACTTGTGATCGAGGAAATCATGGTCGATTTGAAAAGTAGAAAATAATTTAAATGCATTTAATTCTTGTATTTTATGGAAATAAATCAACATGGTTCAATTTTATTTCTAGTTTGTGAAGGTTTTATTGGGTTTATAACAGCAAGTTACAAAAGAGGTTGGATAAAGTGAATTAGTGAAATTGTTGCAATCATGCAAGAGCACAGGGCATCATTCAGTCATCCGGTAAATCAGGGTTCCCACACATTTTGATCAATGGATCGTCAGTTACGTTTCTAGTCATGATTACTGGATGTTTCTAAGAACAAAAAAAAATTATAGAAATTGCAAGCACAAAGTGCAATTTCTAGCTATGGAAATACGATTATGTGATATAATTGATTATTATAATATAATAATGTCATATTATTAGAGGTGACAGTGATCATTGTGCGCTTGAAAGTCCAATTATATTCCCATTCAAATAAGGGAATCTGAAGCAAAGATACACTGCCCGGCCAAAAAGAGTCGCTGTTTGGATTTAAAGAGGCAAATGCTTAAGAGTCTCTGACTGGATCATTATTGCAGTGATTATTATGTTTCTAGCATGTTAGTGTTTGGCAACAGTTCTTCTAACCATTATTGATGGAGTGTGCAACTTTTCTTTTCTTAAACAACCATGTAAGAAGAATATCATGGCCATATTCCAGGATGACAATGTCAAGATTCATCAGGCTCAAATTGTGAAAGAATGGTTGTGATAAGCATGAAGAATAATTTACACATATGAATTGTCTCCTCTGAGTCCAGAGCTTAAACTCATTGAAAGTCTTTGGGATGTGCTGGAGGAGAGTTTACAGAGTGCTGGACTCTTGCATTGATATGACAATATCTTGACAAAAAATGCATGCACCTCTTGATGGAAATAAATGTTGTGATGTTATTTCCATCAAGAGGTGCATTGCATTGTCATCCTGGAATATGGCCATGATGTGTCTTCCTACATGTTTGCTTAAGAAAAGAAAAGTTGCACACTCCATCAGTTAGGGTTAAAATAACTGTTGCCAAACACTAACATGCTAGAAACATAATATTCACTGCAATAATGATCCAATCACAGACTCTTAAGCATTTGACTATTTAAATGCAAACAGCGACTCTGTTTTTTTTTTTTTTTTTTGGCCAGGCAGTGTATAAATGCCATGAAATATGCATTTTAAATGCCTAAAATGTATTTTATGTTTCAAGGTAATTGTGAATAAACTATGGGTATCAACACAAAACTCTTTCCTGACAGTGTTATTTTATTTTTTTAAGTTGTCAGCCAGCGGCAGCATCTTTCATTATTTTCAGGAGATTTTCATGACCCCCAGAATATTTTGTATGAATATCTGAACATACAAACTATCAAAAGAAAGAACAGAGCCTCTGCTGTTAAACAAACAAACAAAAATCATTTTATTCTAGCTTCATGCATGCTTTTTTTTATTAACATTTGAATATGGGTAAGCTTCATTAAAGCAACATTTTGCACAAAAAGCTGAGAAAGTCAAGTTTTTGTCAAAGACTACGCCTGGATCGGATCCAGAACGATGATCGAAACATCAAGTCCAAGCTTGTACGGTCATGTACCTCTTTGCGTTTGACATTTTATTCAGTAACGTTATGCAGTTTTAAATGTATATGCTGTTTTATGATTGCGTTAGTTCACGTGTGTAAGCAGTGCTTCTATCGCTTGTTTCGAAACTGAGTTTCTCTGCTATTTAACACTCAAAACATGGGTTGCCGGAGCCGGAAAAACTCGACAATGGCAGGGAAAGAGTTAATCGCCAGCCAAAAGCTCATAATCATGAAATCCAAAGCTATAGAAATTTCCAGGACTTCTTTGCAAGATTTTATTTACACAAATTTTCTGGAGCAAAACCAATTTTTAAATTCCCTGATTTGCCTGTGTTTTCCATGACTGTGGGAATCCTGATGACTGTAATGAGACGTCAGATACAGAGGTAAATATCTAGAGCTTCCTTCATTTCACCAGTCATAAAACAGAAAAACAACACGAAGGAAACAGACATAAACAGAATAGCTTTGGTTCAGAGTGTGTCGAGATTAAGGCAGGTTTGATTTTCTGGGCTGGTTCGGGATTTTTTATTTTTATTTTTTTTTAATACAGGTTTCATTTTAGATGCTCTGAACTCTTTAATTGGCCTAAAGTCAAGGTTCAATTCACGTCCAAATTACCAATGTTTTTTTTTTTTTTTCTAACGGCAAGATTTTAAGCTAAACATTTATGTGAAGGTATAAGGGAAGCTCTTTTCAGGTCTTGTCAGTTACACTAATTAATGTTGCTTAAACAATGTCAAGAAAAATACATAAATTAGATAAATACTACAAAAAATCCATAGAAAATGAAAAGATTAATATATTTAAAATGTCTGTAAGAGCACTCGCGCTGTGAGCCGGGAGGTCGCGAATTTGAAACTACAAATAAAACGTTAAATTGTATTACAGGATGCAGATGTGGACAAGCCGTTATTAATTACTTGGCTTAAAATATATTAGTAAAATAAATGGCAAAATAATAACACTGTGTATAAGTCACCACAGCCCCTTTAAAAATGACAAAACACTGAGCATTTTTTACACTTTCTGCAAAGGCAAAACAAGTTTTTCAGTCATAAGTGCCAGGATGAAGAAGCACCAGAAGGATATAATGCTGTGTGATGGAAGATTGTGGATTGGTGTGTGTTCATATGTGTTCTAAGGTTCGCTTTAAGGCATTCTGAGATACATGTTGGAAAGTGTGTGCGATTTGAGTTATTACAAACGTACATGTTCAGTCTTTATGAGCTAAAAACAAAACGCATTTGTTAAAAAGCTATAAATATTCCAATAATGTGAAAGTTTGTCCAGAAGGGAATGATAAAAATATTCCACCTCTTAAAAACCCATTTTTCTGCAGTTCCTCTAGGTTACGTCAGTGTCTTAAATCGTTATAAAGATGCTGTACAATAGTTTGCATATTCGTAGTGCTAATGCTGCTGTCCAGCAATGAATCATCCCTTTCCTACAAATCAGCCTCTAATCTGATAAATATATAAAAACATTAGAATTCACACCTGGTAAGATCTACGCTAACCAACTTTACCATCCCATCCCACTACGAATATTACTTAGCAACACTAAGTGCTTAATTTGTTAAAAGCTTGCTTTCTGAAATAATCCATTTAGAATTAAAAAGCCCTAGATTGTCATCCAGTAACACTAAAATAACTTCAGAGAGGGTGGAGATATGCAAATGCAGGGGACTGCAACCGTCATTGGTCAGCGGGGGTTGCCGTGGTGATCATGCAGCCAATCGTTGAGCAGCCAGTTCCTCCACATCCTCCCGGGTCTCGTTGATCTCTGCGAGCGTGCGCACAAACCGAGTCCACTCGTCCTGCCGGGGCACTGCTATTTGCTGCGGACAAAAGAAACACCAGATGAGTTTCAATGAAGACCGTATGGAAGCTTGTTTCCACCAGGGAATAAAACATTTTTAAAAAGTAATTGCCTTTTGCCCCCCTCAGAATTTGCAATTTTATATCCACAATTATTGGGAAAAAGTCAGAATTGCGATATATAAAGTCAGAATCTGATAAATAAAGTCACAAATGCAAGAAATAAAGTCAGAATTGCAAGAATAAACTTGCAATGAATTTTTTTCTCTCGATTACGAGTTTATATCTAGCAATTCTGATTTATTTTCTAAGATATAAACTCGCAATTGTGAAAAAAAAGTAATCTTTTGCAAATTTTTATCCCACAATTATGGGAACAAAGTCAGATTTGCTGTATATAAAGTCGCAAATGCAAGAAATAAAGTCAGAATTGCAAGAATAAACTTGCAAGTAATTTTTTTCTCTCAATTACGAGTTTATATATTGCAATTCTGATGTTTTTTTCTAATATTTAAACTCGCAATTGTGAAAAAAAGTCAGCTGAACATTTCATCTTACAATTCTGACTTTTTTAACTCGCAATTGCAAGTTTTTATCCCACAATTATAGGAACAAAGTCAGATTTCCTGAATATAAAGTCGCAAATGCATGAAATAAAGTCAGAATTGCAAGAAGAAACTTGCAATTAATTTTTTTCTCTCAATTACAAGTATATATATTGCAATTCTGATGTTTTTTTCTAAGATTTAAACCCCCAATTCTGAGCAAAAAGTCATCCTTTTTTTTTTTATTGAGTTTATATCTCGCAATCAGGGTTCTAAATTAACACCCGCCAACCCGCCAAATGCGGGTTAAAATTCATTTTGGCGGGTGTTAATAAAAACTTACTAGCCAGTTTGGCCGGTGATGCATGAGGCATTACAGGGATGTAGTGGAGGAGGCTAAACGCACGTAAACGCCGTTTACGCACCTCCCAAAATTCGGAAATAGCGTTTACCCACCTCCTAAGTGTGTTTATCCACCTCTAAATTGCGTTAAATTTCACGCTTTTCCAGTGCGTGATCGCCGAGCGGTAAATGATTCGAGCATTTGGGCCGTTAACGACAGAGCAGAACATTGAGCAGAGAGCGCAGCGCGCCGACACACACACACACGGAAGAGAACGGCGCGGAAAAGACGCTCGTGAAGTTACTAGCTGCGAGAGAATGAAACCTGATCGCCGAACACGGAGGCGAGACGGAACATTTTTGGTTTTATTTTTTATTTTTTTGCAAAATCGTCTGTTAATGTCGGCAGCCATTACACTTGTGGAAACTACAGTGCAACTTATATTGTCTTTCTTCTGTTAATTACAGAAACTTTTTTCTGAGTTTTCTTTAGCCTAAAGTTTGCGAGAAACCATGGAAACGAATGGACACAGAAAACACAAGAAATAAGACAAACGGAGTTGGCTAGTAAAGTATTAAACGAAATGCGGCAGTGGTACTTGGGGACAGACTTCTGGGGGCGAGAAGAGGAACGAGGCAGGGGATGAGGAGGGTATCGACAGAGAAACTAAGAAAAGAAAATGCCAAATGGCTGACGGGTCGTGAATGGCTAGTGTTTGATCACAATAATGTCATCATGTATTGTCAGGATTGCCACATGTATAGCCTACTCAAAAAAAAAAAAAAAAAAAAAAAAAAATTGGCTAGTGGATATTCTGATTGGCTGGTAACTTGTGATCAAAAAAGTTAATTTAGAACCCTGCTCGCAATTATAACTTTTTTTCTCAAAATTGTGAGATATAAACTTGCAATTGTGGGGGGGAAAAGTCAGCTGACAAAAGTTACTAGTCACTCAGCATTTTCACTGGAAAAACTGCCATATAGATATTTTTAATATCATCTCATAATACGGCAGCAGGAATATTAGGCTGCTGTCACTTTAAGACCTGATGCACAGATCCATTACACTGTTACACATGTTTACATTCACTTAAAACATAACAGAGTATGGAGTATTCACGTAAATACAGTCAATTTAATTTATATTTGTATATAAAAAAGCCAGAATTATGAGATAAAAGTCGGAAAAAAAACGTTTTAATTCCATGGTGGATACAAGCTTTCATACAAACTACAGTATCTTTGACAACTGGAAGTGTTTCAGCAGTGTTGTCCTCACCTCTCCAACATCGTAAATGTGCACCTGTCCCTCGGAGTCGCCGACGGCCACCTCTCGTCCCGAGTGAGCCCAGCGCACGCGGTTCAGCGCGGGGTTTCCTTCCACCATCACGCTCGCTGTGGGGACCTGAGGCAGCACACAATCATTCAAGATCTGGGGATCTGTTCACATTATATTTCTGTGAGATTTGTGTACCTCAGTTTCATTGTTAAGGTTCCACAGGTCCAGACGTCCGACCCCGTCCACGCAAGCAAACAGAGCCGGGTGTGTGGGTGACCACATGACATCATACACGTAGTCAGAGTTGTCCTCAAAAGAGTACAAAGGCTTATTGTTCTGTCAGGAGAGACACACAGAGCAGTGTTGCTATTGTTCACTAAAACAAAACTAGTAAAAATTGTTTTTGTGCATTTAAATAAAGCTAAAATCAAATATAAATATTAGACTAGAAATTAAAACACTGAAATAAAGTAAGTTGAAGTACTAAAATGACTAAAACTGAAATTAAAAATGAATCAAATCTTATTGGTTTATCAGAACAGTCTCAAACATATCCCACGATACCGATACAGCTGATGGGAATGCCATTTATCAATAACATTTCTCAAGTGTTGGCAATCTTTTTTGTTGAACTTAAATAAAATAAGTTTAGTTAAAGTAAAAAACTAAATTACTAAAAACTGAATTAAAAATAAAGTCTATTATTCTGTCAAGAGAGACACGAACAGACCAGTGTTGTTACTGTAAACTAAAACTATTAAAAATAGGTTTCATTAAAGGTGGGATCAGTAGTTTTTTAAAAACACTTTTGAAAACTGTGTCGGACCGACTACCAAAACACACTTGTAACCAATCAGCAGTAAGGGGCGTGTCTACTGATGATGGGGAGGAGCACACAGCACAGACATTAGCCGAACGATTACAGAAAGTGAGGTGGCAGATAAAAAACAAAAGAGGAAAATGTCTGCTGAACTTAAAATGAAAAAGAAGGCAAGAGGAAGAACTCGTGTTAATATCAGTGAAGCTTCCCAGCGCTGGAGAGAACTCAAGGAGCGGGATGGCCTAACATCGGACGACGAGTTTTTCTTTATTTCTTCTCGATAGGCGAGTAACATCGTTTAGCTTTGTTTCACAGAACTAATATATGCTGGCCATTGCTTGAATATGCTAGTGAATTATTATTGTCGTTCGATTAAGCTGTGAAAAAGACACACATAAGCCTGGCGCGTTTAAACCTCCCAAAGTGTGTCTGAAAAGTAAGATAATATACTCCTAATCTTTGTTTCCTTTGGGTCCTCATTTAGTGATCGATATAACCCCCTAATTTTGTTATAGTTGTAATATATTCGTTACTATGACTGTTGATCATGATAACTTTGTGTTTTTGGGATGGGTGAATGTGAAACTGAGCTGAACCATTGACGCGTTAAAACACACATTACTACTAAATGCATTCGACATGGATTACCATAGTAACACAATGCTTTCACTTATTGATGACATCATACCCTCGGCCAGCAGGTACAGCGGATTCCGCCGTGGTCGTTGCCTGGGTTACGGTCGCGTACGGAAGTGTGGGGCGGAGCTATCAAATTAGGGGCGAGATCATTTTGGGGCGGGGCGTGTTTGATTTGGTGATTTCAAATATTAACATTGGCCAAAAGTGTTTTTCAAAACCTACTGATCCCACCTTTAATTTAAATAATGCTCAAATTGATGAAAACTTAAAAACCTTAAAAGAAAATAACAAACCGAAATAGAATAAGTTGAAGAACTAAAATTTATAGAATGCTAATAGAATCAAGCCAAACAGAATAAAAAAAGTAAAAAAAAAGTGAAAATGACAAGCACATAACAAAATTATTCAAATTTAAACTAGTACTAACTAACAAATAAATAAAAAAATACTATAATAATATATAAATGATACTAAATAAATCCTCCATCGGATCTGAGTTTCCACTTCAGCAGTGTAGATGTAGTGTATTATCACCTTGGTGCTCCAGAGTTTGACAGTCCAGTCAAAGGAGGAAGTGACGAACAGGTGAGAGAAGTCGACCGGTCCTGACGCCGTGTGGCAGTCGAGCCCTGTGATTGGTCCATGATGGCCCTCAAACATCTCACTGATGCCCGCTTTACTACAACACACACACACACACACACACACACCAACAGAAATCAAAGACTTGTGCGGATGTGAAACTGACACACACAGTCCTGGCTCACACTCTTACCTGCCATGTCTACAGGAGGTGTAGATGGACCCGTCCTCACTGCCCACAACAAAGTTATTGACATCACCCAGAGGAAATGACATGGAGGTCACGGCAACTGACTTGGACTGTTTGAACACGAGCTCCAGACTGTCCTACACACACACACACACACACACACACACACAGCAGGTGTGAGTTTGACTCTTGTGTATCTGGATGAAAGAGAGCAACTGGCGCTGTTTCAAACCCTAGTGAGTTTCCTACTAAGACTTTTTTGTCGATGTTTTTAGGATTCATAGAATTTTTATATTAATGCTCTTGGCAGACGCTTTTATCCAGAGCGACTTACATTGCATTCAAATACATGTTTAACCAGTTTATGTATTCCCTGAGAAAAAAGTTTGGGGTCGTAAGATTTTTTTTAAAGAAGTCTCTTCTGCTCACTAGGGCTGCATTTATTTGATCAAAAATACAGTAAAAACAGTAATATTGTGAACAATTATTACAATTTAAAATAACTGCTTCCTATGTGAATATATAGTAAACTGTAATTTATTCCTGTGATCAAAGCTTCATTTTCAGCATCATCACTCCAGTCTTCAGTGTCACATGATCCTCCAGAAATCAAATTGATATGATGATTTGATGCTCAAGAAACATTTCTGATGATTATCAGTGTTGAAAACAGTTGTGCTGCTTCAAATTTTTGTGAAAGCTGTGATTTGTTTTGTTTTTCAGGACTCTCTGATGAATAGAAAGTTTAAAAGAACATAATTTATTTTATAAATTTTAAAACATCACATATGTCTTTTGACAAATGTAATGTGTCCTTGCTGAATAAAAGTATCAATATCTTAAAGGGATAAAAATGAAAAAATGAAAATTCTGTCATCATATACTCACCCTCATGTTGTTTCAAACCTGTATGAATCTCTCTCTTCTGCTGAACAGAAAGGAAGATATTTAGAAGAATATCAGTAACCAGACAGTTTCTGGTCTCATTGACTTCCATAGTATATATTTTTTCCTACTATGGAAGTCAATGAGACCAGAAACTGTCTGCTTACTGATATTCTTCTAAATATCTTCCTTTCTGTTCAGCAGAAGAAAGAAATTCATACAGGTTTAAAACAACATGAGGGTGAGTATATGATGACAGAATTTTCATTTTAAAGTGGAGTATCCCTTTAACAAAAACAAATATTACTGAGCCCTTGAAGGGCTGTGTGTGTGTGTGTGTGTGTGTGTGTGTGTGTGTGTGTGTGTGTGTGTGTGTGTGTGTGTGTGTGTGTGTACTTGTACAACTATCTTTGTGAGGACCAGTTTGAGTTTTAGACCATTGGAGTGAGGACAAAGAGAGTAAAGTGAGGACATTTTGGCCGGTCCTCACTTTCTGAGAGCCTTTAAAGGCCTGTTTGAGGGTCAGGACTTGGTTTTAGGGATAAAGTTATAATGAGGTTAAGGGTCGGTTTAGGGTCAGGGTTCGGGTTAGGCACTTAGTTGTGATGGGTAAGGTTAGGGTAAGCAGCTAGAGATTGCATTGTGTCAATGAATGTCCTCATAAAGATAGATGTACAAGAATGTGTGTGTGTGTGTGTGTTTCACCTGTGGTGTAGACAGCATGTCCAGACTCCAGGAGCACATCTTCCCATCCGTGGAGATGCTGATGAGATTGTGAGCGTTCTGAGTCCCCACCACATTCACACAGTACACCGGGTGCTAGAGAGAGAGAGAGAGAGAGAGAGAGAGAGAGAGAGAGAGAGAGAGAGAGATGATCCACTGGAACAGTGTGGATGAAGATGATGCACTGCAGGGGTGTTTGTGCTCGTGTACCGTGTGAGCCGAGGCTGAGAGCGGCGTCCTCTGCACAGGGGTGCGTTTGTTACTCCGGTTGTCCCACAGCACGATCTGACCCGAGTACGTGCCTCCAACCACCAGATTTGGATGAAACTGTGCAAACGCTGCTGACATCACTGCAGACTGAACAAACACACATATTCCATGAGCCACGTGACCTTTGAACCCCAACATAATAATATATTATTATATAAAATTATGTAATATATAATATTTACTAAAATAATAAGACTAAATAATTGTTGTTATTAACAATACATTTAGTTCATTATGTACTTTGACATCTTAAACAGGTTCAAGCCTTTCATAAACCTGTAATTCACAAACTGACTGGGCATATTTAACCTCTCAGGATATTAATTTTTAAGAATTTCTAGGTTTACTGTGTGATTTGTTTATGCATGTATGTATTTATTTATTTATTTAAATTCATTTTAATAATCCACCCATCCATCCATTCTCCAAAACTAAAATTAAATTAAACAAAAAAATAATGAATTAAAATCATTTTGTATTTTATTATTTATTATTTTTAATGTAATTATTTATTTTAATAAAAAATATTTATTATTATTTTGTTTTTCAATCTCAAACATCTCATCTTAAGACGAGATCAAAATAAAACCAAGACAAAATTAGGTTACACTTTATTTTAAGGTGTCCGTGTTACAGTGTAATTATACATTTAAGTACTGAGTAATAATAATTAACTACATGTACTTACTACTATAGGGTTAAGGTTAGTTGCACGTAATCACGGATAATTTAATGTTATTACTATAGTAACTACATGTAACATGTGTAACGAGGACACTGTAAAATAAAGTGTTAGCCAAAATAATAATTGTTTTTTTTTAATGCACAGAGATATGCACTGAGATGGTCACCTGGCAGTGGAAGACATATTCCGGTGTGGTTTTCTTATATTTCATGTTCCAGACGAGAGCCACGCCGTCCGGCTCATGTGGCGCGTCCTCATTACTACAATATGATGCCAACAGCAGCTCAGGGTACTGATGGGAAGGAGAAAACAGGAACAGTGAGGGGAACTACACTGAAAAGATAGTATTTAAAGGGATGGTTTGGAGTAAAATCAACCTAGGGTCCTTTGCACCATGACCTCGAGCCAAACACCCCCCAGAAGCTTTTTTTCCCTTGGTCGAACATTATTAAAGTTAGAGCTTATTTAGAGATATCAGCCGGATGGCTTAGTGCAGGCGCTAATGGCTCCAAGGTTGTATCTGGTAAATTACCGCACTAATAATGCCCAGAACGGTACCAAACTTCTACAGTAGTACAAATAGGTTATGTACTCATAAAACGAGGCATTGGAAAGTTTGTGAGTACATCAGGAGTTTATTTAAATAACACTTGCCTGACGGCTAATGCTACCGCTAACCCGGACGTCAAGGTCACCAGTTCCAGGAATTTTTACGTGCTTTGGACAACCTTGGATCCATTAGCGCCTGCACTAAGCCATCCGGCTGATATCTCTAAATAAGCTCTAACTTTAATAATGTTCGACCAAGGGGAAAAAGGCTTCTGGGGGGTGTTTGGCTCGAGGTCATGGTGCAAAGGACACTAGGTTGATTTTACTCCGAACCATCCCTTTAACTAAATACACACTATCAGTCAAAAGTTTTGGACCTGTGGTGACCAGTCGAGACACGTGACGACTCTGTGTTTGGACCAGCGTTCGTCCGCAAACTGCCTGTTCAGGTAGAGTTTGGCCCCGGCCTGCGACTCCCTGAAACAAACACAGTCACACGTCACACACACCAGAGCCGTTCCACATCTGATACCAGATCAGCGAACACTCTCCTCACCCCTCTTTATCCTGAAGGTCTCGCCCGCTGTAGTCGAAAAACACATCCACCTGCTCAGAGAGCGCGCGCTCCATGATCCGAGAGCTGTGGTCAAAGAAAGTCACGAACTCCGACGAGTGAAGAATCTGCTGTTTCTCTTCCTCCGTCAGCTCATGAGGCAGCGCTACACACAGAGAAAGTGTCCTCCATTAATATTCTGATTTCACATCTTATGGAACGATGTAAAATGAATTGTATGATTTCTCTTGTTTTAGAGCATGTTTACCTTCTTCTTCCTCTTTTTGAGGGTCTTTCTCCTCTTGAGGCTCCAGAACAGGCTCAGTCACACCCAAATCTTCCTCCTCTTCCTCATCTACGGACAGCAGAGAAAGAGTTTAGTCTCATTACTGCTTTACAGAAAAGCAGCGTGTGTGTGACTTACCATTTTTGTGATGAGTTTGTGTGGGCGTCTGGGTCTCTTTTGAGTATGACACCATCTCTTTGGGCGGGAAGTCCACCTGCGTGACCTTTGACATGCCCAACTTCAGCGGGCCACGTCTGCAGAAAATACAGACATATATGTTGAGACGGAAAAATGCTGTGGAAAATAAATAATTTAACTAAAAACAACAAATCCTTACTTAATAATAAATAAGTTAATTAAAATTACTGAATCTAAAAATAAATAATTATATAGGGAATAAATAAAGTAAATAAATGGGGAAAATAAATAAATGAACAATAAATTATTAATTAAAATAAATAAATGAAAAATAAAGAAATAATTCAATTAAAAACAAAAATTAATGAATTAAAAAATACTTAAATCAAAATAAATAAATAAAAAATAAATAATTGATTAAATTAAAATAATAAAATAATTAATTAGATCATAATAGATTAATAAATAAATAACTGATTCTAAAACTAAATTATTATATACATTTTATATGCATAAATAAATAAATACAAAATAAATAAAACATTATTAAATTTAAAATAAATGAAATAAATAAATAAATACTTAAACTAAAATCCGCAAATAATTAATAAATAATAAACAATAAAAAATGTATGAATTTAAAAATAAACAAACAAACTAGAAAGTCCATCTGCTGAGGGCTGATAATGTGTCCACAAAGTCAGTACAACAGATTGAGCGTCTTAGAAAGTACATACTAAACTACATGTAGTTTTAATAGTTTTAAATCAATGTTACATATTGTATATTTCATGTTGGTCTGAATGCTTTCCGACAGGATATAAGATTGTGTATTGATAAATCATGGGTCACTCTACCTGGACTTAAGCGGGGCGAGACTAATTCAAACATGATAAAAAAAAAATCTGAAATTACCTTTAAGGTAATTAAACATAATTAAGCTAGTTATGCTAGGGGAGTCACAGTGTATTCACACAATGCACTATTTGGTTCATCATGACTGTCCATGAAAAAAAAAAAAAAAAGGCAGCAGGAGTGAGAGGACACATGTGAAAGAAGGATAAATGAAGGAGAGGCGGGTAATAAAGCAGAGAGAGCGCAGCAGGAGTGATATTAATGAGAGCGAGACAGCAGTACCCGAGCTGAGAGTCTGAATGGAGCAGTAGAGTAGAGGGGTCAGAGTCCCAATGAAGAGTCCTGTTAGAGACACATGCATGCACACGGTTACAAGGCAGAGTCTCTCGCTGTTACACACGTATACATGTGCATGCAGATGACTTCCACATAGTACACAACGCAATACAGACAATAGAAATCAAACCCCAAAGTACTTTACATATATTGTTTATATGCATGGCTTTATGAAGTGTTTATGGAGGCAGGGTGTGTTATGATGTAAGATGGTTGAAATGTGTCGACTGTTTTTGCTGCACATTTTCATTTTCTTTTGTTATGCTGTGGACTTGCAAAAATACAAAAATGCTTTAAATTATATTTTTTCTTCAGCTTTTAAAATGTGAAAAAAAAAGATGTGAATACTGAATGTACTGTATATGTGATGTGTGTGTGTATATATCTATATAAATATATATATATGTATATATATATACTGTATATATATATATATATATATATATATATGTGTGTGTGTGTGTGTGTGTGTGTGTGTGTGATATGTGACGTGATGTAGATATTTTGATATATAAAATTTATTTGATATGTACAATTTTACTACTGAAAAAGTGCACTTTTTATAACAGTCTTTTTTTCAAACTGCTGTTAAATAAAATTATGTTGAATCTCGGAAAAATCAAAACATAAAATAGAAATGACAGAAAATGTTGTGTCAAATTAATAGAATGGGAAAAATAGATGAAAAGATGTTAAGACAATGATGAAAACATATTTACAGTGAAACATGGAGGAATGTGAAATACAGAGTGTGAAGAAAAGTTAAGTTGTTGATGCTTTCCAGGCAACATATTAAAATAATGAAATGTTATATAATGTGAAGCTGTTTTTTTCATCATTTGTGTCATGAATTAAAAAAAAAACAGGATGAAGAATTTGTAAGTTACTTAATACCCTTCATTAACCAAAAACAGGCAATCACATGGTTGTTTAATATACATAATATATATATATATATTTATATATATATAATATATAAACCATATTTTATTTTAATAGAATTTTAAGCAAAATGAACTACACTATCTTTCAGAAGCTTGGGGTTGGTAAGATTTTTTTTATGTTTTTGAAAGTCTCTTCTGCTCAAGTCTGTATGTATTTGATCAAAATACAGTAAAACTGTAATATTGTAGTAACAATAATAATAATTAAAAATTTTACAGCACCTTTCCAAAGCCCTAGGTTGCTTTACAAATTTAGGTTAGAGGAACACAGACAAAATACAAACATATACAAACATCCATAACAAAGTACAGTTCACAGACCAAGAGCGGAAGAGTAATATTCAGAGAAAAAATGTGTTTAAGATGTTTTTGAAAGAAAGAAGGGAAGATGCTTGACGGATATCTAGAGATAGAGCATTACACAAACTGGAACACTTTGGTCCTGTTTACAGCTGGTATTAAAATGTGTTTTGGTCAATCGGATCACAAGTGGACGAGGCTAAATACAGGAGTAAACGGGGTCTAAAGCACTCTGAGCTTGTCCACTTCCAGAGGGAGTTGAAAACACATTTGACCGGATTGCTTTCGTAGTGTAAACGCTCATGTGATCGAATGTGTTTAAACAGACACAAAAGACCGTCTACTCTCCGTCTACTGAACTAATGCGTGAACATTTTGGGAAGAGCTCTAGCCAGATGGGATTTAAACTTTGTCTGCTGAAGATCTCATTAAAGTTTGGTTTGAAGATGAAAAACATACCAAGCACAATGTTCTCTCCCCATTCCTGATCTCTAACACACACTCACAGCGTTCGATCGACGTGATAATTTTTTTTCAGGATTCTTTGATGTATAGAAAGTTCAAAAGAACAGCATTTATTTGAAAAAGAAACATTATAAATGTCTATTTTTTTTTTTTGTAAACCTTACTTACTTACCCCAAACTTTTGAATGGTAGTGTATATACATTTCCTGTGACGTAAGATCTTGGTCATTCCCTCCACCTGTTCTGTATCATGTACACGTGTGTGTGTGTGTGTGTGTGTGTGTGTGTGTCTCACCTCGGCCCCGTACCACCGTCTCCCGAGTCCTGGCTGCCCGTTTCGCTGGGTGTGCCCACTGATTTGGCAGAGGGGGACATGGGAGGGGGGACTAAATAGTGAAACAGACACGTATCCTCTGTTACCACACGCAGAGGTTGCACTACGCACACAAGCATAAGCGGGGCGAAGGGGGTGTTTGGAATTAAAAAAGAGCATAAAAACATCCAAGTAAAAAAGGATGAATAAAAAAGTAGGTAAGCAACAAAAAGCAAGAGGGTGGTGCAAGAAACACGAAATCAAAGAGGATTGAGTCACACAAAAAAAAGAGAAGACAAAAAGTGCAGTGGTTAATATTCATGCAGGATCCTCATTCCAAACCAAAATATTATGTTAAGAAAGAAAGAAAGAACAATGAACGATAAAACCAGAGGAAATGGATAACATAATTATGAAGGTTTTGGGTTCTTGTCAGCTGGTCAGGCAAAACCAGCAAACCCAGCTTAGGCTCATTTAAACAGGTCATAAATCACGATTCTCCCTCTATTCTGAACAGACAACTAAACAAAATAACATATCCTAGAGATTCTGACAAATGTTAATTGCTGCAGTCTATTTAAAATGTTTAATGAATCTGAATTAATTATCTTTATTGAATGAATGATTCAATGACTCACTCATAAATACTTCACTCGTTTCATTACTGGATGAATCAGCGTTTTTGAACGAATCTCTTGGATGAATGATTCAATGACTCACTCATAAACACTTCACTCGTTTCATTACTGGATGAATCAGAGTTTTTGAACGAATCTCTTGAATGAATGATTCAATGACTCACTCATAAACACTTTGCTCGTTTCATTACTGGATGAATCAGCGTTTTTGAACGAATCTCTTGAATGAATGATTCAATGACTCACTCATAAACACTTAGCACATTTCATTACAGTATGAATCAGTGTTTTTAAATGAATCTCTTGAATGAATGATTCAATGACTCACTCATAAACACTTCGCTCGTTTCATTACTGGATGAATCAGCGTTTTTGAACTAATCTCTTGAATGAATGATTCAATGACTAACTCATAAACACTTCACTCGTTTCATTACAGGATGAATCAGTGTTTTTGAACGAATCTCTTCAATGAATGATTCAATGACTCACTCATAAACACTTCACTTGTTTCATTACAGGATGAATAAGTGTTTTTGAACGAATCTCTTCAATGAATGATTCAATGACTCACTCACTTGAATGAATGATTCAATGACTCACTCATAAACACTTCACTCGTTTCATTGCAGGATGAATCAGTGTTTTTAAACGAATCTCTTGGATGAATGATTCAATGACTCACTCATAAACACTTCACTCGTTTCAATACAGGATGAATCAGTTTTTTTGAATGAATCTCTTGGATGAATGATTCAATGACTCACTCATAAACACTTCACTCGTTTCATTACAGGATGAATCAGTTTTTTTGAATGAATCTCTTGGATGAATGATTCAATGACTCACTCATAAACACTTCACTCGTTTCATTACTGGATGAATCAGTTTTTTTGAATGAATCTCTTGGATGAATGATTCAATGACTCACTCATAAACACTTCACTCGTTTCATTACAGGATGAATCAGTGTTTTTGAACGAATCTCTTGAATGAATGATTCAACTACACATTTTTTAACAGTCACTAGTCGCCACCTGGTGGCATAACAATGTAATCGTAATTTGACAAACCGTGTTACTTTCAAAAGGGGATTTGCTCTATTTCGATCGCTATCATAGAAATCAGTGTTTAGCCAACATCTGAATTATAAACTTCTGTGACAATATGAATGATTGTAACACAGAAATAACGAAACTGTGTGGTTAAAGGGATAGTTCACTTTGAAATCAAATTTTGGTATGTTTTAGCTTACCTATACTGTTCGTTTTCTCACACAAACCGCTCGTTTCGTGTCTTAGATGGGGAATTGTTTTAATTTGGACTCTGTGCCTGCTCTTTGAGACAGTAACCATAGACCTGCATGATATGACTGTCAGACAATAACGGTTTGACTTAAAAATATCAAAATTGAAACTACTGCGGAAAAAAAGACACCTACATCTTGGATGCCCTTGAGGTAAGCTAAAACATACCAAAATTTAATTTCAAAGTGAACTATCCCTTTAAAAAGACTGTTTGTGTGAAGCTGATTCATATCTATACATGACTACTGCTCTCTCTGGGTCAGCGGCAGCGCGAATACATATCTGAATGTTCGCTGTGATCAAACTTGTCAAAGGTTTTTAAGATATTCTTACATCTATGAATGAGATCGTGTGGGTGTTTTCAATCTTTTAACGATTAATCGTGCAGCTCTAATCTATACATTAGAAATAATAACATCAGTCCTGCTTTCTCCTTACTGTCTCACATTGACTAAGTTTTTGTTAATGTGTTAATGTGTAAAGTTAATGTGTTAATCAGTTTGATGGACAGAAAAAGGTTGTAAAAGTCGTAGAACAAGAAATTTTTGCTGTATTATTTGAATAAATAGTCTTTTCTCATTGGAAATAAGGTTTTGCGTTCTGAAAGTTTCAGAATGTGCATCAAGCTCTAAAAAAAGATCCAGATCTCTTCATGACATAATTGTATGTAGATGTTGATAAATAATAAAAAAGCATGCTTGTTGTGAACACATGCTAGTGACAAAAACCTAATGTAATTTCCCATGCTGCTTTGTTGTGTCATACCCATGGAGGCATCCACTATCCCCATGCTCTGCAGCAGAGCCTCTGCCTCCCTCCTCTTCCTCTCCAGATCAGAGTCATCCTGCGGAGGAGACGCTCCCTCCTTCCGGCCATCCAGCTTCAGGAGAGAGAGAGAGAGAGAGAGAGAGAGAGAGAGAGAGAGAGAGAGAGAGAGAGAGAGAGAGAGAGAGAGAGAGAGAGAGAGAGAGAGAGAGAGAGAGAGAGAGACATGTTTCAGTGTAACAACCACAGACATCAAATCCCTACAGGTTAGTCCACAGCTCACCTCTTTCTTCTTGCGTTCTTCCTCTTTCCTCTTCTTCTCCTCCCTGATCTGGGCCAGGCGTTGTTTCTTTCTCTCTAACTCTGCTTTCAGCTCACTTTTGTCAGACATTCTGCAGACAGACACACACACACACACACATTTAAAGTCCCCCTGTGGTGAAAATCAAGTTTTTAATGTTGTTGATATGTCTAAGTGGTGTTTTTAATATGCTTTATGACAAACCATGTGCAAATTCATAAGTCGACACCATTGCTGAGTATTTTCTCCTTAAAACTGCAGTGAACCAAAGACAGTCTCAAAAACACGCTTTGAAATCGCTGGTGTTTCTGACGTCACAAACTACCTTGTAACCAATCAGATCAACGAGTGATCGTCAACGAGTGGATCTCTGAGCTGAGTGAGTGGAGGCGGGGCTCATTTGCATATTCATAGAACAGCGTATAATTACTCAGGCAAGGGTGTAGAGTTACAATCAAGATATTCTAACGCATGAAGAATTTTTTTCAAGGAAAAAACTCTTAAATATGTCATTTTGGCGATCAAAGATGAGTTTTAAGGGATAAAATGATTGACTACAGGGGGACTTTAAGAGTGTATTTGGATGCTACAATTTTATTAGTAAATCTGCTTTATTAGAGGTATTATTTAGGACATAAAACAATAACAACAATAATGCAGGCAACACTTTAAGACATCTTCCATTAAAACTAAAGGGTGTGGATTTTGGAATAAACTGCTGCTTCAATGTATATGTAATGAGAGATTATAATTAAGAAATTAATCAATATTTTTCCTTCTAAATATCACATGAGTTGAATGACTTCTCTAGGCTTATGAGATTTAACTTTGTTATAGAAGTTACCAGTGTGATTACTGAAATGTTCCTTTCAAGCATTTTCTAATGTCTGTATCTGATATGAATACAGTAACAGTGCTTGCTCATTTAGCCTGGCTTCCAGAAATGAAATATGGAAAGATGTTTTGTTTTGTTAAGAAAGGTCTTCAACATGTGTCAATGATTACATCTGTTTTTCTAGGGTACTCTGACAACTATGCTCACAGGGGTCACTGAAGTCTATAGTTTAAAGGTGCACTGTGTGTTTTTAGCGGCATCTAGTGGTGAGGTTGCGAATTGCAACCGATAGAAGTTAATACGGTGGCCGACAGGAGAAGATGCACATCTGAGGTCATTCTGGTCCACTCCACACCCATGATGAGCAGAACACCACTCCTCCGCCTCATCAACAGCTTCACTCGGGTCTGACCAACACGACACAGTTTGAATACTTTAGTGTTGCAGAATTGAGCAAAAGTCTGAATTTAAGAACTGGATATTTTCGATTTATGAGTGTGAACTTGAATTGGACACAAACCACAGGTTTTTGATCTGGGATTTGAAGGGGAATGACGTCTACGTAATGAAATTTACTGAACAGAACAAAAGCAGTTGAAAAAAAAGTGCCTTAAAACTTCCTAAATATTTGCAAGATATATTGATAAAACCCTCTTAAGTTTAATTTGATTTATGTTGCAATTTGCTTTGATATATTTCATTATTTATTTATTGTATTAATCAATACATTATAATAAACAATAATTACTAAATGTTTTTAAGTGATAATTTTGTTTTACATTTACAAAAAAAAAAATATATATATATAAAATATATATATATATATATATATATATATATATATATATATATATATATATATTTTTTTTTTTTTTTTCAATCGATCCAGGCTGGATTTATTGTGCTCGTGTTAATCAGTGATAATGCCGGTTTGTTAGAGGAAGTCCATCACAAGTTTTAACAATATAATATTAATTAATTGTGACAATTTATTCTCTGACATGTAAAATACATTTTCTGATTTAATATATTTCTATAAACTAAGTTCAACATTGTCTATATATATATATATACACACAACAACAATTTATATAACAAATATATCAAATATTATATATAAATAATACAAATAAATATAGTTATAAAATTATACATATAAATAAAAC
Source organism: Scardinius erythrophthalmus (assembly GCF_964197995.2). Classification (NCBI taxonomy): domain Eukaryota; kingdom Metazoa; phylum Chordata; class Actinopteri; order Cypriniformes; family Leuciscidae; genus Scardinius; species Scardinius erythrophthalmus. The sequence goes on from NC_138232.1 coordinate 39,536,392, forward strand.
TATATGCTTAAATAGTCGCCAATTTAAATATATGTAATATATATATATTATTTTTTCATTTTTTAAAATAGGTGACATTTCAAATGATACTAATGTTATCTAATGTTTATGGAAATACTCTTGTGTGTAAGATTCGTTGTAATATATATATATAACAAAAAACATTATTAATTATTACAGTAGTTATATTAATTTCTTTATATAAATCCAGTTGTGTTTTAATTCTACTGCCTTACACCTGACTCAAAATTGTATTCTACAATTCTCTGTGACTTTAAATTAAATTTAGGAACTGAACTGGAACTAAAATAGGTTTTTCCAATACCGAATGAAACACATCCCGGTTTTCAGTATAATGGAATAACATTAATCAAAGATAGACCTATTCACCAACAAACTTCTTATAATAATCCTACATTATATAAACTCTTTATTATTTTTGTTTGCTAAATGCCTCGCTGCGGATACACATGTAGTCTGAGAAGAGTGTGTTTATCCCAGTGACACACACACACACACACACACGCACAAGGGACACTCCTGTAAGAGTCCCGGATAGTCAGTCAATATGGCTGCATAGCAAACCGGCCCGGTGAAAGCTCGCAAACTAACATAAAATCATTAGTTTACAAGCATAATTACTTTTTTATTGACACAGTTATTTAAGCTGCGCGCGCAGGACTGTTGATCCGACAGCGCACTCATTAATGCATCAGCATTTGTCTAGTTGCATCAGCTGTGTATTTGTTTCTTTTTTCCCCCAAACCATTTGAATTGCTGTTTAATAACACAATGCATTAGGAATTCATTTTGTGCTTTGTTTTAAATCAATTTCAGTAAGACTGTATAAGTTATTATAACATAAATGACGGTTAAAGCGCACACGTCAGACGGCCTCATGAATCAATGCAGAAAGAAACACCGCCTTTAAAACACACAATAATTCATTATAACACCAGAAAGCCTACATTAATAAAGAAAACATTATTCTTACTTGAAATAAAATGTTAGCGCTTGGGGTCGGTATGAAGAGGATTATTCTTCTGTCAGCGGACTAATAACTTATTATCCTCTTTCTCTGTTGTGACAGCAGCGCTGAATCTGGGATGCGGCTACGGGTGCCGTGAGGTGCTGTTCTCAAACAGAGCGGATGCGGCGTTTCGTAAAGTGGCCACTAGATGGCGCGTTTTAACTTGACAGATTAGTGATGAACTTCCTTTTGAACCCTATGATTTGAACACAACACAACACAATTTTTTTTTTCATTCAAGAATTGTTTTACAATAGTGCAAACACGCATCTCTTAGAAATCTAGAACATTTCCAAAAATGTATACATTAAACAAGTAAAATCATTCTTGCACAATCATATAGGAAAAAAGATAAAAAAGAAAATGAAGAAAAAAAAACAAGAAAAAAGAACAATAAAACTGCAAACAGAAACATGAAAGATCTCATATTTCTTCAAAAAAGAAGTACATTTTCTATTATCAATTGTTCTTAGTGATTTGATTCAATATTTTACTTCACATAAGAAATCAATAAAAGTAGGAATTTTCTTAAGAAACCTTTGTTTGTGGAAGTAAAATTGTGCCACAAGGATAAGGACGTTAACAGTAGATTTCAAAAATTTGTTTGGGTTTTCAAAAAGACAAATGACATCCTTAATTCATATTAACTTTAGAAAAACAATAAGAGCTTGAATCATTCCAGAAAACTGATGAAACATTACAAGAAAAAAACAACTGACAGATTCTTACAGAAGGTGCATACATGCTACATCACAGTATTTGGACAAAAGTGCATTACAAGGGTATATCATGCAGAATTTTAAAATGCACTTCTCTCATTTTATATGCAATATTTAAATGGTAGTAACCACGTTTTCTTCCATTGAATGTTATCTCTTATAGAACCCCACAATAATTTTCCCTTTACACACAACACAAATAAATACCATTACCAGTCTCGCAATGACGGATTAAATCAGAGATTTTAATTAAATCCAAAACGCACTAGACGCGTGATTTTTTAGCATTAGTTTTTAGTATTAGATTTTCTTATACAAAATAATCTAAATAATAACATGCAAATAGAACATAAATGTAAACCCAGCAAATAGAACATAAATGTAAACCCAACAAAAAGAAATGTACAAATTTATGAAACGTTTTGAACAATATTTAGCTTCAATTCCATATCTAAAGGCCAGTGATAGTAGTCAGAAATTAAAATGATAAGGAACATGAAAGATGACTAAAACTAAAGGTTAAACATTAAGAAGTGTTTAATAAAATACACTTATAAAATATAACATAAAAATATAATGAAATGTTTGTGTTGCATTTACGTGCTCTAACAAAAAACGACATAGTACATAGTATTTACATAGTAAATTTAAAAATGTCACTATAAAGTAAGGAAAGCAATACATTTGCATAGAATAGAATAGAATAGAATAGAATAGAGTAGAATAGAATAGAATATAGAATAGAGTAGAATAGAATAAATGCAAAGTTTCTGTGATATATAACATACCTAAGTCTTTTTCTTAGTTCAAACCGTGTTAGTTGTTAGATCAGAGAAATGTTTTCACGTGTAACTGATAAGCATGATGTTTAAGCAATGAATAAGTAAATGTTTTTTACTGGTGTGTTCAGCCATACAGTCTGGCACTTTCTTATTATAAAAGGAAAGATGAATATGTGTAGGCGGTAGATGCAGAGCTCTATTTCTGGCTCTGGTTTTATGCTTTGTCAGGTGTGATTGTCCTTGTTCAAGTGTCTTGTAAGCGAATAAATGTAAGTCTGAATGTAGTGTATATGTTTTCAGTTATATGAAGGCCAAACACTTGTGCATAATCCAAACTGACATATAAAAGAATGTAATGTTGATGCATTCATTTATTCTGCAATCATTCATTACAAGAGAATATAAATCAATAATTCACCAAAAAAAAAATAAAAAAAAATTGGTTGCTCCAATTATGCATGCATTATTTTTTTATTTGCAGATCTTTTCCATATGACAATATGGAGTTCAGTTCACAGTGCTTATGAATATCAAACAACAACAGCAGCAACAACAGCAAAAAGTCCTAAAATTAGGCCATAGGCCTACAGCTCATTCTACTTCTCATGTTTTCTAAAGTCATTTGATATGCATATTCAAAATGGTGTACTGTGTTATGACTGAGCCTATGCGGGAACCTATACTGCATTATTGTGTGAATGACACCAAAGCTGGCTAAAAACAATACAAGTGACAATAAAACTATCATCACATCGGGTTTTTTCCCACCACACCCTGTTTGCCAGTGCAGTTGGTGATTTCATTCATGAAGTGTTGTGTATTTGATATATGAGGGGAAATATGACAACCTGAGTATGAGCATGTGTGTGCATGCTGGTGCATGTGCTTGATTCGGGAACTGTGTGTGTGTGTGTGTGTGCGTGTGTGTAAGAAATGAGTAAAAGCCCTGTAACCCACATTGTCTTTTGCCATATGAAAATGGCTGTAAAGGGCCGTTGTAGTTTCCATGGCAACATGTCTGTGACTAAAAATCGGGTTATGGGTTAGCAGGTGCATGAACATGCATATGTGTAGAGATGTTTAACTATATTTTATCACCCCACATCAATCACACTCCCACGGCATCAGAGGAAATATATCTGCAACAGACACAAACGTCACCTGTTACCACATTAGTTTGGGTAGCTTATATTGTCTGATAGTTGAAAGACACAAAATGCACAGATATATCTTGAAACTATAGGCCTATATATGCATATAGTTTTAGACTCTTAAGCATTTGCCTATTTAAATCCAAACAGCGACTTTCTTTTTGGCCGAGCAGTGTAGGATCTAGAATCAGAGCTTGTTAAGTTTCTTCGGTGCTTTAAACAAAAATTTCAAGATTTTAAAGATATGACGCCACAAATCTGATAAACTTGATTATTTCTTCCTCAAAAAATGCTCATTATAGCCTACAGCCGGAACTGTGTAAGGAGGACTGATAAAGCTGGGGGACCTATTATGCTTCTTTTTACAAGATGTAATATAAGTCTCAGGTGTCCCTAGAATGTGTCTGTGAAGTTTCAGCTCAAAATACCTCACTGATCGAACCATTTTGTAAATGCCAGTTTTTGAGTGGAAGGGAAAGCATGTTGTTTCCAGAAGAGGGCGGAGCCTACGTGTCGGGGGGGGGGGGGGGGGGGGGCAAAACAAAAAAACATCTGTTTGGTTTTGATTATTAATCTCTAAGGCGGCCACACTCACATTATCTCCATGCGTTTTATAGCCATATCAGTCTAAACCTCTGATATATGGTTTTCTGAGCGCACACATACGAAACGCGCACATAAAGCTGTCCCGTGAGGATTAAACTGAGTTCTCTTTCACGTCTTATTGCGCTTAAACTATCAAATACACACAAGGTTATGTCAAAAACACAGAAAGTTCACATTGTGTGGTTGTGTCTGTGAACGTAAATAGTAGGGAAAGAAATCGCATGTGTATTCAGTACCTACTGCTATAGCCTATGACTATGTGATGTTAATATTAATCAAACAACAAAAGAAAAACAGAAAATCACACTGCTCTTGATTAAAAAACTTGCCCGTAAATTTAGGTAGGGCCGATTCTGGGTCTTAGCGCTAGTTTAACATGAAACACATTTTGTATGCTTTATATAATAATTAGAGATGCACCGATTACAATTTTCTGGGCCGATTCCGATTTCCGATTTTTCATTAAGTTTGACCTGCCGATACCGATTTTAGCCGATTCCGATTTCATTTTTTCTAACCACTTTACAGCACACACAAATATTTATTTTATATCATTTCTGTAATAGAACATTTTACAATTTGCATAGTTCACACACATCTAAAGTGCAGTGTTGTGGAAGAACCATTTCCTTTTCACATTCAATATCCCATAATTTATATATATATATATATATATATATATATATATATATATATATATATATATATATATATATATATATATGTATTTAGCAAACGAAACGTCTGTATGAAAACAGGGAATGGCAATAAAATAATATAGAAATAAAAAATTAAATAAATATAGCCTTGCAGTATAAAGATATTTCTCAAAGTACACACATACAGGCCTATTGCAATCACTTCAAACTGAATAATAAAACAAGTTTAAATGGGTACATTTTCTATAAAAATATTAGTCTTTGTTTTCTTTTCTGACATAGCCTACTCCAGTTCTTGTTAAAACACGCAAATTCTGTGCATTTTGGGCACTTTTTTTGTGAAACCTTATTTAGGCTATTTTCAACCAAAAGTGTGCTTTCCCTTTAATTGAGCGCGAGCAGTGCAGCACATAGACTCGGCGCCGAAACACGCTCTTCACTGCTCGCGACGCTCCTGCTTGACGCTCGCGCTGCTCCTGCTCCCGTTGTGAATGCACTCATATTGATTAACATATGCACGCCGAAAAAAATACGCGCTTGCGGTCTGAATGGACGTAATTCAGGTTTTCTACATGTGCTCCGTGTGCACGTGTGATGCTGATGTTGCGCAATGTTAATCATGCGGCGCCCGAGTGCATTTGACCGGCATAAAATCGGCATTTGTCAGACTGACCGGCCGGTCGCCGGTTACGGCCGATCACGTGAAAATCGGCCAATTCCGGTCACCAGCCGATCAATCGGTGCATCTCTAATAATAATCTAATATTTCAATTCTAAAAATAAATAATAATTCTAATGTCCTTGCGTTATTCAGCCTGAGGGTGGCGATCTAATGATGATTGACAGACTTTAGTACACATGTCAAACGCATAGAATGCCAGGATAGTTCACCCGAAAATGAAAATTATCCCATGATTTACTCACCCTCAAGTCATCTTAGGTGTATATGACATTCTTCTTTCAGACAAATACAATCGGAGTTATATTAAAAAATGTCCTTGCTCTTCCAAGCTTTATAATGGCAGTGAATGGCCGTTTATGTTTTGAAGTCCATAAAAGTGCATCCATCCATGATAAAAGTGCATCAATCCATGATAAAAGTGCATCCATCTATGATAAAAGTGCATCCATCCATGATAAAAGTGCATCCATCCATAATAAAAGTGCATCCATCCATAATAAAAGTGCATCCATCTATGATAAAAGTGCATCTATCCATGATAAAAGTGCATCTATCCATGATAAAAGTGCATCCATCCATGATAAAAGTGCATCCATCCATAATAAAAGTGCATCCATCTATGATAAAAGTGCATCCATCCATAATAAAAGTGCATCTATCCATGATAAAAGTGCATCTATCCATGATAAAAGTGCATCCATCATGATACAAGTGCATCTATCATGATAAAAGTGCATCCATCCATGATAAAAGTGCATCTATCCATAATAAAAGTGCATCTATCCATGATAAAAGTGCATCCATCCATGATAAAAGTGCATCCATCCATGATAAAAGTGCATCTATCCATGATAAAAGTGCATCTATCCATCATAAAAGTGCATCTATCCATGATAAAAGTGCATAAAAGTCCATCCATCCATGATAAAAGTGCATCTATCCATGATAAAAGTGCATCCATCCATCATAAAAGTGCATCTATCCATAATAAAAGTGCATCTATCCATCATAAAAGTGCATCCATCCATGATAAAAGTGCATAAAAGTGCATCCATCCATCATAAAAGTGCATCTATCCATAATAAAAGTGCATCTATCCATCATAAAAGTGCATCCATCCATGATAAAAGTGCATCTATCCATGATAAAAGTGCATCCATCCATCATAAAAGTGCATCTATCCATAATAAAAGTGCATCCATCCATCATAAAAGTGCATCTATCCATAATAAAAGTGCATCTATCCATCATAAAAGTGCATCTATCCATGATATAAGTGCTCCACACTGCTCTGGGGGTTTAATAAAGGCCTTCTGAAGCAAAGCGATGAAAAAAAATCCATATTTAAAACTTTATTGACTAAAATAACTAGCTTCCGGCAGACGACCGTACACAAGTCGACTTGCGCCGAAAGAGTAACACTTGACGATGTATGGCGTATAGGATGTAGGAGTAGCGTAAGCTTTAACGCCTCTTGCGGTTAAACCAAACAGGGCTGGGCAACAACCTCAAGCTCCTCCGACATTTCTCTTTAAAAATTCTAATTTTAAACTTCTAATTCGTGACCGGTGTTTTGTTTTGCTCTTTCCTCTGTGCTTCCGTGTTCGTCATAACATTGTGCGTCAGGTCAAAGGTCACTCTTTCGCCGTAACTCGATGCATACGGCCGTCTGCCGGAAGCTAGTTATTTTAGTCGATAAAGTTTTAAATATGGATATTTTTCTTACACGAACACATTGCTTCGCTTCAGCCGTGTCACGACAGAGTCCGTCAGCAGTCGTGGGCGGAGCCTAAGCATCTGTGACATCACAAAAGCTACAATCTGCAAATGGCTTGTTCTGAGACACTGCTTTGATTTATGGGGATTAAAATGTATTAAAATACTACAATTTAAATTGATCATTTGATACAATGCACTTATTGTGTTTTTACATTGTACTTATTTTTTATATAATTACATTGTACCAAGTCGGTAACACATTATGTAACCGACCCGACTTGTTACATATGTGTAACAGTAGCTGTGTAATTACAATGTGTAAGTACAGGCTGTTCCATAACTTAATTACATGTTAAGTACATGTAGTTGCATGTTATTACAACATCTACTAAGTACTTAATTATGTAATTACTCTGTATCACGGACACCGTAAAATTAAGTGTTACCCCAAAGGAATACCTGCATGCAATTACAGCTGTAATTAATTTCTGTAATTACATCTAATGACCCTTCCCTTACATCTTAACCTATGCACCTTAAACCTAACCATCCCACCAAACCTGTACTAACCAGCATACACCTCAATAGCAGCAAAAGACTTTTGCAATACATCATTAACACAATAACAATAAGTTCATTGTACCTAACACATTATTTTATTTTTTTTATGTAAGTACATCAAAAGAAGGTGAAGAGGTTCTTTTCATCAGACTGTGGAGTGGACAGGGTTAATGGGCGTCATCTGAGGAAGAGAGTAGTGTACGTTGGACGTGGTTTAGTGTGGCATATGACTAAAGATTGATAAATGCAGCGTCTTCTACAAAGAATAAGTCATGATGACTTATACTGTAGCAGCATTTTACCCTTCAGCAAGACATTTAATTCAGATTACAACCTCAATAGGATGAAAGTGTCTGTTTTTTTTTCTTTCTTTACAGCTCTGTGTGAACAGCTGGTGCATTATTTTCCTTTTAATAACTTGATGGTGGGGGTGAAATTATGTCTGTGGAAATTTTAGACTCTGTGACATAGAATTTTCCAAGAACACCTTCAGATTGTGAAGGAGGAGGAACCTGACACATTTCCGGTCAGATGGCAAAAAGCAGTTCCTCAAAAAAGAATCTAGTGTGATTCAGCAGGATCTATGATAAACCCATCAACCATATGAACCGATACTGCTGTCATCTGTTGATGTGAAAAGGCAGAACATTTGCATTTGAAATTTTCTTCAGTTCAGCAGAATATATAATGCGTGCTCTTATTGCGGTGAATTCCTCTGAGGTGAGTTCAGAGAGGAAGATAACTTTAGTGTGATGTGTGTTGTGAAATATGTGTCTGGATCCGTTCAGAGGGTAAAGCTCAGTTCTGGGCAGATCTCTGAGTCAGCAAATCACTGATCAAGATGTCTGCATAAACCTGCATAGACAACCACACACACACACACACACACACACACACACACACACACACATTAGGAAGTTTCATCCATTAAAAAAACACACTTTTGCAGTAGAGGCTCTAATGATAACATGAACTTAATGAACCTCTTTTGTGACGATGCTTGTACATTTTTATTATAATTTGCATTATATTTATCGAATAGTGATTGTTGGTAACACTTTATTTTACAGTTTCCTTGTTACACCTGTTACATGTAGTTACTATATTAATAACTAAAACTATAGTAGTACTATAGTAAAATACTACAAGTAGGCTACATGTAGTTAATTAATATTACTCAGTACTTAAATGTAAAAGTACACTGTAACAAGGACAGCTTAAAATAAAGTGTAACCTAATTGTTATCTTAAAATATTTTAATAATATCATCAAATATTTCGGAATAATTATTGGACAATAACTAACCAACATCGCTGAACTCGTGTCCTGTTTCTCTTTGGGAAAACAAAATATCAAGTCCACTCAATATCATGTGTTGCATATCAATCGATATGTTTATGGATGCAATATTTGGTGAGTATTAATGTCTGCTTATACATATGCTCATAGGCTACTTATTATTTTATTCATATTTAATAGAATTTGCTAGAAGGGTTGAAGCATCAAACGTGGATTTGAAGTTTTGCACTGAGTGTGTAACCTTTGCAACTGGCGTCACGCATCGGCTACACACACACATACACACACTGAGAGTGAGTTAGTGAGGATCTCAGTGCGCACTGCGGAGCTGAAAACATGAGCAGCCTTGCATTGATTATCAGTGTTCGTGCATGATGCATTAGACACACACAGGTGTGATTTGACGGAGATCATGTGTGCGATGCGCTCTTCGCGGGGGAAAGTGTCTTCATGAGTGTCCAAAGTAACAGCAACAGCAGTGGAAGTTTGGACGGAGCGCCATCTTGCTCTCAGTTCTCGACTGGATCTCCGACCCCGGGCTCACTTTCTCCGCTCGATATCTGCGCTCCGAGGAGGCATAAAGAAGGTAAAACCGCTGTGAATATCAATTTAAAGTCTGTTCATGTGAAATCGGTCGGGATTGTGTTAGATTGACGTGTGATTTTGAGTAAATCTGGTCTTTAATCGAAGCGGTCGTGTCGGAGGCCGCTGATCTCTCGTCTGCTGACTGTGTCTCTCTGTGTTTTTATAACTAGCATCGAGTCCTAGAGATGAGCTGGTGTGTTTTAAACCGTTTGCGATGGAATCCTGTCGCTTTGTGTGTTCATAACACGGTTCATTTGACGTGAGGATGCCCATGGTCACATATTAGGGGACTCAGTCACTGGTTGTGTCTCAACCTAGCGAGACGTCTTCTCAGACTGCATTTTTTGGGCATCATAGGTGCTTATTTTTGTGTTGTTTTTATGATGCCCACAAAATGCTGTCTTTGTGTCTAGGTAGGCAGCTCGCTAGATTTTTTAGAAACAGTCAGTCTGATTACATTGAGTTGATGTTTTTGAGGTTCAGAGTGTATGTTTATCTTTTATGTATGTCATGCAATGGCTCACAAATGAGACACAGTCTGTACCTGATAAACTTAAGAATGTTTATCACCCATGCATGAAATGCAACGGCCCAAAAATGCTGTCTAGGTTGGTAGACACAGCCAGTACCTGACAAACATTAGCTGACATTTTTAAGGTGGACAGTATGCATTTGTCACTTATGCATGCATGCAATGCAATGGCACAAATGCTGTCTCACTGTTTACTAGCTTTTGAGACACAGCCAGTAAAGGATACATTATATAAGTTGATGTTTTTATGCTTAAGTGTATTTTTTTTCTAGCTCTTATGCTAGAAATGACTTAAAAATAGGTTGGCTGTTCAATATCAACACAAGTTGATGTTTAATGTGTGAGAATGAAGTCAACATGCACAGAGAACTTGCTGGATTTCATTACAATAAACATGATTTTGTGTTTTAATGGTTAAGTATTGATTTAATTATCTAGCACTTAGTGCATGTCATGCAATGGCTCGCAAGCGAGACACAGTCTGATAAAAATGAGAATGTATAGCCTACTGCATGCATGGAATGCAACAGCCCCAAAAATGTTAGGTAGGTAGATAGAAACTCACTGGCTTTTAGGATGCTGTCAGTATCTGATGAACATGAGTTGCTATATGCATTTCATGCAATGGCTCATAAATGCTGTCTAGGTTGGTAGACACAGCCAGTACCTGACAAACATTAGTTGACATTTTTTAAGGTTGACTGTATGCATTTGTCACTTATGCATGCATGCAATGCAATGACACAAACTGCTGTCTTGTTTACTAGCTTTTGAGACACAGCCAATATATGATAAATTATGGAGTTGACGTTTTTGTGCTTGAGAGTCTGCATGCAATAACAAATGTAATAGGTAGGCGGTTCAATATTAACACAAGTTGATTTTAAACGTTTGAGAATGAAGTCAACAATGCACACAGAAAACTTCCTGGATTTTATTACAATAAACATGATTTTGTGTTTTTCTGGGTGAAAGTATTGATGTATTTATCTAGCACTTAGTGCATGTCATGTAGTGGCCCAAAATGCTGTGTACTGGGCCTGGCTACAGACTAGGTTTTGAGACGCATCTGGAACATAATACATGTTAGTTTGTGTTTTGTGTGCAATGCAATGGCTCAGAAATGCTTTCTAGGTGGGTAAGATTTTGGACACATCTGATAAACGTGAATTTGTATGATTGAGTATCAGCCTATTTATTTATCTAATTCATGCAATGCTCAAAAAAATATGCTTGTGCTGGAGAGCTGTTGGCTCTTTATGGTCATTGTAGTTTTGTGACTCGTAGCTTTTTCCCTGAAATCATCTGGATGACTTTGATCCTCTAAGCAAAAGACCATCTGATACACATCTGATTTAAATTCAAGTGCTTTTTCAAATTAAGTTGTTTTGCAAAATTTAGTTTTTTAATGTGTTTTTGAAGAAATTAATGAACCTGTAAGTGTTTCACCGGATGTTTTCTGTGATATTTATCAAGTCCACCAGAGACTGGTCTGTGTAAATATGTGCTGTAAACACATGCATATGTGCACTGATGAGTGTAATATCATATGTGTGTTATGCATTACTCAGATTCTCATGTCCAAGAATAAGTTCTCAGCCATGTAATGCATGCTCTTGCTCTGCCTTTATTTATTTTTTTAAATGATTTGAAAGAGTAATCTTTCACCTGCTTGTCAAACCAAAAAGTACAATGGTTAAGGATGTTTTATGGATATCTATACTGTATAATGTTAAATAAAAATGGAACTTTCTATTCATCAAAGAATTCTGAAAAAATGTATCACTGGTTGTACAAAAATATGAAGCAGCACAACTGTTTTCAACATTGATAATAATAAAAAATGTCTCTTGAGCCGCAAATCATATCAGAATGATTTCTGAAGGATCATGTGACACTGAAGACTGGAGTAATGATGCTGAAAATTCAGCTTTGATCACAGGAACAGATATTCTAAACTAATAATATTTCACAATATTACTGTTTTTACTGTGTTTTTGATTATTTAATTGCAGCATATGAGATTTTTCACACACAAAAAATAATTTCTTACGAGCCCAAACCTTTAAGCACTAGTATATGTTGAAGTGCAATGCTATTAACGTCTGATACTAATAGAAATTAAGTGGAATTAAGATTTGCCCCAGGAATTAAGTTTTGAGCATGTAAAACAAATGGTTGATGTTTCATCCATTTATTTGAAATCCTTCACTTGAATGAATGAATGACTGAAATAAATTCTCAATTTAAACATTTGGCGGTTGTTGTTACCTATTAAAATCAAATCAACTATCAGATATAAAAGTAGCTGTAAAAAATGTGCAAGATCATACCATGGTACTGACATAATACAACCTTTGTTAAAGTTAGGTTATAAAAATATAACTGTTCATTGTTAGTTCATGTCAGCTCAGGTCCATTCAATAATATTAGCACAGACAGAGACTGTTGGAATTAAAATGAAAGTTTAATAAATGTTCATGTTAACAAACGTAACCTTATTGTAAAGTGTTACCATGATTTTTAATAACCATCCATAAGAAGGTGGGTTAATATTATTATGTTATAATATGATATCTCGAAGGCTCAGTCACCTGTGCATCGGTGCACAAACTAGGATGTGGTTTGTTTGTTTCCTGATCATTTGCTTGTACTAATTCTTCCACTCCACCTCCTGCATGTCTGGATCTTGTGTCTTTCTTATGCGGCCAAGCAGTACTTGGGTTATTTGCCAAACCAGACGTGGCCTTAGGTTTGTGTATACTCATTCCTAGTATTTTGATTTGTCATTTATATGTCCTTTATCTGGGCAGCTGTGCTCTTCCTTCCCTGTTGACCTTCATAATTTTTCCACCCCTCCACCATCTTGGGATCTCTTTGGCTTGTAGCTCTTTCTGGCACGAATCTTATCATGGCAGTGGTGTCGTGCGCTTCCAGTGCGCAGGTTATTATGGCTGGAGAACACGAGTGAACCTGGGCTGTTTCGTCTAGTCACTGTAATGAGGTTTGAAGACCAGATGATTCTTTGAGACAGGTTTTGTAATGATGATTCATATTGGTCTTGTCGGCTGCTGATACTGTATTCTCATGTGCTGAAGAAACGGGGCCATTTGGCTGCGGCATCGATGATGGATTCTGTCATCGGGCTTCTGGTGCCAGATCATGTCAAACATGATAAACTAAAGGAATGGTTAATTCACCCAAAAAATGTAATTCTTTCATTATTTAGTCACACTCTCATGTTGTTTTCTTTTTTTCCCCCAAATTCAGCAATAATTCAGCTGTTAAGCTCCAAAACAATGGCACAAAAACCCATGTATAACTAACTAATGCACAATGATGGGTCTTATGAAGTCATACAAGAGCTTTGTGTGAGGAACAGACCCACATTTAAATTGTTATTCATTGAAAAGAACAGGTAGGCTATAGAATATTGAATTAATCTTAGAAGAACATTATTTTATACTTACTAAAGTTACATTTATTTGGTCAATAATAAAGTAAAAAAAGGTATGAATGTATTGTAATTGATTCCTGTGATGGTAAAGCTATATTTTCAGCATCATTACTCCAGTCTTCAGTGTCACATGATCCTTCAGAAATTATTATAATATGATGATTTAATGATCAAGAAACATTTCTGATTATTATCAATGTTGAAAACAGTTGTGCAGGAAACTGTGATGAATGTTTTTCAGGATTTTTGATGACTAGAAAGTTCAAAAGAACAGCATTAATTGAAATTGGATGTTGACTTTTGTTGAATAAATGTATTATTATTATTTAATTTTTTTAAATCTTCCTGACCCCAAACTTTTGAACGGTAGTGTGTGTTCAGTAGTCTATGTCACCAAATAGCGTACCGCACGATATACGTCACCTTTTCTCATTAATATTCATTAAGCTAGCGACGGTTGCTAGGGGGGTCAAACTCGCGCGTGTCACTCATGCTAGACGCATGTAAACAGTTTACGGACGAGATGTCTACTGAGCTAAACCTGCTAACTCTGTCCGAGAATGATGTCCCCGGTGCCAACTTCACTGGTATAGAAGTAGAAGAACATACAAATATTCAATTGAAGAGATGGCTTGAGTGTAGAGGGCTGAAAAAGACGGGAAAAAGAGCCGACCTGATCCAGAGGTAGATTGTTATCGACAGAATTTCTCCCCCAAAAAACATCGCCTTACGCCACTGACAGTGACATTTTGCAGTTTCAACAAGCTATCTTTTACCACCCTATGTCCTGTCTGTCATATATATTATGTCCTCTGGTTGTCTTACGTCTGACAGTTGTTGGGGGTAATTTATATTATTATTAATGTATTTATTTTTTGTTTAGCGATCGCTAATGCTACTTGGTCACAACCAACAACACTTAATGGGTATTTCATTGTTATTCATGATGATTTTAAACTATTAACTTTTGAATTAAAATGTTTAAAAGATCATTTCATGTGTATGCATGCATTTCATTAGTTTTATGTAAAATACATTTTGATCAAAAATTCCCAAGATATCAATTCTATGTTAATCTACTCATTACCTCAAAACTTAGAATATTTTCTATTATCTTTCTTTATTGCTTTCACTGTACATACAATGAAGGCAATAGTGCACAACTGTTCTCTTTGCAATTAACCTTCATTCTCTCTGTGGATATAGGTTATAAATTACCCCTATATGTAAACAAAAATGAAATAATAAATCCAAGTAAATGTTTATAGAAAATAACTTTTTACATTTTCAAAGTTCAAGTGTATATTTCAGAATGAAATTGAATGGGGTCACTTGTTGGAAATATGATTGCCTTTAAGCATCAAAGTAATATTGAGATGACCCCTCTAAATATTGATAGATTTTGGATTAAATGTGCAGAATTAGTAGAACATTTCACAACTTAAATAAAGCTTTAACATGTCTTCTTTTATTTACTTTGCCAACTGAACTTGAGCGAGCGCGCTTCTATGTTGACCCCCTTCCGGTTTACGTTGCTGACGTCACGCGGCCTTGCGGTCTAAAAATAGCACTCGTGCGGCACGCTATTGAATGTGTAATATTGAGGTCACAGTGGCATGTGAAAAATACTCATTGTATTTACTTGTATTTTATTTATTTTTTTTCTGTAGATTGTGTCGTCATTATTTTCTGAGACTAAAATAGATGAATGGAGCTAAACTGTCAGTGGCATCAGCTGATAATGAGCAGGAAACCTCTCATTGTACTTCCTGTTTGTCATTCTGACTCCCGCAGGAAGAAGCTGTGCTGAAGTTTGCCATGAAAAATGAAAATGGCTAAAAGAGCAGATACATTTTTTTTTTTGGTTTTAAGAAGCTTGAGCATAGTCAGATCTGAAGGATGGTGGACGTCTCGAGGCCGGGACACACCAAGCCGACGTCAAAGAACTAGTGGCGACGAAAGCCGACTGTGTTGTCGGTTGCGTCTCGGCCAAAAAGCCATGCTTGAACAACTAGCAACTGTTAACTAGCATGTGCGTTCGTGCCTGCGTGTAATGTATGATGATGTAAAATGTAAAAAGTTCTGTCGCGACGTGAAATATACGCAATGAAAGCCGACCAATCAGTTTGTGAACATATCCCCATGCCTTTAGGTTCAGTATCTTTAGGTTTGGTGTTAAAATGCCAATGTGAACGCTAAGCGGACCAGGACTAAAAGTTTTTTTTTTTGTGAAAAGAACTACAAGTGTGAACACATCCTAAGTTCTTGGTGTGCCTTTAAACCAGTAATACGTATGATCTTTTGGCTCTTTTAGGGTGGCATATGATCAGAAAACAATGACTTGATGGTCTCGTAAGATTCCAGGAGGATGCGTCACCATGATCACACCCCTCCCGAATCCGAAGCCTGAGTACCTGTGTGTGAATGTGTTGAGCGTGACACGTTTGTCTGTGTTTGTAGGAATGGATGAGCTGCATTCCCTGGATCCACGTCGGCAGGAGCTCTTGGAGGCACGTTTCATCGGGGCGGTTAGTGGAAACACAGGAGGAAGCACAGGGAGCGCGAGCGGCGGACCTAAAGTAATGCACACGCATGCAAACACACACATGTGCATCATCATGTAATTATAAGTTATTATTTATATTTAATTCATTTGAATATAATTTAGATATGTTGATACTTTCTCTAAAATGGCAAAATGGGTTATTTTTGTTTTCTTTAAACTGAATCATTCAAGCATCATTCAACTAATTAAACAATGTTCAATGTATAAAACAAGTATAAAGCTATTTGAAAAGTTTTTCAGACACTAATTTCGTTTTAATTTTTCTCTAAATGAACACCAATAAGAATCTGCTCATTTTATGTGCATCAATTCAACAATAGATAGTAATAAAAAGCTAAATTTACCTACATATACATTTTTTTCGGTAAAGGATTGAAACGTCCAATGCATGGACTTCTGAATCATTGAATAAAAGAATCGATTCACTTGAATCGATTCACTTTGAAGTGAACTGAACTTACCAAGCCTAACACAGTTTTCGCTTTTGTATACTCTATTAAAGACTCTATTAAAACCATATTTCGTAACACTCACATACTTGCAAGAACCCAAGATGAGACTATTGTAATGACATTAGAGTCATAATATTGCTTAAAGGGGACCTATTATGTCTTTTTTCAAAGTCTTAATCTTGTTTTTGGGCTCTGCTAGAATAGGTTTTCATGCTTGAATGTTCAAAAAAACTAATTTTCACATATTCGACATTGTCGTAGCGAGCATCTCTCTTCCCAGTCTGTCAGTAACGCTTAGTTTAGTTCCTGTCTCTATGAAGCCCCTCCTGGAAAGCGCAGTGTGCTCTGATTGGTCGGCTGGATCAGTGTGTTGTGATTGGTCAACCTCTTCAAGCATGTTTGGGAAATGTTACGCCCCGTACCATAACAGCAAGTTTCAACACACTACTAACGCAACTCAGGCCTCACCTGCATATGCCTTGGGCTGGAATTATTTAAATGAGGAATATTGTGACACGTTCGTTCCTGGAAGAAAATTCAAGACTACAAGGGGTTTCAGGGAGTTCAAGAGAGAAACAGTGCGCACTGATATAGAGAATAACGCCCTTCAGACTTTTTCATGCTCAAACAGCAACATTACAACCTAAAGAAAGTTAAACATGTAAAAAAGCATTTAGGGGACCCCTTTAATTTTCTTTTACCGGTGAAATCAGTGTGAATATTTTGAAAGATTTTAAGCTCTCTGTCACGACCTGGACTAAACCTGCTTTATATTGTCTTAATCTTTTTCTTTTTCTTTTTTTAGGGTTTGAACAATAACGAATGTTCTAGTCACAGTTTTGGCAGCCTGGGGTCATCTAGTGACAAGGAGTCCGAGGTGAACTTTATGGACATGTATACTCAAAGATTTGACATTTATATTTATAGCTTTATATTGATTGAACGGATCTGTTTCAACAGTTTGTCCATGTGTTTAAAAAGTACTTTTTTTCATTCCCATAAAGTACTCTGACATAAAGAAAGGAGGATCGCCTGCCTATTCAGTAAGTTTGATGATTATATATATATATATATATATATATATATATATATATATATATATATATATATATATATGTATATGTATATGTATGTATGTATGTATGTATATATGTAAAAAATAGTTATGTGATATAATATCTTAGATGTTAAAGTTGATGTGCCATCATTTTAAAGCTGTAGTGGAGAGAAGATTTTCAGTAATAAATTATTTTTGAGTTCCTTCCTCCTGCAAAGCAATTTTATTCTTTGTTTTCTTAGTGCATAACTCTTATGAATTGCTTTTTTGATTGTTTGACTGTCATTTTGAAGCTTGACTGCACCTGTCCATATTCACATTTATTACATTGAAAGAGCAGGATAGTAATAAAAAAAAGTCAAATGGGTTTGGAATGACATGGTAAATGATGTTTGGAATGCAGAGTGTGTGTCTGGAAGCCTCTTTGGTGAAACTTTTACAACTCCTTTGAGGCCTGAATTCAGCTTTAGATGGATCTTTCCCAAAGCATTTATATTGATTTAGTGAATGGAAGAACTGATTGAATAAAATAGTAATGCTTTTCCTGTTTTCCCAAGACTCCAGAGAAGAAGCACTCCGAGTCATCCAGGGGAAGAAAGAGGAAGGTTGATAACCAATCAGAGAGCAGTCAAGGTAACGTTGACTTCCTGTGCTTATGAATGAAGCATTTCTTAACGAGACACAATAGTTTGTTTGACAACTACATTTTTCAGTTAACAGACCTGCATTTTGGAAACGTCCAGGATCAGAGTTTGTTGGGAAATACAGCATTAAATTTTTAGCATGGAAATAATGCAGTGCACTCACAGAAAAGTGATTGTATCCATATTTTTTTTTTTTTACCTTTCAGGAAAGTCTTCCGGCCGAG
This sequence comes from Scardinius erythrophthalmus, assembly GCF_964197995.2. Lineage (NCBI taxonomy): Eukaryota > Metazoa > Chordata > Actinopteri > Cypriniformes > Leuciscidae > Scardinius > Scardinius erythrophthalmus. The sequence continues at coordinate 39,555,117 of NC_138232.1, forward strand.
GGCCCAAGATCAGCGATTATTTTGATGTGAGTAAAGCTTTGTGCGGATGACTCTGCGTTTAGTCAGCTGTGTATTAAATGTCAGTCAGGTGTCAGAGCTTTTAGTCAGAGTACTGCTGCTTTTCCATTGTGTAATGGCTGCTCGCTTTAGGAGATGTTTTGACTTGTAGAGTTGTGAAATTGGTAACATTGTGATGACGCCACACCATGTCTCCTTCCTGAAGTTCCAAGGAGGAAACGGATCAAGTCCAGTCAGGGGTCTTCCTCCGGTCCTGCGCTCGCCACAGAACTCTCACTCTGCACCTGGGGCTATCGTAAGTCGTGAGGAAGGTCTAAACGTCAGCATGGATCCAGTGATGCTTATTTTTATTAATGTCGCTGTTTTTCACTCTTCAGGTCAGACAGAACAGCTCCTCACCCACCAGCCTGTGTTTCATAGATCACATGATGAATTCAAAACAGCTTAGCAGCAGAAGTGTCCAGGTAATACTTGCGTCACTATTGCTCATGCACTATCGTATATGCTCTGCTCTTTCTGATTCTGTTAAACTTGTCAGTCTGCAGGACACTGTTGTGCACTGCTCATAGGTGTGCACTTTGAGACACTGATTCACGTGCACTGATTCTGTTAAACCTGTGCATTGCACGCTTGGACAGTGAAACGTGCGCTGCATACTGTGACACTTTCATTGCACACTGCCATTTTTAAATAAGCACTGCATGCTCTGCTGTTAAATGTGTGCACTGTTAAACAAGGTCAACATGACACCGTTGCACAATGCACACTGAATATTACTGTCACTGTTTAACTTGCACTGCACACTATCGCCGCTTTCCGACCAAGTAGTTACAGGAACTTAGTTCTAGGAACTGTCCACTTCTAAATAGTTCTAAGAACTACTCTCCCCCAAACTCGGTTTTGCGGTCGCACTGGCCAAGTGGCCATAGGAAGGGGTAAGGGAGTGACACAAGCACAGTGACTTTTATTTTGACGGCGAGACGGACCTTTATTTTGACGGCGCTGAGAACGCCAGAGCAAACAATGCTCGCATTCTCTGTGTTTATTAGTTAGCGATCTGTCTAACACCGTACTGTTTAATATGTTATTAGATAGAACTGTTATAGAAAGTAGACAGTATATGAAAAAAGGTTATTAGCCTATGCCGTGTGGTTGATGTCCAGTGTTGCTAGCTGGGCACCCTACTCTGAAGTAGGACCTAAATTAGTTCCTACAAATGGAGTTCCAAGAACTAAAATCGTTCCTAGTTCCTGCGGTGCCAACACGCCGACATCAGGGTACTTTAGCCAATAGTTCTAGGAACTGTGAAAGGGTTCCTCCGGTCGGAAAGCGGCTTATGACTTGCACTGCACACTTCGTCACTGTAATGTGCATTCCACACTGACATTTAAATATGCACTGCATACGGTGACACTGTTAAGTAGTTCAAGGTTATTTGTCACACATGTGCACTGCATGCTCTGGCACTCTAAGCTCACTCTCACACTGATGCTCTTAAAAATACACACTGTACACTATGATTCGTTTACATTAATAATTGCACTGTACAGTGACAGTTCAACAGGCACATTGTGATACTTTTAAAAAAATATTCATTGCACGCCCTGACACTGCCTTGCATACACTGCACACACTGTTAAATAAGCACTGCACACACTGGTGCTATTAAATGTGTGCATGGCTGGCACTGATAAACAAGGTCAACATGACACTGTTTAACAGAAGCACTGCATGCTCTGAAGCACTATATAGTGAGTGACGCTGTTAAGTGGTTCTTGGTCATTCTGCTCTGGCACTGTTAAATGAGCTCACTCTCTAAAAATTGACATGGTTACATCATAATTTGCACTGCACAGTGACGGTTTAACAGGCACACTGTGACACTGTTAAAAATATTCATTGCACGCTCTGACACTGCAAAACTTACACTGCTCACTGGCACTGTTAAATAAGCACTGCACACACTGATGCTGTTAAATGTGTGCAATGCATGCCCTTGCACTGATAATCAAGGTCAACATGACACTGTTTAACAGAAGCACTGCATGCTCTGATGCTGTGAAATGTGCACTGCACTTAAGCACTATATACAGTGTCGCTGTTAAGTGGTTCAAAGTTCTTTGTCACGTGTCCACTGCATGCTCTGGCACTGTTAAATGAGCTCACTCTCTAAAAATGTACACGGTTACATCATAATTTGCACTGCCCAGTCACAGTGACAAACCGTTCACTCCACACTGACACTGTTAAATAAGCACTGCATATGCAGATGAAATGCATGCGTGCTCTGGCACTCTTAAACAAGTTCACTTTCAAACTTTGATGCTGTTAAACATGCGCACTTCTCTGACACTGTTTTTATACACTTTTTAAATATGCACACACTAGGGCTGTGAAACGATTAATCGCGATTAATTGCATCCAAAATAAAAGTTTGTGTTTACATAATATATGTGTGTGTACTGTGCATAATTATTTTGTTAAAATAAAACACACATATGCATCTATATATTTAAGAAAAAATTTGTATTTATATATAAAATATTGATATTTATTTATAATACAAGTGTGTATATATATATATATATATAAGCAACTATTTCTTAAATATATGCATATGTGTATATTTATATTTACGAAATAATTGTGCACAGTACACACACATATATTATGTAAACACAAACTTTTATTTTGGATGCAATTAATCGCGATTAATCGTTTCACACAAGTAGCGCACACACACACACACACACTTACATTATTAAACGTGCACTGCACATACTCCAAATACTACATACTCTGACGCAGTTATATGTGTGGTGTACTATGTGTTCTGATGCTATTAAACACGCTCGCTTGCACTGTGATGCACAGTTTACTGTGACTTGATAACACATGATGACATGGATAGGATATTCTCTCTCAATCTCTGTTGTTATTTTCATTCTTTATTTCTCTTCCCTTCTCTGCTCTCAGACGGATTTGACACTGTTGAAACTGGCTGCGCTTGAGAGCAATAAGAATCTTGACCTTGAGAAGAAAGAGGGCAGAATAGATGATCTACTCAGGGTGAGTAACAAACAGACGAGCATCTGAGTGTCACCTGTCCTTGAGATTTCTTTTTATGTAGAAATCGCAAAGTGCCATTTTGAGTTCAGAAATTGAGTGGTTTTGATATTTTCTCCCCAGGCGAACTGTGACCTCCGCAGACAGATAGATGAGCAACAGAAGCTGCTGGAACGTTTCAAGGAGCGTCTGAACAAATGCACTACGATGAGTAAAAAACTCCTCATTGAGAAGGTGAGCTGTGTTTGATATGCTCACAGCTGCTTATTTCTAACGTGTCAGGGGTAGTTGAGTGACTCTTGAGTGTGTTCTTGTCTTCCCAGAGCACTCAAGAGAAACAGTCCTGCCGGGAAAAGAGCATGCAGGACCGGCTGCGCCTGGGGCACTTCACCACAGTCCGGCACGGAGCGTCCTACTCAGAACAGTGGACAGATGGATATGCCTTCCAGAACCTAGTCAAGTAAGAGTCGCACACTCAATCAGTGTGGCTTAGTCTGGGACGGAAAAAGTGTAGAAATGGACCGTCATCATTTAGGACTTGACCTGGACGCCAGTGTGCTGCTATTCAGTTTGACGCAATGTAGTCTCACAATGTAACCAGACCTGCTGACGGCAGAAGGACTAGACTCCATAGCGGCTTTCATTGGCCAAGGACCGCCCAGAGGCCGTTTGACTGACATGAAAAGCAGCCAATCACAGTTAGTTTTGTTTAGCATCATGTTTAGGGGCGTGAAAATATAAAGTCAATGTCTCAATGATAACAGACATTGATTCTTGGATGTCTTTTAATGGATCTATGCTGTGAACTTGATCCTGATAAGCGCTTATTGTCACAGTTTTAAACTAGATGGATTTTTTTTTTTTTCTTTTATGAGGTGCAGGACTTGACATGACCTTTTTTATATTATCTCATAATTTGGCAGCAGGAATATTAGGCTGCTGTCACTTTAAGACCTGATGCACATGCATTCATACATTCTGTTCTCTTTCTCAACTGTTTAAACTAAATAAATCCTTCCGCATTAGCCCGGATGAGGTGGTTTGGCCATCTGTGGTTTGGCGTCACAATGACTTTGTTGCGTTCTTTAAGTCTGTCCAGGAACACACACGTCTCCCAGAGATCCTGGAGAATTCAAAGAATCAGATGACGACTTTGAAACTCTCAAAATGTTTCCCTTTTCGTGTGCCTTTAGCTGCGTTCACACTGCCGTCGCTGCATGTCCTCAGTTCAATGGCGTCAACACATGAGTACCACCGTATGTACACAGAGACATATCATAAATTATATTGTAGTTGCTGACTGCTAAAATTAACCTGTCCTCCATCTTGCCTTTGGGTGCTTCTCATTTCTTATTTGTGCATCTTCGTTTCATTTCCTCGCGTCTTACATCGTGTCCTATCCAGATGCGATGCGATAAGATTCCAGCGACAAATAATTTGTCTGTCCACACTAGACGCGACTGCGAGATGCGTCGAAAATCAATCAAAACCCACAGCCAATCAGAACAGCGTGTGGGCGGAGTCTCGCGGCACCAGAGTAACGGCACTCGCTAGAAAATGGATGAGTAGCTACATAATCAAATTCACAAATATTACACCATTTAAACATTATTAAAAATACATAGGCTACTGAGTTACTAAAACAATCTTTGTCAGATAATACACTTTGTTCACAGTTTGAACGTTCTTGTTTCCATATGTTTAATTTCAAGATCTGAGGTGAATTATTCATTGTTGATTTTTCAGCTACAAAGCTGGAGCACTAAATGATATTCAAAGTCACATTACACGCTTTAACATTAAATAAAGCACATAAACAGTACCTGAGATTATCATCAACACACTTTGTGTTTGTTGTTCCAGCGTGACGTCGCCAAAAAATAGAAACCGTTTCTAAAATAAAATCGTTGCGGCTGGTTAGGACAAAAACTCTGATTAACATGGAAAATATACCTTAGTTAGGACACGGTGTTAGCTCTACTCCTCTTTAGGATGCGAGGGAAGGATAGACCTGTGTGTCCTCGCTCATGACTCCTCAGAAAGCATCCTCACTCCTTGTGGGGCAATTAGAGAATTGAGATGCCCTTAAAGACGTCTGGTTTGATCGGTTTCTGGGTCACGGGCTGGAGGTTGTTAGCCTGGTCCTACCAGTCACTCGTACATTTCATTTGTACAGAGAGTCTGGCCACTCTCCATTGACAAATGTTAACTTCCTTGAAGGCGGGTACTCTGTTGAAGTTTAACTGGATCTGCCATAACCAATCGCTAATGTTTGGTCGTGACGTAACCCTACAACTCAAACTAGCGTCATCGTTCTCAGCCACTCCCTCTGTTCGCTGATTGGACCGGTAAAACTTTGGCCGGAGAGAACCCAAGAATACACCGCAAACCCAGACGGAGTACTGAAGGAAAATGAAAATTGAGCGGAAGTACGTAGGAGGGCGGAGCCAGGCTAGGAGGACGTGGGAGTCAGGAAATGAGGAAGCATCAATTTGAGTATTGAGAAGCACCCACTGACACTCTACTACAGGATGTAGTGACGGGTCACATGCACTCCACTGACTTCACTCCTATTGGTTGTCGCTTCCGAAAGTCGCGCTTCATTAGCATAAAGTTAAACATGTCTCAACTTTGTTGCATATCTACAAGCTACATCCTGTTGCCAGAAATGGCTAGCTCTCCATTGAAATGAATGGGATCATGTAGCTTTGTCATGCGTATCATTGGTGGTGTGAACCGAGCTTTATGCATCAGATGTTCAGCCAACGGTCTGGGCGTGACATCTGAGGCTGAGACTAGACGAAATGTGGCATAAAGCATTAAGTTAATGCACTGACCTCAGCTCTAACCCTAATTTACAGAATTTGACATTATATTTAGTCTGTAAATAATTCTAGAAATGAAATCCAGATGGGATATTGGTGAACTTTTAATGAATTAATTAAATATTGAATTTTTGTACAAACATTAGTGTTAATGCATTGTACATTAGTTTGGATTAAAGTATCTGCCATTGTAAATAATAAAATAGGGCGAGTCTTTTCTGTCCTGCATTTGCCTGTTATTATTTTTTTTATTGGGGTTTTAATATTTTTCTATTTCTGTTTTAATAGGCAGCAAGAGTGGATAAACCAGCAGAGAGAAGAGATTGAGAGGCAGCGGAAACTTCTAGCAAAGCGCAAACCTCCCAGCACCCCCTCCTCCCAGAGCCCGACCCCCAATGAGTCCAAACAGAGAAAGACCAAAGCCGTCAATGGAGCTGACAACGACCCCTTCCTCAAGCCCAGCCTGCCTACGCTGTGAGATATTAACACACACACACACACACACACACACACACACACACACACACACACACACACACGCATACTCGTTTCTTGCCTTCGAAATGCAGACTTCCCATTGACTTCTAATGTTATTAAAATTAGATAATTAGGACACAATTCATCATTTTTAAGATCATTATACAAGCATGGATGATTTATAGAAGCAGAAAAGGCTGATAAAGAAAAAAGTCAATGTTTTCTGCAATATTGTCTTCAAAATGGTTCTATTATTGAAATGCTTCTGTATTGAATGTGCAGATTGACTGTGGCAGAGTATCATGAGCAAGAAGAAATTTTCAAACTGAGACTGGGTCATCTCAAAAAGGTTAGTTTCTCTATATAAACAATACACACACACACACACACACACACACATCACACACACAGTCATGAGCATCAGAGTAATATGGTTAAAAGGCAGTGAGGTCTTGCAGAAAGGATGTTTTAAGCTTTCTTTTTGTCCTTTCACTGGAATCTGTCATTCATACTTGAGTATGTTAGTATGTGCTCAAGTGTGTGTGTGTGTGGTCCAGTTAAATCCTATGGTATAGGGACAAAATGTCCCCACAAAGATGGCAATTTCCGAAATCCTTGTCCTTGTGGGGACATTTTTTGGTCCCCATGAGGAAATCGGCTTATAAATCATACAGAATGATGATTTTTTTAAATTGTTAAAATGTAGAAAGTTTTGTGTGATGGGTAGGTTTAGGGGTATGGTTAGTGTGTAAGGGGAGAGAATATACAGTTTGTACAGTATAAAAATCATTGTGTCTATGGAAAGTTCCCTTAACGCATGAAAACCCAACGTGTGTGTGTGTGTGTTCAGGAGGAGGCAGAGATTCAGGCGGAGCTGGAACGGTTAGAGCGCGTGAGGAATCTGCACATTCGAGAACTTAAAAGAATCAACAATGAGGACAGTTCTCAGTATGTACCGCCCATTACATATAATTATTTCAATGAAATCTTAAATATTGTTTTTGGAGATTTGAAATATGGGGATGGAAAGAGCTGAGAAACACTGCAGATAAAATGCACTGCCTACATGCATGTAAATGCATCAGAGACACGCTGTGCCGCTGTCAATTATTGCATGTGTTTTTTCTATCGGCTGAACACAAGAATCAGCGATCAATTTTGAGAGTGTGCTACACTGTGCTGAATTAAAAAGTCTGGGTCAACATTTTCTGTTTGCTCCATAATGTGCTTCTGAAAAGAAATAATAACACTCTTAATCTCAGAATATCTTTAAGTTGTGAATATGCCTGGTGTGTTTGTAGGTTTAAAGACCATCCAACCCTTAATGAAAGGTATCTTCTGTTACACTTGCTGGGAAGAGGAGGTTTCAGTGAAGTTTATAAGGTATTTAGTTTTTTATTATTAGATGCACTTTCATACAGTTTGTGTTCTCTCCTGTTCGACACAATATATTACTGTTCAAAAGTTTTTTTTTAAGTTTTTTTAAATTTAATTGAAAGAAATTAATGCTTTTATTCAGCAAGGACACATTAAATTGATTGAATGGCAGATTTCTGTTTCAAATAAATGCTGTTCTGTTAAACTTTTTATTCATCAAAGAATCCTGAAAACATGGTATCACAGTTTCCAGAAAAATTTGGAGCAGCAAAACTGTTTTCAACATTGATAATAATCAGAAATGAGCAGCAAATCAGCATATTAGAATGATTTCTGAAGGATCATGTGACTGAAAACACAGTAATGATGCTGAAAATTCAGCTTTGATCACAGGAATTACATTTTACTATATATTCACATGGAAAACAGTTATTTAAAATTGTAATAATATTACACTTAATTACTGTATAAAGTAAAGTAAATTTTATGTACTTTATTTTTAAAAATAAATGTAGCCTTGGTGAGCAGAAGAAATGGAAAAAAAATCATTAGTGTACATTAAAGTCAACAACAAACCATTTTCACAACCCATTTTACTTCTGTGATCTGACATATTTCATTGAGAAATATGTAGAACAGGACTTGATTTTATCAAATATTATTATTAGATCATGGAACTGTTACAAAGCAGTTTTTATAGCATTTTGTTAAATAAATGCAGATATTTATATTAGCATTCATATTGTGAATTATTCTCAGTAACACCAGAAATCTATATATTTGTAAATCTGTAAATAGAGAAACTGATAAGCCTGAACCATTGTAAAACTGCACGCAGCTTTGCATTGCTTAATGCAAACGGCAAATGCAATATCATAAAAATATTTTCAAAAAAATTATAGTAATATAAAACATGTGGTTACAGCTGTGGCATGAAACACCCAATCATTAGAAAATGTTCACAGACAGCATAGACTAATTAACCTTACTAAATTAGGTCTTATTGCCTAATGAACTGTTTTCTGTCATTGTGTGAAGGCATTTGACCTGTTTGAGCAACGATATGCTGCTGTGAAGATCCACCAGCTCAACAAGAACTGGAGAGAAGAGAAGAAAGAGAACTACCACAAGTATGTCACCCACCTTTTTTTTTCCTTTCTCTCCCTCCCAAGTTTTTCACGCTCATTTGTTTGCGTCCACTCCAGACATGCCTGTAGAGAATACAGAATCCACAAGCAACTGGACCATCCCAGAATAGTCAAACTTTACGACTACTTTTCTCTGGACACTGACACGTAAGCATTTTCCATATAGTCTTTTTTGTGCATTTTTACTTGCTCTAGTTTTTGCAGCTATACAAATGCTGGCTTGATGTGTTTCTGTTGTAGATTCTGCACTGTTCTCGAGTTCTGCGAGGGGAACGATCTTGATTTCTATCTGAAGCAACACAAGCTGATGTCTGAGAAAGAGGCTCGCTCCATCGTCATGCAGATAGTCAACGCCCTCCGATACCTCAATGAGATCAAACCGCCCATCATCCACTACGACCTGAAACCGGGTGAATGCAACACGCACAATTTACCTTTGTGTGGTGCGGGACGAGTTTTGAATTGCGGGATGAAAGATACTGGGGGTGTGTTCACACTTGGCATGTTTGGTTGGATTAAAACGAACCCTGGTCGTTTAGTGCGGTTCATTTGAATAAGTGTGAACGATGCCATCTGAACCAAACAAGTGGACCAAGACGCTGAAAAGATGGGTTTCAGAACGCAACACAGACCAAAGACATGTAAATGCACCAAAAACAGGATATGATGTCACAAGATGTGACCCTAAAAAGGACAGAATGCTCAAGCATACCTGGTTTTTCTCATCATAGTCTCGATGTTGCTCATCACAGTTCAGTTCAGGCATCAGAACCGCGTCTCCTCACTGCAGATCCTGGTTTGTGTGACGGAGGGATTCCTGACGCTATTTTGACTCCTTTACACATTTTATAAGCTCTTCACGAGTTCTCAGCTGGTCAGAATACCATCATATGTAGCTACGCACATACAGCGAGTGCATTTATCCCAGAACACAGCATTGTTTAGGATGTTCGGTAAGTTCTGTCATGAAATATGTATGTACCAAGCCAACCAATCAGGTTGTGAACATATCCCTATGCTTTTAGGTTCGGTGTTAAAGTTTTTTGGTCCGGTCCAAACGAGCAAGTGTGAACACACCCTAGTATGTGTACGGGAAGCGGGAGAAAGAAACGACAAATTATAATTATCTAATAATAACAGCATACACAAATCTACTGGAGATCTGAAGCATCATTTGTGTCTGGAAAGTGGAAAAAATGGCCTATAGACACCAGAACGAGACAAAATCCAACCGGACCGGGACTGAAAAATCTGTGTAGACCTCTTCCTGCGGGCGGGAACGGGACAAAGCGGGAGTGGGATAAAATCTAACATATTTTTGACAGGAGCGGGATTGAAAAATCCTTCCGGCACAGAGCTCGACTACAGAACATGGCTGTGTCCGAAAGCTAAAAACGTTGCCTCAATAGGCGGCATACGGTGCTACAAAGACAAGAAGACACGTCCGAATCCAATAATCGTGTCAAATCCTGTCTGAGATCCCTTCATCTGATCGATTTTTGAAGGCATCATAGATGCATCCTTCCCTGCCTTTAATGTCCCACAATCCTGTGCGTTCCATTCCATGACCCTTGAGCTAAAAAAAATAAAGATGGCGCATGAAAGTTGCAGTTGATGGTCAGTTTGTGTGTAAATGTAAAACTTTTTCCACTCCATTTTTAGTGAGAAATTACTATTTTAGTAATTCAATATTCGCTTAGTTATCACCAAAGCTCTCTCTGTTTTGTTGTAGATCATTAAACCGTTACGCTGCCTCAGAGTCTGTCTGAAATCAGTTTCGTGAGGAATCTCGTGCACAAACGCTGCTTGGCAGGTTATCACCTGATAGGGCAGCGAGGCAACAAGTCCCTAAGCTTTCGGACACGGCCCATGTCCTCTTTCATTCACACACGTGAACTCTTCTCAGAGACTAGCGCAGGTCTTGTAGCTCATGGTGTGGATGATGAATTGGTGCAAAAAATGCTCCTTTTAAGGATGGTTTACATTTTATGCATTTGGCAGACGCTTTTATCCAAAGTGACTTGCATTGCATTTCAAGGTACACATATACATTCTTATCAGTTCTTGCGTTCCCTTGGGAATCAAACCCATGACCTTGGCGTCGCAAGCACCAACACTCTACTGTTCGAGCTACAGGAAAGGTTTTGATTGGTTGATTTGTTATTTGTCATGTAGGCTGTATAGGAAGTATGTTTTTTTGTTTTGGTTGCTCAGGAAATATCCTGTTGGTGGATGGGACAGCGTGTGGGGAGATTAAGATCACAGACTTCGGCCTGTCTAAAATCATGGATGATGACAGCTACGGAGTGGACGGGATGGACTTGACATCACAGGGAGCCGGAACCTACTGGTCAGTGTCCAGCTAAAAACTCAGCGCTTTCTAGTGCATATTACTTCTGTGCTCCCCCAAGAACTCAATCCCATGTCATTCCTAACATATTTTGTATTGTGGAACAGAAAATGTAGGAATCAGCTCTAAAAGGACGAAATAGCTGCATAAATTTGTGAGGAACAGACCAGCTGTTCTCCACTGAAAATCGTTTCCTCTGTCATAGCTCTCATATCAAATATGAATGACAGTAACGTCATGCATCAAACATGCATCTGTTTTTGCATATACATTTATGCATTTGGCAGCATTATCCAAGGCAGCTTACATTTTATTTAAAGTGCACCTTTTTATCTGGTCATGCATTTTTCCTGGGAATTTCTCTATGACATCAGAAGAATTATATGGACCACCTTTATACATTGACATTTTGACATTTTAGAGTGAAACTTAAGATTCTTAAATTTCTCTTTTTGTTTTTTTTAGAAAAATCATGTTAAAATGTATGCATCAAATATGATCCATCAGGCTTATGAGGAACGTTCATTTGTTCATCTGTCAATCATCATTGTATTGCATTATACATTTTGCTCCCCAGAGTTAAAACTGCAGAGCTTTGATCATAAAACTAAGCATAGAGTGACAAGTGATATTTAATAAACTTTAATTAACTTTAATAAAAAAGTTGATTTTTCTGACTAACATTTTAAATATATAACAAAACCAAATGTTCTATTTATTTATTTTTTTTTGTAGGTATTTGCCACCAGAGTGTTTTGTTGTTGGTAAAGAGCCTCCAAAGATCTCTAATAAAGTAGATGTGTGGTCTGTGGGCGTCATCTTCTTCCAGTGCCTGTATGGACGAAAGGTCAGTCTCAGTGTTTAGGGCTTTTGTTCTAAACCGCATTTTAGGATGAAGCTGCATTAAATCTTTTGTCATTCTGTAGCCGTTTGGCCATAATCAGTCCCAGCAAGACATCCTTCAAGAGAACACCATCCTGAAAGCCACTGAGGTGCAGTTTCCTGCCAAACCCGTGGCTAGCAACGAGGCTAAGGTCAGTATTGCGCGTTTGTATGTTAAACGCATTAGGGCTGCACAATTGATCGCAATGAAACCGCACGCGATTTGGCAAAGGCTGAGATTATTTTATGCGTAGCTTGTCAGTGAAGTACGGCTGATCGGTAATAAATGCTGCTCCATTTGAACACCAGAGGGCGACACACACACACACACACGCTAAATATGCCCCGCCGCAGAAGTACAATAACACACATCATTCTAGGAAATCCCTATCAGGCATCATCGCTGAATAAGCAGAAGATTGAAACGCTTTGATTAAACATGACTAATAAACACACGACTGCCTTATTCTGTGTAAGAAGCACATCATCTCACAGAAGGATGAGCTCAGCTGTCGATATGAAGTGAGTTTGGAGTAAAAGCATGTTATTAAATGTTGTCTTTTGTTGGAAAAGAGGTTCATAAATGCTTCTCATGTTTGGAAAGATGTGTTGCTTTTTCAAATCTAATCCAATCCAATCCAACTTTATTTGTAAAGCACACTTAAAGGATAATTCTGGTATTTAGCACTTTGAGTCTCTTTTCTGGTTTGTTTTGGATGAACTAGAGTGGTGGACACAGAAATTTTGACGATGGGTCCTGTCTCGACTTTTTGACTCGTTTAGAATCGCCTTTGAACGCTTCAGAGTGGCTGGCTATGGGCATGCCTTTAACCCTTAACGTTCGTTTTCAAAACTGTGCAACTAACCGACTGGTTAGTGGTGTTCGTTGATGTTCCAAAACAAGTAGCGTAGCGAAATACAGTTTCTGTCGTGTTTTATTTGGCATTTTGTAAAATCCCATTGATTTCTGTTGAAGGACTCATTGCTTGTTGATATTACTGCGCTACCGGAAACGGAAAAGACGCTTCAGACTCAAATATCGAGCGGAAGTTTATACGCGGTTGTGAGGTATCTGAAAAAATAGTTCCACTATAGCAAATAACACGGATTGAAATCATACATTGTGCCGATATATTTGTTTTTAATCATCAACGAACATTACTAACCACTCGGTGAGTTGCACAGTTTTGAAAACGAACGTGAAGGGTTGTTTTAAGGACATGTTCGTCCATGCCCGTAGCCAGCCACTCTGAAGCGGTCAAAGGCGATTCTAAACGAGTCAAAAAGTGGAGACAGGACCCATCGTCAACATTTCTGTGTCCACCACTCTAGTTCATCCAAAACAAACCAGAAAAGAGACTCAAAGTGCTAAATACCGGAATTATCCTTTAAAACAACAGGTTGACCAAAGTGCTGGACATTGACATGATTTCGGAAAAGATGCACGTTATAAGTGACTCAAACTCGTAGTGCTTTCAGAAGGAGCAGCGTTTACAGAGCCGTACGTCACTGACAAGCTGCGCATAACAAATAATCGCAGCCAAATCGGTTTAAGTACGAATACATGTAAATTGCGATTAATCTTGCAGCCCTAAAACGCACGTGTGGGAACGACCGTCTGAGCTGTTTCTTGTCCTCCGCAGGCGTTTATCCGCCGCTGTCTGGCTTACAGAAAGGAGGACCGTTTTGACGTCCACCAACTGGGCAGTGACTCGTACCTCCTTCCTCACATGAGACGGTCCAATTCGTCGGGGAACTTGCAGGCCACGCCCGCCAGCCCCGCCTCTTCAGGAATAATCTCCTACTGATCTCATTGGCTGATCGATCGTGATTGATGGTTCTGATGGTGATTTCCCTCCCTTCAACACCTCGGGGTGGACAGGAAGGGGGAGGAGCTATGTATCAGCTGACAGGCTGTAGGACACACCCACAACGGCCACAGTGACTGCCATTGATATTGGGGCAGGAATGACTGACGTCATTTCCTGTGTGGATCCAGATGTCAGTCAGAGCTAGAACCATTTGAAAATGGATATTTGTTTTTTTTTTTACCCGAGGCATTTTGTGGAGTAGATTTGGGAGGGTTGCGCTAACGTGTTAGCTTCTTGTTGATATCCTCCCTGAGCTACGCCTCAGTAAAGGGGTGTTTTGTTTTGTGTAAGTGTGAAATTTAGAGGCAATTAATTGTAGTGTGATTGGAAATAGACGAACGAGTGTTTTAATGTGGCACAAAGGTGTCCGTAAGAATTTGTGTGTGTGTGTGTGTGTGTGTGTGTGTGTGTGTGTGCACCTGAGAATGGATGATTTACGCCACAGCGTTATATGTTGGCTGTTCATAACATACATGTGTGTTGGCCACAGATTGCAAGGTGTGTGTGTTTGGGTGTTACAAAATACTGTCTGTTTCACTTCAAAGCAACATGTATGAACATTGTCAGCTTATGTTTAAATGGGCGCAATATTTAAAAAATGTGGATGGATGAATCTATACAAATAACGTCCAGGTCATGTTTCACCCCAAAAACAATTAATTTTAATGTACATTAAAGAAATGAAGGCTGTTTCAGGACCATTAGGCACAGATTTATCGTGACACTATTTTGATTGAGTTTTACTGTATTTATATAATTCAACTTTATAACAGTAAAACTCATCAAAATAGTGTCACAATCTATATATCTCATACTACAATGATGTATGCGTACAATGTCTTTTCCATGCATTTAATTGCCATATATTGTCAAAAATGTGATTCTTTTAAGTCGCATAATTATTTATTAGGATTTTGGGGTGTAAAATGACCTGCACATGTTATATAGATCAGTTATTGATGAGACCAGTTTCACCTGGGCGTCCTGCATGTAGGAGGAGACGCCGTAAAGAGAGTCGTCTCAGTAGACCTCTCGAACCACACCTGCGTATTTAATGAATCCAACCCTGAGCAGGTTTTCATACTTTCTCCGTTTGTTTGTAGATTTTGTTGTCTGACGCAGCATCACCTCGCTGCTACCCGATGTTGCTTTAGTTCTATGATTTACTCAGAATCTGACCAAATATAAATTTGATTTATCCGGAAACAGCATGAAAAACAAACTCCATTGTGGTTGTGAATGAGGTGTGTTGTGAGTCTGAGGGTCTGAGCGTACGAGTGTGTGTTCGAGCAGACGGAAGGTGGGCCGGACCCCACCCTTGATCGTTTAACCCCTTTATGCCCAGACCCAGTGCTGTCATGTTGCTTAGCAACCCTCGCTGATCCCGGAGCCTGAGTCAGGTCAGCATCTCCGAATGACGTGGACCGGACCGCGATCAAACTCGTCAAAGCTTCCAGAGTCTGTTTTCAGGGGAAGAATCTCAGCTTTTGTTGTTTCCTCTCTCTCTAAATACTCTTTCAAACCCCAGAAGCAGTTTTCAGCTCAACATATTGGTGATCTGTCTCTAAAGTGCTGCTGCGATTGTAGAGAATGTAGCCAAAAGAGAAATAAACATTTTGAAAATATTTGGATGCATGTGCTTTCTTTCCTTTGGTGTTTGTGGTGACATTTCTTTTTGACATTTTCATGTGAAATCAGATCTGCTGTTGTTAACCAAAAGTTGGACTACACTTCACAGCCAAGTTGAGAGATCAGTCCGCAACTGACCAGGGAATTTACCAGCTGTTTATAATTACTGACAAACTATTGTATAGCATGGAAAAACACTTTCACTAAGAAGTATTTATGTATGTGTATATGTACGTATGTGTATACATATACACATATACAGTATCGGTCAAAAGTTTGGAAACATTACTATTTTTAATGTTTTTGATAGAAGTCTTTTCTCACCAAGGCTGCATTTATTTGATCAAAAATGCAGTAAAAACAGTAATATTGTGAAATATTATTGTAATATAAAATAATGGATTTCTATTTTAATATACTTTAAAATATAATTTATTTTGATGATGCAAAGCTGAATTTTCATCAATCCATTACTCCAGTTCTCAGTCACATGATCCTTCAGAAATCATTCTAATATACATCTGTGTATATATATATATACACGTGAATTTACCAGCTATTTGTAATTACTGACAATTACATTTTATAGCATGAAATTTATTTATTTTAAATACCTACTTTACAATACTTTCTAAATACTTCCTTACTAAAAAGTTACAGAAGTTGTTCAGTGTTATTTTACATTTGATTACTTTATTCAGTGTCTCTACCAGAAAAATACTGTTACTTGTCTTTAATAATATTTTACATTTATATTAGTTAGGCTAATCGTTTCAGCTGTGGTATTGAAATTGAAAAAGAGAATTATGAATTTTCACTGGTGTCTAAAATTTTGGTGTCATAACTGCCTGTTTTTTGCACACAAAAAAAGCCTGTAAAAGATAATTATGGCAGGCAAATTTTCTTGTCACCGGCCATTGGCAGGAGTGGCAAAAAGTTACTTTTAGGCCTTATGTATATAATATATATAGTATGTATATATTTTAATCTGACCCTACATTAGCACATACACCATGCTCTCTAAATATTAGCATAAACTACTGAAAACCTCATCGCTTAGGAATTTGCATAGGAATAGCAATTTGACACATATATATACACATATATATATATTTCAGTAATTCAACTTAAAAGGTGAAACTAATATATAGACTCATTACATGCAAAGTGAGTCATGCATTACATGCATCTCAAGCCTTTGTTCTAATTTTGACAATATTTTAATTTTCTGAGATTTTGAATTTGGGGTTTTCATAAGCTGTAAGCCATAATCATCAAAATTATAACAAATAAGGTTATTACTGATATTCTAATTTTTCGAATTTCACCTCTATCTATCTATCTATCTATCTATCTATCTATCTATCTATCTATCTATCTATCTATCTATCTATCTCATATATATATATCTATCTATCTATCGCTATCTCTCTATATCTCATATATATATATCTATATATATATCTATATCTCTATCTCTCTATATCTCACATATATATATATATCTATATATATATCTATATATCTCTATCTCTATATCTCATATATATATATCTATATCTATCTATCTATCTATCTATATCTATCTATATCTATCTACCTATCTATATCTATCTATATCTCTATCTCTCGATATCTCATATATCTATATATATATCTATATCTATCTATATATCTATCTATATCTATCTATCTATATCTATCTACCTATCTATATCTATCTATATCTCTATCTCTCAATATCTCATATATCTATATATATCTATCTATATCTATCTATATATCTATCTATCTCTATCTATCTATCTCTCTCTCTCTATATCTCATCTATCTATATCTATCTATCTATATATCTATCTATATCTATATACACACACACACACACACACACACACACACACACATCACTGCACCCAATACAAACTATATTTATACTTAACTGTGAGATAGATTTATAATCAATTCATAAATCCCTCATTTAGATTCAACAGGCAGAGACAGTGATAGTGTAAAACTGGGAAGTTTATTGCTTGTGTATGTTTGAATGAGAGATTCCTTCACAATCTTCAAACTGCACAAGCGCACATTCATCTGAATTGTGTTTCCGCCCATCTCGTCGGCAGAGCTATCTTACAGAGAAGTGTGTGAGCGAGAGAAACAAAGGCCCAGAGCCCAGTCTGACCACGTATAAAGAAAAATCAAAGCATTCGAAATGTGGCGCAAAGAAAGAAAAAAGGCCAGACGTTACATTGTAAAATCACATAGCAATTGGTAATTACAGGGAATGCTATACTAACGTTTGATTACAGGATATACAGAAAGAAAAAGCACGAGACGGCACAGATTCTGATGAGAGTGTAAACCAGACGTACAACAGTCGCGCTTTAACCTTTACTGTATGTTTTAATGTTAGATATCCGTCCACACGCTCCTTACCCTCGGACCTCAGACACTGGCATCTCTCAACAGAACCGTGTTTATCTCTCTGTGTGTGTTTGCACACTGGAATCTTTTTGTACTGAATAAATACAATAGCGACATACAGGGCCGTTACGAGGACTCCGGGGCCGTCTGCTGTAAGAGGGGCTCGGTGGGTACAGGTATGTCTTTGACCGCAGGGTTAGGTGTGGCATCCAGTATGAGCGCTGGAGTTTGCACGTTCGCTAAGGAGACGGGCGGTCCGAAGTCAGATGGTGCCAGGGAAGATGGCAGCGTGACGCCTGGCATGCTGGGAAGTGTGGAAGATAGAACGGGGTGCATGGGCAGAGGAGAGATGCCAGGCAGGTTCAGAGGAGGAAGAGGGGGCAAACCTACAGAGAGAGACACACAAGCGTTTAAATCAGCGCCTTCTCAATTTAAATAAATCACATTCATTTGTATCACCATTACTGCTTTTCTGTCCCCAAATTTAAAACCTCTTAAATTGACAATTAAGGCCCCGATCACACCTATCGCGTTTTTCAGGTTCGAAAACCACCGACACGTCATATCAGCCTTTTATTAACTTTATTTACTTTGTTAACATTGTGTAGTTACGGTTTGTGAAGTCGTTAAGCTCCTGGTAACCCGCGAGTGCACCACAAGTTTATCCTCCATCATCGCACTCTCCAGGCGTTCATGCAACTGTAGCTTTCATCACTAAAACGGAAGGCCCGCCTCTCCATTCATTCGATTGGACTAGTGTTGTCACGGTACCAAAATTTCAGTATTCGGTACCAATACCAGTGAACATCCACGGTTCTCAGTACCAATTTCGGTACCAAAGGTTAATTTAGATTAAATTTACATAATTATATTAAAGTGTATATCACAGTTACAAAGATGGAAACTGTAGTATTAAAAACACTTTACAATAAGATTCCATTTGTTAGATAACATTAGATAAAATGACCTAACAATAAACAATAGTTATATACTGTCGCAATTATTCTCCTTTAGGGGTTAATTTAAAAATACATCATTTTTTAAATCAAAAGTTAACATTATTTCTGTTAACATTATTTAATGCACAAATTAATGAATGAAGTGAACAAACATGACCAATCAAGTGTTTGTATTAAATAACATTCACAAACATTAATTAATGTTGTAAAAATATATTGTTCACTCAATGTGTTATGTTAGATAACGCATTAAGTGATGTTAATGAATGGTATCTTATTGTAGCGTTACCAAACTATACAGGAGATAAAACGTGTTTTATTTGACTTGACTGTACTTTTATTTAATCCAAAACTGCATTCATATTTAATTTTAAAAGGGCTTTTTAAACCTGCTAAGAGTTATCCAGCCAAGAATAAGACTAGAACTGCTTTACTGACGGACTGATATTAATGACATAATGATGGCTGCACGCGCAAACACATCATCAGCACCGCCGGTCGCCATGTCTCAGCGCTTTTATGAAGAGGACGCAACTGCAGCGCTTCGGGCATGCACGCGCATCAAGTACCAGGTTTGAGAAAACCTGGTACCGTGACGTTTAAAAAAAATTTAGTACCGACTTGGTACCGAAGTACCGGGTCTTTTGACTACACTAGATTGGACAGTGGAAAAAAACGCGACGACGTTGGGCGCTTTTTCGCTCGGAGTTGCTTTTTTTTCAACTGCAAAAACACGAGGCGCAGTAGGCGGTAAAACGCTAGGCGCATAAACAGCGCAGAACGCTCACTGCCATAGGAAAACAATTGAAAAAAGGCGCCTCTCACTGTAAAAAACGCGTCAGGTGTGATCGGGGCCTAAGACTTTTAAGATATCTAATGTGCTTTTTTACATGTTCATCTTGTAATGTTGCTGTTTGAGCTTGAAAAAGCGGAGCAAAATTACAAAGTCCCTCCAGCGGGAGTTATTCTCTACATCAGTGTCACTGTTTCTGAACTCCCTGAAACACCTACATTGTAGTCTTGAGTTTTCTTCGGGGAACAAACACGTCACGATATTCCTCATTTAAATAATTCCCGCCCAAAGAAGTTAGGCATTCTTTCAGGCATGAAAACCTATTCTAGTAGACTCTGAAAACAAAATCAAGGCTTTGCAAAAGGGCATACCTGGAAGTAGGTTCCCTTTAAGACTTTAAATTTGATTGAATTTAAGACTTTTTAAGGACCCGTGAGGACCTTGTTTACATGTCAGTCACACACACGTCAGTTCCTTCCTGCCTAAGTGGCCGGTTCTTAGTCAGAATAAGCTGTAATATGGTATAATGTCTTTAATGTGTAATAATGTATACCTGCTGTATTATGAGGTAACCCACTGATTCCAGCTAAAGATACAGCGCTAAGGTTCGGTAATGGTAGATTAAGGTTCGGGAGGTTAGGCAGGTTTGGCAGGGGAGGGAGACCAGACGGTAAGGACATCAAACCTACAAGCACAAAATGAAAATCATTTATTCACATAACAGAGAATGTGAAAAGAAGCTTATATTACTTATATAAGTGCATGTTCTCTACCTGGTACAGTGGTGGAGGGGTTGACGATGGGAAGGGGACCCAGCCCTGGGGTCACCTGAGTGGGCAGCAGGGGGACTGTAGGAACACCTGCAGAAAATGACAATATTTGTATTAAAGGGCACCTATTATGCAAAATTCACTTTTACATGGTGTTTGAACATAAATGTGTGTTGGCAGTGAGTGAGCAAAACCAACCTAGAATGATAAAAATCCACCCAGTAGTTTTTTTACTATCTCAATAAATCATAAGCACTGTCTCAGAACACCCTGTTCTAGATTTCCCTCACTGTGACGTAGAAATGAGCTAAGCCCCACCAGCGTGATTTGATTGACATCTGGTTTTGGCATAGACCCCGCCCTCGGTGATCTGCATCCTCCATTGTTTCAACGACAGCCGGTAATGTCTCCTAAGAAGTGTAGGTGTTCTGTTGTGGGATGTAAGAATGGACATACTAGTCTTCACTGACATCAGAGCCATTGAAAACGCAGCGGATGGATTTTATTTATGAAGAAAAGGCGCCACTTAAACTTCCTAAATACGAGAATCATGTTCTGACTGACTGTTTAGTGAACGAGGGTCAAAGTTAATCCTCAAGTGTGGATCGTTGCCTACAGTTCGGGATCCAACGTCACCTCCAGAAAAAGTAAGTGTATTTTATGATTTTTGAGCAAATAGTCATTTCAATCGATGTCAGCCAGTTCAACAACAAATGCGTCTAAAGCTATTTATTGTCGTCGTCATAGGATGTCTCAACAAACAACGTCAGGCAGTTTTATGTCACGTAGGCATTTTTTTGCAGCATTTACAAATGTAAATAAATTAAGGTCTGCTCTATCTCCATAGACAGTAGGCTATATAAACGTCTATCTCCCTCCCCTTAAGAAATAAATAAATAAATCGTTTGTACTTAGCAAACGTTATCACAGTAGTGTGTGTGTGTAGTTTCAAAAAATTGCGCGAACGTTATCACAGTAGTGTGTGTGTGTAGTTTCAAAAAATTGCGCGAACGTTATCACAGTTCGTGTGTGTGTGTGTGTGTTGCACACCCATAATGGCAAAGGGGACGCGATTAAAACTTTGTAAGTACATAAATGTATCAAATAACCATTCCGAGACGTTTAGTCCATTCTCATTCGTGTTTATTCTGTGCCAGACTCTCTTCATCATCTGGGTCCAGCAGCAGGGCGGGGATATGCAGCTCATTTACATTTAAAGTGGTAGACACAAAACAGCTCTTTTTAAAACAGGCCCCAAAAATGACATTTTCAAATGGTTATAATAAATTAACTGTGGGGTATTTTGTGCTGAAACTTCACAAATACATTCTGGGGACACCCAAGACCAATATTACATCTTCTAAAAAGGGGCATAATAGGTGCCCTTTAACATTATAAATTATGAGTGATGTAGAAAAAATATGAAGAAGAGAATAAATGTAGACATTTCACCTGTGTGGAGCTCGCTGGGCATTGAGGGCTGGGCAGAGCTGAGGGACAGGCCGGACAGACTGTCCTCAAGTCCTGTGGGAACAGGCTGTGACACAGGGGGCGGAGTCACTGCCGACAGCTGAACCTACACAAAACATCATCGTAGTCAAACGGCAGACCAAATATATTCAAATACACCATGTGAAATACACACACTAACCTCTGTGAAGCCGTCTTTCAGCGGGCTGGCGGGTTCACTGGGCGTGTGTCCGGGGAAGCTGATTTTCTTGCCCTCTTCGAAGGGCCGAGTTGGGATTCTGTGCAGGTAACCATAGCCGATACCGCAGCCGAGACTGAGCGGAGAAAAATAATCACGTCAGACACACACACACACACAGAGGCAGGAACCAGAGGAGAGCACGAGAGTTTCACACACCTGCCCTCTCCACCCCAGGCACCGTTGGGCGTGATGACCACTTCTCTGCAGTTGTCCGTGTCGGTGTTGTAGACGTAGAGTTTCAGGCCTTTGCCCTCATGGGTTTCTATCAATGAGAATAAGTCCTCTGACTGGAGAAAGAGCACAGAATGAAGAGAGAAAATAAAAATCACTGAAATTTATCTTGATTTTAGGGCTGGACCCGAATTTTCGAATATTCGTTTGGTGGGTTGGTATTCGATTTGAAAATTTGACATTCGAATATTCGTTTTTTTTTTTTTTGCACACCTGGGATCCCCCGCGAAACGGTTCTCATTCGCCTTGAATAAGGTCGGCGACACACTGGCTGCGTGGAGTGTCCTTTTTATTTCGGCTCCCATATTAACAGGTTGAAGTTTGCACAATGCCTGCGAGACGCGCGGCTCGAGCCACGCGGAAAACGCGTGCATGCTAGAAATAGAACCGACGCCTGAGTGTTCCAGCAATGGGAGTGTTCTCTGGCTAGAGCAGAACAGCGGAGTGTGTGTGGACAGAAGTGCATGCCTGAGCTTGTGTTTTGGGTAAAGCTGCGTTGCTTTGACATTGTGGAAAATAGAATAATAGAAACAAAATGTATTAGCCTTTTTACCTGTTATTATCAATCTAAATTAATCTCGTTTTTAATTTAACTTAATTTCGTTTTTCTTTATTTAAATTTTGTTTTCCTTTATTTAAATTTCATTTTCCTTTATTTAAATTTCGTTTTCCTTTATTTAAATTTCGTTTTTCTTTATTTAAATTTCATTTTTCTTTATTTAAATCTACCCTTTACTGTGTCAGTAATTTGTAATTCAGAAAAATATTAGACTAGGCTACCTTAAAAGTATTGCTTAATTTAACAGACCTGTGTGTGTGTTTTATATCACTAGTGCAGTGTCAGTTCTCAGAGCATTAGCCCTGCCCGCGTGAGGTGCGCCGCTTCCCGCTCGCGCTGTTCTGTAGTTTACTAAAAGTTTATTCATTCTGAACGTGTCGCGTCTGGGGTGTCCATCTATATTGCACCAAATGCACACTGCACTCTCTTGTGAAGTCGATTGGATGAACGGTTCTCGAAATAATCAAAATGCAAACGGACAGACACATAGAGATTCCTGCCTTTATTAGAGAGAAGAATATGTTCATCCCCCTCTCTCCGAAGCTTCGAATATTCGATGTTCATTACTACCGAAGCTTCAAAGCTCAAAAAATGGTATTCGGACCAGCCCTACTTGATTTGTTTGTGATGTATTCTATAATGTTACAAATTCTGCTGATTTGTCACTAAAATAATGTCATCTAACTGGCTAAAGCAAAGGAGACGTTGGTAATTTTGCACAAGAGGCCTTGAACTGTTATTTTAGCATTATTTACATTAAAGTATTTACTCATTTTAAAAGGGCATTTTTTGTATATTTTCAGATTTCAAGTCACCTTTATTTATATAGCACTTTTTACAATACAGATTTTTTCAAAGCAGCTTTACAGCGATAACAGGAAAATAATGCAACAGTTTGTTTCTGCTGTACAGCAGATCTAGAAGAAAATAGCGTCATAGTCCAGCTTAAGTAAGTTCAGTGATGGTTCATTTTCATTGTAAAAAAGTTATTAATTTATTTCATTTCTATATAAGTTCAGTTCTCATATATAATGGTGTCAATGCAGGCAGATCAATATAATACTGTTGAATATTAAATTTTGGTTTCAGTTTTAGTCATTTTATGCGTTTATCATTATTTTATATTTTTATTTATCTTTCCTTTATTTTTAGTACCTAAACTTAGTTGCCAAGGTAGCGTTTTTCAAAAACTTTTTTGTTAGTTTTATTTAACAACAACAACACTGGTCTTGAAAACATAAGAATGTGTTTAAAACTATAAAACCAATCAGTTTTCATGTCGTTGTTTTACAGAAAATGTGTGCTCATGAATTTATTATAGCGGATTAATTCACAGCTTCTTTTTCTTAAAAAAAAAAGATGTGGTGAATGAAACATTTAATGAAAAATCTAAATATTTCTGTCAATGCAAAATGATAAAAATATATTTTATGAACATGATGAGCACAGCACTTTTTTGGTCATTTCAGCGCTTTTCCCAGGATGCCTGAAGAATCTGCAAGTGTTTTAATCTATATTTGAGCTGCAGTGCACGATATTAATTGACAATTTATCCACGATACAGATGTTTTTGCACAATCATCATGACGTCTGAAAAGAGTTTGTGATGTGAATGAGAGAAACGCACCTCGTTCATGACTGTGTCTGCTCCGATGATGTAATCTGTGTGTGGTCTTAATCCTGCTAATGCTGCTGGAGAATTTGGTTCCACCTCCTACAAAACAAGTGAAAAACGAGTCAAGGCGCACATTTCTTACAACTCGACCGACCGGTCTGTTTTACAAGAACACACCCAATGCTGAACCACGACTAATTGACCACAAGTTGTTAATCAAAGCAATCGTGGTACTTTCATCAAATGCAACCCCGCCCTTACAAAAATATGCAGTGTAAATAAAAAAACTCATTCCAGCAGCTTTCTCTGATTACGTTTCACCACTCTTCATTTACTCACCAAAACATGCCAGACGTTCTCATTGGCTCCTTCAAAGCTGCAAAAGCGGATGCTGACCCCCAGAAGACCCTGGCCGCCCCACATGTTGCTGGGAGTAACCGTGGCTTCCCGCAGCTCGAGGGTTTTGCTGCTGTACACCAACATCTTCACAGGTTTCTCAACGCTAGCCTTCAATATGTCTTTCAGCGTGTCATTATCCTTGTTCTACATAAATCAAAGCAAAAACAACATTAAACAGCAACAAACATACTAGGTAGGATAGTGTAAAATGATGCAATATAACACCATACAAAATGAATGTCAACTACACATTCATTTTAAACTTTAAATAATGTACAGTCCAGGTGTGCATATATCAGATGTTTTACAATGGCTTCAAATGTGGTTTGTCCAATCAGATTTTAGAGTCAGAACTGTCAGTTTTACTGTTTAGAGTCTTACAAGCATTACACAGTACCAGACTTCATTTTTAAAGTATCTAATTCACTGGATTGTCCCAAAATTGGTATTATTACATGGCTATTCAATATATAAACCAATTTTCCATTCCAAGGCAAATCAAGCTAGTTTCTTTATCTGTTTCTTACATGCTTATAACTTAAAAACACTGGATGAGGTTCAATGAATAGTCAGTTCATTGAAGAGATAATGGATGGCCATGCACCATGTGCAACAAACCTACCAGTCTAGTGTTGTTGATGGACACAATGAAGTCAAAGAAGGGTTCAAGACCTGCTCTGTGCCCGGGAGAATTCTCCTGCACCTGCATAACAGAGAAAGGAGACTGGTTATACCATAACATTCAAATAAAAATACCAAACATCAATATCTTCTGGCAAAACTCTAAACTGATATATATGTGATCATGAAATAATGCTCTTTGCATCAGGAAAATGTCACAGTTTACAGCCTTGACTGAGATGTCAACCTACAAAATATGCAGTCATGCATGTACCCAAAAATCAAAATGGCATGCTGCTCTTACACACGTTATGCTGTTTCTTGAGTAAATTGCTTTAGTTTAGGTCAGTTTGAGTTGTGGCAGATGAAAGCTGGACATTTTAACAGCTATTCATAATGAAGCTATGCATAAAGCTTCTTCAACAGCCCATCCACACACAAAAAAAAATGACATGGCGCAGTAGGATGAATAAAGACTTGCAGGCTATCAGTCTTTGCTTGTCAAATTCTGAAAAGAAATCTCTTGACATTTAACAGCAGAGATTTTCATTTAGCCGCGTTAGCATTTAGCCAACGTTAGCAGGCCGCACTGATGTCCCCGCCCTCGATTTGAACTTTCCGCTGCCTGAGAGTCGCGATCTCCCGTATGAGTGGAAGAAAGAGGCCGATAGAGTGGACGGGTCTGTAAAACACACTCACTCTGAGAACGTGATAGCCCTCCGAACCACCTCCTGGAATTTCCAAACTCTGCGATCCCCCCATGATCCCCGCTTCGTGTCACCTGTGAGAATATAATCAGTTTTATTATTTTTCTCCCAGCTGCCGGTTTTGTGGACAGACACGTCGGAGTCTTCCAGAGATGCGCGCGACGGTTGTGAATGACGTGGCAGCGCAAGGAGGGCTCGTGCTTATGTGGCGCACAGGTGAGACTGCAGCGGTACACACACACACACGGAGGCTTTGATTTTTCATATTATGAATCAGTGAAGCAGGGTCTATTTCTCATTTTTAAGCGTAAAGCAGGTAAACGATTGGATATGCAAGCAACCATACCACCAAAATACACTAGTGATGTCCGGTTCGTGAACGAATCATTCTTTTGAACCGGTTCTTTTTAGTGAACCGGTCTAACCAGTACACTAAATCGGACTGAATCGTCCGAAACAGTTCGCGTCTTGCGTCAGCGCTGATCCACAAGTACTCACTTTCGGACATGCCTGACACTCCCTCTGACTCGAAATAAACCAATATCCCGGAGTATATTTTACTCCAGTAAATCCAACAGTTCACTGAACTGAGTCATGCTGAGAGAAGTGATGAGCTCGAGTAGCTGATACTGAGCATGCGCGTACTACCGAACGTACAGGTAGTCAGGCACAGCGGTTCTCAATCACTCACTAGTACATAACCGAGAACTGTTTGTTTCGGACACGTTCGACATACTGAGAACGGATGAGCTGATGAGCTCACGGGAGCGATGTTCGTTTGAATCGGATCTTTTTTTAATGAATCGGTTGAGCGGTTCACAAACCAGTCTGAACGATTCGTTCACGAGCCGTTCTCGAGTTGAAGTAAATCTGTTTAGGACAGTCTTCAAAAATAACCCCACTCGTTCTCTCTGCTAATAAAAATAATACATAATTATTTTTGGTGCCTCGCCTCTCCAAAGATTAGATTAAGATGATAAGTGGTGGATGTATTTGCTAAATATCATTAAAGGCACCATGAAATCAATTGAACAATTCCTATTTTTTTTTTTTGAATGAAATTTACCAGTGTTTGTTATAAATGATTTATCCATGCACAACATTATTTTTTTTTAATTATGTGCCCTCATAATCTGTAATCAAATAAGTTACACTCCCTCCTGCAATAACATCTCTACTCCGGTGAGGTGTTCACTGGCTTGAGGGCGGGGCAACCTGTCACTCACATGAGATCGCAGCAATTCAAAACAATGATCCAACGAACCAATCAATTCCCTTACAGACCAAATCAAGTCCAGTTCTATTCAGAATCATGTTTAGGTGCATGAAAATGTAAAGTCGATGTCCCTACACTAAAAGACCTTTTGGTTTGTTCACATAGATGGATGTCACATGGATATCAGTCCATTGTCACAGTTGTAAAAATGATGAGCGGCAGAAGGACGATGAACAAAGAGAAGAACATTTATTTGCTAGACAGATTTATTTGTCAATGACAAAAAATCATTATAACATTTCAAATAAATGTATCACATTGTGACCGTATAAAATGTGTTTTCTGATTTTATACATTTTACTAGATATAAAACTTAATGAAAACTTTGACAAACAGCTTGAAGTCAAAACATAACTTGTATTACTACATAAATATGCATCACATCTGCAACACCAGTTCTTTTTGAAATCGTTGTGTAGTGTTAAGAACCAGAACTGAGGGAGACGAGCGTCCAGTTTCTCAGTGAGGTTAACACAGAGTCAGTTCTTTGACCAGTGGCTTGTTTTGATAGTTTGTTAGGAGGCAGGCTACTGCAAAAAGCTGGTTGATACTGCCAGAAATGCTCAGAGGGATAACAGTGTCAAACAGATAGATCCCTTTTATTTGCTGAATTATCTTCTCCACGTGTATTCTTAACCGTGCAAAGTCCTGAGTGACCAGCACTTCATCCTGAGACAGATGGGATTTGTCACAAAGCAGTCTGTGAACTTTGCAGGGCACTAGGTCATCGATTCTGAAACCCTCGTCCACCATTACAGCCATGTCTTTATCCAAAAGAGGGATAATTCCAGATTGCCTGAACAATTCATTGTCACTGACAGATCCAGGATACAGTGAGGAAACAAAAGTTACAGCACCATGCGGTGACACACCGATCATTCCTTTCATGGTAGTGTGGGACTTACACTGAGAAAGCGTCTCGTTCTGTACGAGTAAAGATGAAGGCATCTGACATCTCAGCTCTGTATGGTCAATGATGACTTGGGTGTCAGAGTACTTGCTGAACACACTCGGCATCATGGCTCTAATGTCCTCAGGAGACATCCATATTCTGACAGCGCCCAATAAGGTGTACAAAAAATGGACCCAACTTTTGATGATCCTGCTGACGGCAGTCTGATGAATGTTAAAGCGATCGCCCAGATCTCTCTCTTCCAGACCCAGCGACAGGTACACCAAGAACAGGAACAGTTCATCGATCAGTGGAAGACATCGGCTCTGGTAGGAGGTAAGTCTTAGAGTTAATGAAGATAATCATTGCCTGGTCATCATAAATGTACAGTACAGGCCAAAAGTTTGGACACATTACTATTTTTAATGTTTTTGAAAGAAGTTTCTTCTGCTCATCAAGCCTGCATTTATTTGATCAAAAATACTGAATTTTTTTTTAATATTGTGATATATTATTACAATTTAAAATAATTGGTTTTCAATTTATTATACTTTAAATTATCATTTATTTCCGTGATGCAAAGCTGAATTTTCAGGATCATTACTCCAGTCTTCAGTGTCACATGTGACATCCGGTCTATCACATGATCCTTTAGAAATCATTCTAATATTCTGATTTATTATGAGTGTTGGAAACAGTTCTGCTGCCTAATATATTTGATGAATAAAAGGTTAAAAAGAACTGCATTTATTCAAAATAAAAAAAAACATTTTCTAATAATATAAATCTTCTTTACTATCACTTTTTATCAATTTAACACATCCTTGCTGAATAAAAGTATTGATTTATTTCAAAAAAAGAAAAAAAAAAAATTACTGACCCCAAATTACTGACCAGTAGTGTATATTGTTGTTACAAAAGATTTCTATTTTTAAAACATTTGCTTTTTTATTCATCAAAGTATCCTACAAAAGTATCACAGGTTATGAAAAAATATTAAGCAGCAGAACTGTTTCCAACTTTGATAATGAATCATCATATTAGAATGATTTCTAAAGGATCATGTGATAGACTGGAGTAATGATCCTGAAAATTCAGCTTTGCATCACAGGAATAAATGATAATTTAAAGTATAATAAATTGAAAACCAATTATTTTAAATTGTAATAATATATCACAAAATTACATTTTTTTCTGTATTTTTGATCAAATAAATGCAGGCTTGATGAGCAGAAGAAACTTCTTTCAAAAACATTAAAAATAGTAATGTTTCCAAACTTTTGGCCTGTACTGTATCTGCGCATTTTAAATTAGATTGACTTAGATATCAGTGGTCTTTCGGCTGCTGATTTATCAGCCAGCTGCTTTTAAAAACAAAATGTTGTAGAATAAAGCAGTGTTTCTCAACTCCAGTCCAGAACAGAATGTCTCTCAAATTAAAACATCTGATTCAACTCATCAGCTTCTTAGGATTTGTTCACACTTGTAGTTCAGTTTGTTTAGTCCGGACTAAAATTTTAACACCGAACCTAAAGGCATAGGGATATGTTCACAATCCTCAGTTTTGATTACGTATATTGGGTCTCATTCATGAAACATTCGTAAATATACAAGTCAATATGTGAGTGATTTGCGCATATCGAGACCTTCCCGAAAACTCTTCTCCTGATTCACAAATACTTCGTAAACGTCAGATGTGATAGTGAAATGTGTGTGTGTGTTAATGAATTCCAATCAGTCGTAAATGGGACGCGCTTGCACGCTCATTCTCAATTATCATAAATCCCGCCCATTAAATCCGAATGACAACTATATATGGGCATCATATTATGACACCAAACGGAGGATTTCAACATGTCTTCTCGAAAGCGAATGAAAAAGAGAAATTTCTCAGATGCAGAAATTGAAGTTTTATTATCAGAAGTTCATTCAAAACGCCACATTTTATTTTCAAGCGTACATAGTGGCGTATCAGGTCCTAAAAAAAGGAAGCTTGGCAGCGTATTACAGATGCAGTTAATAGAGTTTCATCTGTTAATCGAGCAGTCCCAGAAGTGAAAAGAAAATGGTTCGACGTGAAGCTTGACTGCAACACTTGTGACTTGAGGACTTGTGTTCCGTTTGCAGATGCTATTACTGGCTCTCATAATAAAAGTAAAAAGAAAAACCCTGTGTAATTACTATATATAATATTTTTTCAAAATGCTGTGTAAATATGTACCCGATTAAGGTGAATTAAAATGCAGCCTTATTAATGAGCAAAACGTTCGGATGTTTAACGCACTATTTACGCGTGGCTGGTTTCGTACCAACTAACATTTGGAAAATACGAACATTTTAATGAATCCGAAAATTTACACCAGAACCACTTTACACACGATTTACACAAAAATTCGTTCTGCTCGTGTTTCATGAATGAGACTTATTATGCGTCGGAACTTACCGAACATCCAAAACACTTCTGTTGTATGTGCGTAGCACCTACATATAATGGTGTTTTGACCAGCTGAGAACTCGTGAAGAGCTTATAAAATGTGTAAAGGAGTCAAAACAGCGTCAGGAATCCCTCCGTCACACAAACCAGGATCTGCAGCGAGGAGACGCGGTTCTGATGCCTGTACTGAACTGTGATGAGCAACATCACGACTATAACGAGTAAAAACAGGTGTGCTTGAGCATTCTGTCCTTTTTAGCGTTGCATCTTGTGACATCATATCCTGTTTTTGGTGCGTTTACATGTCTTTGATCCTTGTTGCGTTCTGAAACCCATCCTTTTAGCGTCTCCGTCCTCTTGTTTGGCGCACCAGGATTCGGACTGGCAGCGTTCACACTTATTCAAATTAACCGCACTAACAGAGCAGTCGATTATTGTGTGAACACACCCTTAGTGCGTTATATAGGGAGACATTTACAACATTCTGGAGTTGAGGAACACTGGTATAAATGATGCTTACCGTTTGATGAGATGGATCAGCTGCCTTGACAGGAGCTTCTGTTGAGCTGGAAGTGGATGGCTGTGCACCAACACACACAATTCTGCTGGTTGCAGGTTCAATCTGCCTCCAAAATGCCTGTAGATGTCGGTAGCTGGCAAATCTAATAGAGTGAAATGAAATGATTTCCTTTAAATCCAAACATAACTTATTATTGAGGATAGCCCTATTTGTTAGAATAAATTCCAGCATGATCTGAATTTTTAATGGCTGCATTGTTATATCAGCATTCCTATGTGTTCATGTAAATATTGCTTTTATTAATTTCGGGATCCTAAATTCAATTTGTTCATCAAATATTGTGAGAGAGTCACTTCAGAAAATTTGTACTTAAACCGCTCAATTCATATGGATTAGTTTTACGATATCTTTCTAGAACTTTTTGAAGCGTCAAAGTGGTAGTTGCTTAGCTGTCAATGGAGGGACAGAATGAAACCTCTAAGAGATATTAATGTGTGTTCCGAAGATGAATGAAAGTCTTGCAGGTTTTGAACTACATGGGGTGAGTAATTAATTTTTGTGTGAACTATCCCTTTAATATGCTCCTGTGTTCATAGGGTGCCCTCATATCATTACAGAGCTGGTCTCATTGGTCACACACAGTATATAGGCTATCGACTGAATGAGTGAACACAAGTCATCATAACCACAGGAGTATGCAATATAACTATCATATGACACAAATACGTACCTGGTATAGAATCTAATGTCATCGTCCGATGCTGCAAACCTCTCCAAGCCGAACGACTGCTTCAGTGTCACTTCTTCCAGCCTCTTTTGCAGCTCTTCTATCAGCAGCTGCTGGGCCTCGATCTTCTCATACGCTATATCCAACGCTGATGGTTCTGGTTTTGCATCGTAATCGTGGCACTGAAGCAACAACTCAACATCCATGTTTTCCTTTTCAGCTCCTTCATCCTCCGGCCGTGGTCTCCTTCTCTCCCAGACACTGCCTGCCGGTAAAGAGTAATCGTTCCAGGCGAACAGCACAGGCACAGCCCCCTCTCTCAGGTGTCGTCGCCCACCCTGAACAACATCCGTGGAGACGAAATGTCTACTGCAGACTGTCGTGGTCCTCTTAACTACAAGATTCTCACGTCTCACATTTCGCATCCATAGTTTCCTTAAGGTTTCGTCCTTTGGGATGTGGTGGAAACTAACGGTGGAGTTGAACATCCCTGACACCGCGCATTTAGGCACACAACAGAAGTTGCTGTTAGGATTATCCCGCTTCTGGTATTTTGGTGGTTTTGACGAAGACATTTTCCTCTCAATAACATTCAGATATTAAAATAAAATAGTGTAAACATAAAATGAACTAGCTAGATTAGCAGATAAGTTCATGGCAATGCGCCATTTTTTTTGTCAATGCGTAACTTCCGTTTTCTGTAAAACAGGGCGCATCGCTTCCGGTTCAGGTGAGCTGCTTTTCTCAAGATGCATTCAAAGCATAAGATATGTCCACCGCATATGCAGATTCAATTTTTTTTTAATTCTTCTTCTCACAAACATTCGAACATTTAAATCGAATAAAACGACGACAATAAAAATAACTAGCTAACGTTAGGTTATATGATTAGTACAAAGATATCGGGGTCATTTCACTTTCTCCAAACCGGATGTGTTGAGAGCAGGAGTCCGTTTTTTTTATTTATTTTTTTATTTTACCCTGGCTACATATTTGTTTCTGTGCAGTACTGTACACTTGTTTGGTTTGTTCCTTCCCAAGGGTGCAGCGATTTGTATTATTTTGAAGCACCCCCGGACGCCGCCATTGGCTAACGGAACCCCACCTGCAGTTAGCATCCCATTGACTCCCATTCATTTTGGCGTCACTTTGACAGCGAATAACTTCACATCTGAGGCGTTTAAAGACTCCATTTGTCCATTATTTATTTCTAAAGAAACACGAAAATGTATAAAAGGCTCCATTACCTTGTAGCTTACGTTATGGCCCTGTAGAAGCAGTTTTTGTAAAAGTAGGCTAACGATTGCGTCACAGCCACGCGACTCTCTGTCGCACAGTAGGAAATTACCGTATGGACAGGAAGAGAAGCTCGCGAGCAATCGGGAGGACGTCGAGGCAAAATGACAAAGTAATTAATCAGAACACCTACAAAAAGTTTCTCCTGCTCCAAGATCATGGACAGCTCCTACTCACGCTCTCCGTCTCTGCAAGTTTCGGAAGGTAATGATTCAGATTGATCTTGGCACAGCCACTAGAAGACAGACGGTTTGCTCACGTCACATCTACGTCGTCGAGCTCAGTTTGAGTCTGCGCAGTACGCTGGACCCCAGGAAGTAAAAGTTTCTAATGGGCTTCACTTTGTCTCCGTTGAATCCATAGACAGTATATAAACTGGACACAGCGACCCCATAGGTTTCAACGGAGAGAAGTTGAAGCACATAAGGAGCAGTCATTTCCTGATTGCCAAGCGTACTGCGCAGACTCAAACTGAGCTTGACGACGGGGATGTGACGTGAGCAGCCTGCCTGACAGTTGTAAGTTTTCTAGCAGCTGTGCCTGACGAAATCTGAACCATTCCCTTCCGAATCTTGCAGAGATGGAAAGCGTGAGTAGGATCTGTCCATGAGCTAGGAGCAGGAGCAACGTCATGACTCTCTATGGGCTTCTCCTTTGACTTTATCGGACTTTATGCCTCCGCGTCCCCCAAATTGCCCGCGAGCTTCTCTTCCTGTCTCTACGGTAATTTCCAGAGAGTCGCGTGGTTTTGACGCAATCGTTAGCCTACTTTTACAAAAACTGCTTCTACGGGGCCATAATGTAAGATACAAGGTAATGGAGCCTTTTATACATTGTCGTGTTTCTTTAGAAATAAATAATGGACAAATGGAGTCTTTAAACGCCTCAGATGTAAAGTTATTCGCTGTCAAAGTGACGCCAAAATGAATGGAAGTCAATGGGATGCTAACAGCAGGTGAAGGCTTGTTAGCCAATGGCGGCTCCCGGGGGTACCTTCAAACTAATACGAAACGCTTACCCACTGGTTGAATCCAATGGGGTCGCTGTGTCCATTTCTTTTACTGTCTATGGTTCCTTCTATCTCTGTGTCTACACTTCCTTAATAAAAAAAGAGCAGTTTTCCGGATTTGTCACGTGACATTCTTCGATATAGCGTACATTCTGGAATAAATACGCTACAAGTAAATAAGTTGGCATTAGCCTTTATGCCATATCAGAGCCGTGCCATATTATTCTGAGAGTGCAGTCAAATAGAGATTTTTTGAAATGTATAAATAAAACTTAATAGAAAAAAAATGTATAAATACCAATGTGCGTGTACTAAATAAAAATGATGTTTTTTTGTAACTTATCTCTTACATTAAATTAAATACCTGTATAATAAGGTTTTTAGTATCATTATTCATGTGTCAATGATTGTCCAGTAGAACACAGACACCGTCCTCACATTTTACACTTACAAATTTTGTAGTCTTCTTTAACTATGTTGTGTTAAAGGGATAGTTCACCCAAAAATGAAAATTCTGTTATCACTTACTCACCGTCAAGTTGTTCCAAACCTGTATGAAGAAGAATATATTTAGATGAAAATCGATAATCAAACTGTTGATGACCCCCATCGACTTCCATAGTATGAAGACGTTAATGGGTCCCATTAACTTTTTGGTCACCGACATTCTTCAAAATATCTTCTTTTGTGTTCAGCAGAAGAAAGAAATTCATACAGGTTTGGAACAACTTGAGGGTGAGTAAATGATGACAGATTTGTCATTTTTGGGTGAACTATCCCTTTAATGTTAATGTGGGGTTCAGCGCCCTCTGGAGGGAGTCAAATGTGTGCAACATGTTTTCAGTTCTTCATGTCTGTGTGACACTGCCTCCCTGTGGCTGATGCATTACAGCAGAAGAACATATAGGCCAATAAAAGGAAAACATGAGAAGTGATCTTTTATAGAGTCATGCTTTTGCAAATGTTTTTCAACTGAACTTTTCTCTAATCTTTGCATCATTTATACTTAATATGGCTCCTCGGCTCTCTGATCTGATCTGTAACTTGGCATATGAATAATATTTCAACAGTGCTGGGTAGATTACTTACAAATTATAATCGCAGCTGGTTAAAATAAGAATTAAATAAAAGGAAACACAAACAATCTCAAGTGTGAAGTGCATAAGCTTTAAAATAAAAGAGTCCGATTTTACTTTTTAAAAAGACGACCAACAGAACATTCTTATAGTTTAGTAGCTTTTATTGTGTTAATAACAGTTTACATATAGTGATTGCATTTTAAAGTGCCAGCCTTACCGAGGAGACCAGATCGCCCTCCTCACATTCAACATTTACAGTCAACAATTTACTGCAATAGAGGAAAAAGATTATTGTGCATTTGTCAAAAACATTGAACATTAAATAAAGTCATCTTTCACATGTTCAAAGACAACCGTTGAATCTTAATACAGCAGTGAAATATCAATAAACCTTTAATAAATATTTATATTATTAACACAATCTTCCAGCATCCAGAGGACATCATTTCTCTCCTTCCCTCTAAGTTTGTGCTTTTTGCTTTATTGTTTTCTTTTGTGGTTTCTTCTCTTTATATATATATTTATATGATGCTATAATCGCCTGAGTTGAATATCAATAATCAGCATTAAACATCTGGTTACTAACCTTCAGATAATTGATAGGATTGCTTGTAACATTCAGTCAAAGATACACACAATAACATTATAACACTAACACACTGATTGCACAGAGTCAAGGGCCTGAACAACAATAAACATATACAATATATTCATATTTACTGTATATAAATGTCTATACTATAATTTATATGCTTGCTTATTTCAAAGAATATCGAGTATATTGTAAAATGTATGGCACTAGTTCTGTCTTTGGCTCACAAGTACACTACAGGACTATTAAACATTAACCTAAACGTTATTGATTATATATATATATATATTGTCTTAAAGTACAAACGAAGAACCATTACAAATGGGAGAAATACTGAACCTTTAAACACTGCTCGGCTCACAATATAAATAAAGGTCTTTGTTTATCTATTTTTATATCATTTCAAACGGAAAATTCTTGAATATGTTTCACCTCACAAAGGTGTTGATTAACCACTTTACATGACCTACTAACAAGGTAAGTTCTAGAAACACAACACTAAAATACAGATCAACCACTGGTTCACACACACTGACCCCACTACTACACAGAAAGGGCTTCGAGCTTCATTAAAAGGGCCTTTGCTCATCTTTATCTTGTATTTACAAACCCGAAGCACCGGCTGTTACACATGATCCCAGTGGACTTAAACTGTGCTGTAAGGTGACCGTGTAGTTATACTAGGGAAAAGCTTGCTTCCGCCATGGAATAAAACAATAAAGGTAATTGCAAAAAAAAAAAAAAAAAATTTAGATAGATTTTTTTCTCTCTCGAGTAAAATTGTTTTATTTGTAATTGCGAGTTTATATCTCTCAATTCGGACTTTATTTTTCTCTCAAAGTGTGAGATATAAACTCAGAATTGCAAGGGAAAAAAGGTAGAATTGTGAGATATAAACTTAATCGCAACTTTTTTTCTCGCAATTCTGACTTTTTTTCTCGTAATTGCAAATTTAGGCTATATCTAACAATTCTGACTTTTTGCTCGCAATTGCGAGTTTTATTTGTAATTGCGAGCTTTTTATAATTCAGAAAAAAAATTCTCCCAATTATACGTATAGTAGCACACATACGACTGCAAGATGTCTGTTAAAGATCACTTCATCTGGAAAGCATCTGCTGTTTACTAACATCTGATAGACATCTTTAAGATGTCAGTTTAACATACATTCTAAATCAATACATCTTAAAGACATCTTCTAAACGCCTATTTGACATCTGACAGGAAACGTCCTATAGACGTATTGCAGATGAGCAAACACTCTTAAAAATACGTCTTCCAGATGTAAACACACACATCAAATAGACGTCTCCGTGATGTACGTGTGCTATCTGCTACGTTATATTTGTAATTTCGAGTTTATATCTCAAAATTCGTGCAAAATTGCGTTATAAACTCGAAAATTGCGAGAAATAAAGTCCGAATTGCGATATAAACTCGCAATTATAAAACACTTTTTTTCTTACAATTATGATGGTTTTCTCGCAATTGCAAGTTTATATCTCACAATTCCAATTTTTAAGATAACTCTCAATTCTGACTTTTTTTCCTCAAAGTGTGAGATATAAACTCGGAATTGCAAGAAAAAAAAAGTCAGAATTGTGAGATATAAACTTAATTGCAACTTTTTTTTCTCACAATTATGATGTTTTTCTCACAATTCCAACTTTATTTCTCACAATTCCAAATTGTTATGATACCTCTCAATTCTGACTTTTTTTTCTCAGAATATAACTTTTGTGAGTTATAAAGTCCGGATTCTAAAATATAAACTAACAACTGCAAAAAAAAAAAAAGTCAGAATTGAGAGATAAAAATTTTAGTTTTACTCCAAGGCGGAAACAAGCCTCCATGCTAAACAGGCTATGTAATCTGTAAGTGAAAGATCTACAGACATTGAGAAGAAGGACAGAACATATTGGACCACAACACGACGTCGAAACATAGCCATTAAATGTGTAGAGCGCACGACTGTCCCGTCGAGTGCCTGAGCCACTATTATACACAGTTCCCTGCTCTTACACGTCATGACCCAGCCTCTCGATCTCGTCGATCAGGAAATCGATGTCTGACATTGTGACGGCATGATTGGAGACCACCATTCGGAAGAAGTTGACTTTGTCTCCCTGTGGTTGGTACCCTACCATGGTTGTGCCGCACTCCATCATCAATGCCTTGATCTTCGGCGCCACCTGCAGGGGAAAACAGGGGAATTACGACACATGCTACTCTTGTTACTCTTGATTTGGTAGTTATATGAGATGATGAAGTACCCTGTGTAGCTTCTCCCGTCGCTCGTCTCCGTGTGGCATGCCACGCAAGCTTGGTGGAATATACCAGAAGCAAACATTTGTGTGCTGGGGCTGTAGAGAGCAAAATAAAAGCAATAACAAAAGCCATTACATCCAGTGTTAGGTAAG
This sequence comes from Scardinius erythrophthalmus, assembly GCF_964197995.2. Classification (NCBI taxonomy): domain Eukaryota; kingdom Metazoa; phylum Chordata; class Actinopteri; order Cypriniformes; family Leuciscidae; genus Scardinius; species Scardinius erythrophthalmus. The sequence continues at coordinate 39,593,794 of NC_138232.1, forward strand.
CATTTCTTTCAATCTATAAATATGTGTGTTCCAGATACAAACCTGGCCCTCAAAGACCATTTCATATCCCTCACGGTTCTTGATTTTATTGTAGAGATATTCAGAAAGCTCCAGGCATCTGTCAATGTGCTGCTCAAACCCAATTGTGCCCTGCAAGGATAAAATTCACCAGGCACAATAAAAATGTTTTTCTCAACAAAATACTTAGTGCTAGAGCCACATAACTGTCTTCATATTAAAAGTTGAGGTAACACTTCATTTTAAGGTTACTGAGCTACATGTTACTACATGCACTTACTATAGTAATAACAGTAAATTATGCATAATTACAACTAACCCCAAACCAAACCCTAACCGTAACCCTATTGTAATAACTTTAACTAATTAATTCTCATGTAAAGCAAAATATACTATATTGCAAATCTCAGTTTGTGTTGTCGCAAAAATGTACCTCTCTCTATATAAAGTGGGATATATATTATGTCCAAATTTTTTCACATATATACAGTATGCAAAAAAGGTACAGCAATATATACTATATAGCAAATCCCAACGCTTTGAATGTTTACATCATCATAAAACGTAACTATAATCGCATAGGTCTATATATAAAGTTGAATTATATATATTGTACATACAGTACACTCATGTAAAGCAACTGCATACATCAAAGCCTGATTTTTTATTTTGTCACAAAATGCAACTATACTATTGGCCAGCTCTTTATATAAAGTTGGATATATAAGTGTCCAACTTTATCCGCATGCGCTGATATACTATATAGCAAATCTCAAATGCTTGATTGCTTTTATCATGGAGAAATGTAAACTATACTCAGCTCTAATCTGCTGAATGTGACTAAGACATGAAGATATTATAAACACTGAAACATGATTTTCTTTAAAGTTGTTTCAAAACAATATATATTGTGAAAATCGCTATGCAAATTAATTTGACTTGACTTGACATAATAGCGGCTGCTGTGACCCACCTTGGCCTTCCACATGAGCCAGAATTTGAAGATGTCTACATGTCTGCCACACTGGATGGCCTTGTCTCCGGTGTCGTAGTTCACGTCGTACTGTTTGTCTGGTTGGAAGAGGTATCCAGCACACATGGAGTTGCAGCCCTGCAGAATGCCCTGAAACAGAAGCACAGCGTATTCAATGTGATCAGCAGCAATATTAACTAAACTTGATCTACATGCATTAATTTAGCAGATGAGTATATCCACATGAGTTAGGTGTGTAACTGCATTGCCAACATTTTAGTTTAGACTTGTACACAGGGGCCTAAAATTAACACTCGCCAAGCGCCATGCAAGTAAAAATCGGCGTTGAGGACGAGTATATGAAACTCGCCAGTTGGCCGGTAACATTTTTATGAATTCTAACAATGCATGAACTTGAACAAACTTGAACGACGCTCGGGACAGTTGATGGGCCAGCGCTGCATTGTCACGAAAGTTTAAGCAGAAAATTTAAATATTCAAGCGCAAGAAGATGCAAAAGGGATACATTTCGTTACTCGTTCTAGGTGAAAAGTTTTGTTTGCGTACCCTTCTGAAGCGCGCGCACAAACACTAAACTAAGCTATCTTTCATGTCTTCTTGCACTGGAGCAGACAAATTCACACAAAATTATGTAAAAAAAAATACCAAGTATCCTAGTGAACATAGTCAGTTATGTCTTAAAGCTACACTGTGTAGGATTTTCTCCCATCTAGTGGTGAAATTGTTTATGACTACCAACTGAATATTACTTTCTAGCCCCTCCCATTCCGAGGGCGTTTTAACTCCAACGGTGGCCAAATTATTTCAAATCTACCGGCAGTCGCGAGTAATCTCCCCCTCGCATTCGTCACGGCGCCACTGAGTGTAAAAACGTGAAAGGCGAAGCTTGAATTTCCAGGTATGTCCCTCTTTGGCTAATGTATTTTCAAGATGGAGGCGCCAAATGGCTGCCGCCATTCGAGCGACTTGCTCGTATGTATTCTAAATACATCTACGCTTACGAGAATACTTGATTAGTTGGTAGAAGTAATTACACATTAATGAGCACATATCATTTTGAAAGATCAAAGTGTTTTTTGCTAAGAATCAACTTAAAAAATTATACAGTGTAGCTTTAAGTGAATGTAAACAGTTGAGAAAGTATATTAGATCCGTGCATTCGCTCTTAAAGTGACAGTAGCCTAATATTCCTGCTGCTGTCTGTGTTTTTAATCTTAATCAAACAACAAAGGACAAAGAAAAAAATCACTCACTGCTCTTGACTAAATAGCTTTTGTAACTAAGGATTAATTAATACAGACGTTTAATTTATACAGTGAAGACTATGCAATGTTGTTTTACATTTGCGTACTTTTAGTACATTTGTGTACCTGAAAACTACTGTCAGACCTGAAAAGCCTGAAAAGCTCTGTTTATTTAATTTGTATATTTGTTATATTGTATTTATTTGTCCTTTTGCTTGTAATTTGATTATTTGTTCTTATTTTTTTACTGACTGTTTGCTTGTCTTTAATAATGTTTTAAATATATATTAGTTAAGCTAGTAGTTTTAGCTGTCGTGTCGAAATTTCTAGAGAATTGTGAATTTTCACTTGTTAAAATTTTTGTGTCATAACTGCCTGTTTTTGCAAAAACAGTTTCATGGCCGGTAAAAAATATGTATAGCCGGTACATTTTCTTAAGTCACCGGCCATTAGCAGGTGCAGAGAAAAGTTAATTTCAGGCCCTGCTTGTGCATGTTCACTACTGTTCAGAGGTCTGGAGCTGGTAAGATTGTTTAATGCTTTTGAATGAAGTCGCTTCTGCTTATTTGATCAGAAACACAGTAAAAACAGTAGCATTTCTTTTGAAATATTATTACAATTTAAAATAACTGTTTTCTATGTGAATATATGTAACTAATTTATTCCTGTGATCAAAGCTGAATTTTCAGCATCATTACTCCAGTCTTCAGAGTCACATGATCCTTCAGAAATCATTCTAATATGATGATTTGATGCTCAAGAAACATTTATGTTTATTATCAATGTTGAAAACAGCTGTGCTGCTTCATATACATTTTTGCAGGATTTTTTTATAAAAAGACGGTTCAAAAGAACAGCATTTGAAATAGAAATCTTTTGATCAATTTTATTCAGCCCTTAATTTCATTTGAGAAAAAAAAAAAAAAATGTTTACAATAGTGTATATGTCTGTTTATGTCCAAGTCTCACCTTGTCTCTAACCAGGATGGCTGAACATTGCAACGGTACACCCATCATCTTATGAGGGTTCCATGTGACAGAGTTTGCCCTGAAACAAACACACGAGTGGGGTTTCAGCTCACACTGCACCTTACCTGTGACATACAGTCACTTTAGCACCTCATCATCACCTGTGGTTTTTACATACCTCTCAATTCCGCTAAGCTTGTGACGGTGTTTCCTGGACATCAACAGTCCTCCGCCCCATGCGCCCTGGAGATTTATTCATTCATTTATTCAGTGATATATTCATGTATTTATCCTGAAAGCACTGATTGAAAATGCATGCATTTGAGTCAAACTTACATCCACGTGCAACCACAGGTCGTACTTCTCGCAGATGTCGGCAATGTCATTGATGGGATCGAATGCTCCATATACTGTGGTACCAGCCGTCGCATTCACAAACAGTGGCACGTAACCCTAAAATACACATTTAAAATCACATTCACTGTTGATAGTGCATGGCCTAAAGATAATGCCCTAACAGCAGAGTGCCACTTCATTAACAGAAGCACAAGAAGGTCAACTCATCCATCAGCTTGAGGATACCTGCCCCGGTATTGATCCACTGACCTCTTCAGGCACAGAGGTTAAATACGCTCACTCACTTGTCTCAAGAGCACAGAACAGAGCAGTGTAGTGTGTGCATTTACACACCTTCTGTTTAGCATCAATGATCTTGGCCTCTAAGTCAGCAGGTATGACACGCCCCCTAAACAAGACAGCCAATTAGGTATAAGTGGGAGGGACTATAAAAGTCCATGTGCTTATATACATAACCATATATATATATACACATACATATATAACATAGTTTTGAGCTTTTTATCCTTATTTATTCTTATATAACTGACACAGAACTGTACTGTCATGATACCTTTCATCTGTCTTCAGGAGAATGACGTTTTCTTTGCCAAATCCCAGTACAGCTCCAGCCTTTTTGATTGAGTAATGACTCTGCAAAAAAATAAGCAAGTGCTGCCAGTCAACCAAAATATCCAAAATAATATAGATAGAATACAATTAATGTAATCATTCACACTTACACGACAAAAATAAATATATGACCCCCAGAGGGAGACAAATCCTCGTGTGCACTTACATGTTCAGATGTGAAGAGCACGAGTCTTGGTGCTGCTGACATGCCTTTGGTTTTGACTTCTGGGAAATACTTATACCGTGCAACCATCACACTGTACATGTTTGATATGGCACCACCTGTGAACAGATGAGCATTCAGTGTATTTCAGCACCACAGGAATTAAATCCATCATTTCCTATTTTTATGCATAATATGGTCATTGTTTTGTTATATGTTTTTGGGTGAACATCATACGTTTGTAATTGTAATATTCAATCATTTTGTTTGTTATGGATTATTTCGATTTATTATTCACCTGGTGAGAAGAGTCCATCGCCATCCCCGTTCGGCCAGCCAATCATCTCTCTCATCTTCTTTAGGGTCAGCTGCTCCATCAGAACAAATACGGGTGCGATCTCATATGTGAACCTGAACACACAAACACCAAATGAAATTTGGTCAATATGAGATTCGTTTGAGATTAATATTTAGTATATTTAGTCACAAGAAGAAACATATTTTTTGCTTAGTTTAACAACCAAATCACAGTGTAAAGAAATTATAAATAATAAAATAAATTAGGCTACACTTAAAAAAAAAATTCACATTATTTTAATTGGTGGTTTTTGATTGGTGATTTAGTTTTGGAACTCGATTCTGATTGGCTTTCCAAGAATTCTGATGCTGATTGATATCAGCCTTACGATAACTCGATAGGCTTAAATATGGAAGCTTGTTTCCGCCACAGAATAAAAAATAAAAAAGGTAATTGCGAATTTTTATCCCACATTTCTGACTTCTTTTCTCAGAATTGCATTATTTGACTCACAATTGCGCTTTATAAAGTCAGAATCACGAGATATAGGCTAAACTCGCAATTGCGCCAAAATAAAATTCAAACAAGCTTAGGCTACTGTGTGGTGTTTTTCTTTTATTTTTTTATTTATTTTTATGAAATTTGACTTGGTTATGAGTTTCGTTTGAGATTTATATTTCTGACATTCATAGCTAAATCAGGCAACAGCTACTTCAGAGATTCACAGTCCCTGCAGACATTGTTCCGACAGAGGAACATTCTGTCCCTCTCGGCTGCTTTGAATATCGCTAATTAAAAGACGGCTGTGATAGACTAGATAAGGGCTCATTTCAGGGTGTTTTAATGAAGGGAGTCAGTATTCTGATGGCTATCTGTCCGTCTAAATGCAGGAGTAACTTCAGTCTGACGGGGGACAGACAGCGTGTAAATGAGGGGACGGCTGCGCGCGCCTGATAAGAACACACTCCCGCACAAATCCATCTCATTCAGAGAAGAGAGGGACGAAAGTGTGATGAACACAAGTAGGACAGGGAACAGCCCCGGGCAGACTCATTGTTCAGCTCCGTCACAAAAGGAACAAAGATTTAAGACAGTAAAAATAACCGAGAATCATCAATAACATGCAGCTAAAACATGATTCCGGCTGTCATAATGTCATATAAATAGAACAATGTATTTTCCCGCAGATCTTACACGTGTTGGATTTGACAAATTGCATTTTCATGTACAAATGGAGGAGAAACCAACCGGAAATTTAATACCTGTCTGAATATTGCGGTGGCACAATGTATATCGGGACCTTTTACCATTGTATTATGAAATTGTGTCATATAGTCTACATTTGCATAACACAAAGTCATAATCACATGCTCACTATAAGCACAATATGCTGATGAAAAGAACAAGAGATGATCCATCATTTTTGTTGTGATTGTCTTATTAATAGCTACATTTAATTGAAAAGTGATTTTTGAGTAAATACTTGTGTAATTAATTCTTAATTCAGCATGTCATTTGCTGTATTATGCACTGAATATATCAGCATTATATGTGCCTATGTTGGTCTCTAGATATCAATATCGGCATTAACCACTGAAAATCGTTTATCATAAAGACAAAAGGGCTTTTAGCAACACCAGCAACACCACACAAGCTCGTTGAAATCCCAAGAAACCAGCCAAAACACCACTCAAATTTAATGTAAAAACCTCTTTTTTTGTCTTTTATGTGAAGCTATTTTGAGGGTGTATGGATGATTCTTTGTGTGTGTGCGCGCGCGTGTGTCAGTCCATTATAGCTGCCGGTCAGTGTGTGTCACCGCTGATGAGAAATAATGGGTCTAAATTAGCCACGGTGAATAATGACAGAAGAAGCAGCATTTGCAGCCTGTCCATTCACTCTTCTTTTCACAAAGCCCTTTGTGTGTGTGTGTGTGTGTGTGGCAGCAGCTGAAGCGACAATCTCAGCAGTGCAGAAATGAAACATTCTAAAACATTGCAGGTGAAATCCTTCAAAATGGGGCAGAGAGCAGTGGGAGGCGAACACAACAGCTTTATCCCTCGAGCTACAAGACGGCATAATGTGGGAGAGAAGGAGAAATGTTTATCCCGAGATTTTGAGCGGCTGAAAAAGAACTAATCAACAGAGAGACTCCCACACTCTCATCTAGTGAACTAACACACCTCTGCCATTAGTGCTTCATGTAAAGCACTGTCATGACTCCATCTATTGAATACAAAAATAGTGCTTTTTAACATCATATCCATGCTTTAACAGGAATAAGATGTGAAGAAAGGGCAAAATTCAAGGTTTTATACAGGAAACCACCCAACACCATCGATCACCTCTTGACTTCTGAAATGTCAGCAGCACTTGTGAATGTTTTTATTCATACTGTTAAAAATAGCATAAAGCAAATGTCACAAAGAAAACATACAGACTAGTGAGCTGCTTTGGTGTCTACTCCATAGGAAAAAGAATGTGAACAATGAATTCAGATATGGTGTTCATATTAGGATTGGGTTCATATGGATGTAGTCAGTCAAACAAATAGTGTTATTCATGCAAAAAAGCAAAATTGTAAACACAAATATTGGATAAAGTTGTTGCTTTGTCATGCATATTAAATGTTTTTTCACTGAGCCTATCTCTCTGGGAATGCCTTTTTATATGTGCCCTTCAAGTGGAGTTGGAAATATTGAAAATAAATGACTGAGCAATGTCATATTTACAAGTGGGAAACTTGGAATTCTACCAGTTGCGAAGTTGTGATGTCAAAAGGGGCATGCCAAACTGAAACATGGTGGCAACACTGATCTATAATATAATAATTGGGAAGCAAGTCTATCCACCTTATTTGGCACCTTATTCATAGACATACGATTCACGAGCTGTAAGAAAAACAAAGTGCAGTTAACAGTAAAAGTGTTTATGATTATGATAATAAATTAAAATAATATGATATATCAAATGCCAGTTTGCAACCTTTAAGCGGGCATAGGACTTGGTCAGGTAAAATACACCCAAAAAATGATTTATTGATGCTGTTCACTTTATTTAAATAATTAATTTTGTTTGAACTCTATTGTATCAGGTTTCTCATTCACACACGGTTGCATCATGTTAAACTGTTTTCATGTTGAAAGAACAATAGCTTGATCAAATATGGAAAACAGCATTTTCATTTCCCATTGCACGGGGCCGGATAGGAAGAGTAAATGCTAAAATAAACTGTTATTTTATGCACTTTTAGGAAGATGAGAAAATGTTAACGTTCTATTATGTTGTATATCAAATAGTTTATGTTATGTTGATGCTGGAAGTGAATCGCACATTTAAGTTACAAATGGCCAAATCCGCTCTTCCGTTAAAAATTATGTAAAGTTAATCAGTTTGGTTAATGTAAAAACATTTAGTTGTGATACCATGTATAAAAAGGGCATATAAATTAATAATTTGCACAATTTTGAATTCAGATAGTTATTTGGGTTTATTCGCAGTAAAATTATTTTCTTTTGTTTAGGCTACTTCCATTATATGTTTCCGACTCTGAGGTTCATGGCAGCATTACATGTTCTACTGCTTTAGATTTAGTCCAAAATGGGATATAGGGCAACATAAACAGATTTAGTGTCAGAAGAGCATCTATGATGCCCTAAAATACTACTATAGGCAGCTCACTTTATTGAAACAGACCCTATAAGTTCTTTAATGTTTTCAGCTCTGCTCTTTTCTCTCTTTTGCTCTCTTCCTCTTCGTATGTGGCATGAATTAGCTAAGAGGATATTAATCAAAGTAATTCCCTATTGCAAAAACCCATTGTTCATAGTAATGGCTATTTAACAAGGCCTTTCTCATCGTAAGTGACTTCTATTATAAGAAGCTCTCTGTTTATATTAAGAAAGACAGCTGTAATGAAGTGCTCGGTCCTCTGAGATCAAAATGGCCTCTGGGAGTGAAATGCGATGGCCAGACTGTTCAGCCCGCAGGGACACACACGCTCTCCGACTGGCTGGTCCCAGCTGGCACACACTTCCTACCAGCCCACAGTCACACACAATCAATGGGCTGTTAAATAGATTTGGTACAAGTCCATTCTGTGCTTTAGTGTTGTAAGACTCTTCAGTGCTGCACAGTCATAAGCTTCATGAAAAAACCCCATCAGCTTCAGCTTTATAAATGGGATAAAGGGCTCATTTTCACCTGATGAAGTGGTCATAAAGGCTATATCTAAGTCTAGTTGCACAAATCCTTGTTTTTTTATCAGTGGTAATAATCTGGGTGTGCACTTCTGCTTCCATCGTCCCAATGTCAATGGGATTTTTGTAAAATGTCTGAAATATGGTTTGTGGTTTAACACAAGCTCAAGATATCTACACGTTTTATTCTACGACAGAGAATGCATCAGTAATACCCCAGCTGTGATTTGTTAAAGTTTTACTTGTTTTGAAAAAGGTGTTTGCCGTCAAGTGTCTCAATGGGACTATAGAGGTTGTCGGGGACATTAAACACCATCAGCCGAACAGGTAAACTCATCTACTCACTAGTCGCTTTCACAGCCTTTTTGTGTTTATAATCATGCTCTTGTAAACTATTCTAACTCAAACTTTCAGGGAAAATGCTTTTAAATAAGTGCTGAAAGAGCTGTTGGATGCTTAACGGTGGTGATGTTGAATTTATGTGGCCGTGGTGTAGTTCGTTCGTCAAAATTCATAAAAGTTGTGTTAGTTTGTAAAGGTTATCATGATGGAATCTTTTGTTGGTCACAGAGTTTGTCGAGTGTGATGCTAACTTCCGGGTTGACCAACAAAAATAAATCATCACTGCAGCCAGCGCTCTATGCCTTGTGTTTTCTGCAACTTAAAAAGGAAAAAAAAATCTATGTGTCAGAGCAATCTATACTATCGTTTCTTTCCTAATCACCTTTGCACTTCGCATGAGCAACTCATCAGACAGAAATGTCCAATAAAACAGCTCAAGTCAATTTGCTCTTTATATCATGTAGTGCAACGGCCAAATGTGTAACTCTATGTGCTGATCAATATGCAATCTCACACGCCTGGAGGGCAGCGGGTGGTTACAGCAATCAGAGACATCACTCGATGCAGAGTTGACAAAGACAGCGCCTCTAGCCATAGCGTTCAAACAAACCCTTTACATAACCTCAGAGCAGTGGAAACACTTACACATGTAGCACAAACAACATGTATCCACCGAGGGGAGAGGACAGAAGAGGAGAGGAGAGGAGAGGAGAGGAGAGGAGAGGAGAGGAGAGGAGAGAGGAGAGGAGAAGAGATGAGATGAGAGGAGAAGAGATGAGAGGAGAGGAGAGGAGAGGAGAAGAGATGAGAGGAGATGAGAGGAGAGGAGGAGAGGAGAGGAGAGGAGAGGAGAAGAGATGAGATGAGAGGAGAAGAGATGAGAGGAGAGGAGAGGAGAGGAGAGGAGAGGAGAAGAGATGAGAGGAGAGGAGAGGAGAGGAGAGGAGAGGAGAGGAGAGGAGAGGAGAGGAGAGGAGAGGAGAGGAGAGGAGAGGAGAGGAGGAGAGGAGAGATGAGAGGAGAGGAGATGAGAGGAGATGAGAGGAGAGGAGAGGAGAGGAGAGGAGAGGAGATGAGAGGAGAGGAGAGGAGAGGAGATGAGAGGAGAGGAGAGGAGAGGAGAGGAGATGAGATGAGAGGAGATGAGAGGAGAGGAGAGGAGAGGAGAGGAGGAGAGGAGGAGAGGAGAGGAGGAGATGAGAGGAGATGAGAGGAGATGAGATGAGAGGAGAGGAGAGGAGAGGAGGAGAGGAGAGGAGAGGAGAGGAGAGGAGAGGAGAGGAGAGGAGATGAGAGGAGAGGAGAGGAGAGGAGATGAGAGGAGAGGAGAGGAGAGGAGAGGAGAGGAGATGAGATGAGAGGAGATGAGAGGAGAGGAGAGGAGAGGAGAAGAGATGAGAGGAGAAGAGAAGACAGGAGAGGAGAGGAGAAGGATGAGAGGAGAGGAGAGGAGAGGAGAGGAGAGGAGATGAGAGGAGATGAGATGAGATGAGAGGAGAGGAGAGGAGATGAGAGGAGAGGAGAGGAGAGGAGAGGAGAGGAGAGGAGAAGAGAGGAGATGAGAGGAGAGGAGAAGAGAAGACAGGAGAGGAGAGGAGAGGAGAAGAGATGAGAGGAGATGAGAGGAGATGAGAGGAGAGGAGAGGAGAGGAGAGGAGAGGAGAGGAGAGGAGAGGAGAGAGGAGAGGAGAGGAGATGAGAGGAGAGGAGAGGAGAGGAGATGAGAGGAGAGGAGAGGAGAGGAGAGGAGAGGAGATGAGAGGAGATGAGAGGAGATGAGAGGAGAGGAGAAGAGAATACAGGAGAGAGAGGAGAGGAGAAGAGATGAGAGGAGATGAGAGGAGATGAGAGGAGAGGAGAGGATGAGATGAGAGGAGAGGAGATGAGAGGAGATGAGAGGAGATGAGAGGAGATGAGAGAGAGAGGAGAGGAGGAGAGGAGAGGAGAGGAGGAGAGGAGAGGAGGAGGAGAGGAGAGGAGAGGAGATGAGAGGAGATGAGAGGAGAGAGAGGAGAGGAGAGGAGAGGAGAGGAGATGAGAGGAGATGAGAGGAGATGAGAGGAGAGGAGAAGAGAATACAGGAGAGGAGAGGAGAGGAGAGAGATGAGAGGAGATGAGAGAGATGAGAGGAGAGGAGAGGAGATGAGAGAGAGGAGAGGAGATGAGAGGAGATGAGAGGAGATGAGAGGAGATGAGAGGAGAGGAGAGGAGAGGAGATGAGAGGAGATGAGATGAGAGGAGAGGAGAGGAGAGGAGAGGAGAGGAGAAGAGAGGAGATGAGAGGAGAGGAGAGGAGATGAGAGGAGAGAGAGGAGAGGAGAAGAGATGAGAGGAGATGAGAGAGAGGAGAGGAGGAGAGAGAAGAGATGAGAGGAGATGAGAGGAGATGAGAGGAGAGGAGAGGAGATGAGATGAGAGGAGAGGAGAGGAGGAGAGGAGAGGAGAGGAGAGGAGATGAGAGGAGGAGAGGAGAGGAGATGAGAGGAGAGGGAGAGGAGAGGGAGGAGGAGAAGAGATGAGAAGAGATGAGAGGAGATGAGAGGAGAGGAGAGGAGAGGAGAGGAGAGAGGAGAGGAGAAGAGATGAGAGGAGAAGAGAGAGGAGAAGAGAGGAGGAGAGGAGAGGAGAGGAGAGGAGAGATGAGATGAGAAGAGAGGAGAGGAGAGGAGAGGAGGAGAGGAGAGATGAGAGGAGAGGAGAGGAGAGGAGAGGAGAGATGAGAGGAGAGAAGGAGAGGAGAGGAGGAGAGGAGAGGAGAGGAGGAGAGGAGAGGAGAGGAGAGGAGAGGAGAGGAGAGGAGGAGGAGAGGAGAGGAGAGGAGAGGAGAGGAGGAGAGGAGGAGAGGAGAGGAGAGGAGAGGAGAGGAGAGGAGAGGAGAGGAGAGGAGGAGAGGAGAGGAGGGAGAGGAGAGGAGAGGAGGAGAGATGAGAGGAGATGAGAGGAGAGATGAGAAGAGAAGAGAGGAGAGGAGAGGAGGAGGAGAGGAGAGGAGAGGAGGAGAGGAGAGGAAGAGAGGAGAGGAGAGGAGAAGAGGAGGAGAGGAGAGGAGAAGAGGAGGAGAGGAGAGGAGAGGAGAGGAGAGATGAGATGAGAGGAGAGGAGAGATTGAGAAGAGAAGAGAGGAGAGGAGAGGAGAGGAGAGGAGAGGAGAGGAGAGGAGAGGAGAGGAGAGGAGAGGAGAGATGAGATGAGATGAGAGGAGAGATGAGAAGAGAAGAGAGGAGAGGAGAGGAGAGGAGAGGAGAGGAGAGGAGAGGAGAGGAGAGGAGAGGAGAGATGAGAAGAGAAGAGAGGAGAGGAGAGGAGAGGAGAGGAGAGGAGAGGAGAGGAGAAGGGAGGAGAGGAGATGAGAGGAGAGGAGAGATGAGAGGAGAGGAGAGGAGAGGAGAGATGAGATGAGAGGAGAGGAGAGGAGAGGAGAAGAGGAGAGGAGATGAGAGGAGAGGAGAGGAGAGGAGAGGAGAGGAGATGAGAGGAGAGGAGAGGAGAGGAGATGAGATGAGAGGAGAGGAGATGAGAGGAGAAGAGAGGAGAGGAGAGGAGAGGAGATGAGAGGAGAAGGGAGGAGAGGAGAGGAGATGAGAGGAGAGGAGAGATGAGGGAGAGGAGAGGAGAGGAGAGGAGAGATGAGATGAGAGGAGAGGAGAGGAGAGGAGAGGAGAGGAGAGGAGAGGAGAGGAGAGGAGATGAGAGGAGAAGAGAGGAGAGGAGAGGAGAGGAGAGGAGAGGAGATGAGAGGAGAGGAGAAGGGAGGAGAGGAGAGGAGAGGAGAGGAGAGGAGAGGAGAGGAGAGGAGAGGAGAGGAGAGGAGAGGAGAGGAGAGGAAAGGAGAGGAGAAGAGAAGAGAAGAGAAGAGAAGAGAAGAGAAGAGAAGAGAAGAGAAGAGAAGAGAAGAGAAGAGAAGAGAAGAGAGGAGAAGGAGAGGAGATCAGGCTGATTTGAATAACTCACATGTTAGTGTTGGCAGTAGAGGTCAGCCATTCTCCAGCGAGACCAATGATGTCCAGTCCAGATGAAAGCTGGTTGAAAAATCTAGGATGACCTGAGAAGAGTTTTCACAGGAATTATAAGAACAAAAATGCAAGTAAATACTCTTTAACATCATAACATTAATCAACCAGATCAAAAATACTTTCTACATGTCAACTATACACTGCTGTTCAAGAGTTTGAAATAAATCTCTTATGCTCGCCTACATTTATTTGATCAATACAGTAAAAATAGTAATATTGTGAAACATTATTAACATTTAAAATAATAGTTTTACATTTGAAATTATGATGGCCAGCAGACATTGGCCTGTACCTGTTCTCACTCCATACTTGAGCGTGTCTCTGCAGTCCACCAGGATCTGCTCCAGCGACTCCGGCTGATCCGACAGCTCCAGGTTGAAGCCCTCCATTCCCTCCAGGAGCTGGTGAGGGTGATGGAAGTCCAGCACTTTGGTGGATCTGTCGAAGGTCTTGCGAACATAATTGGTGAGGATCTCCACCACTTCGAGAAGAAACTGGATTGTGGGTTCCTCGCCATTTTTAGCAGGCAGTAGATCTAGAATAGAGGCAGCATGAAAAGATAAGAAGTGTTTTCATTTATACAATTGAAATATTAGTGGAGTTGAAGCGATGAAAAGTCTGAACCCACACTGAAAATTACACTGGGATTTTTTCATCTACCATTTCTAGGTCACTAGTCAATCATGTGAACTCTTATGCTCATCAAGCCTGCATTTGATTTAAAAAAAAAAATACAGAAAAATATAGTAATATTGTGAAATATTATTATGATTTAAAATTATGGTTTTCTATTTTGATATACTTTAAAATATAATTTATTTCTGTGATCAAAGCTGAATTTTTAGCATCATTACTCCAGTCTTCAGTGTCACATGATCCTTCAGAAATCATTATAGTATGCTTATTTGATACTATTTGATAGTTATTATCAATGTTGGAAACAGTTGTGATGCTGAATTATATATTTTTTTTAATCTGTGATTTTTTTTAAAAGAACAGCATTTATTCAATATTTTCTAACAATATAAACCTTTTAATCAATTTAACATATCCTTGCTGAATAAAAGTATTCATCAAAACAATTACTGACCCCGAACTTTTGAACAGTAGTTGTTACAAAAATACAATATAAAAAATAAATATTTCTATTTAAAATAAATGCTGTTCTTTTAACTTTTTATTAATCAAAGAATCCTAAAAAAAGTATCACAAATTATATATATATATATATGTGTCATGTGTGTATAGCACAACTGTCTCCAACATTGATAATGTATCGGTATCAAATCAGATCGGTATCAAATTATATTTGAAAGTAGGCTATATTAAAATAGAAAACCATTATTTTAAATTGTAATAAATATTTCACAATATTCTTTTTTTTTCTATATTTTTGATCAAATAAATGCAGGCTTGATGAGCATCAGAGACTTCTTTTAAAAACATTAAAATAGTAATGTTTCAAAACGTTTGACCGGTAACTGTAGGCTATATATAATGATTTTAGTTTATAATATACAATGCGACCATTCAATTATTTTTCTTTAACTTCTAATCGTTCGATTTTATGATGAAGCAACGGTGCGTTAGATTGAAACGTGGCATTAAGAATGAGAAGGATGGTCACCTCGAGCGAACAGGTTGGAGAAGTCCGTCTCGTCGCGCGTGTAGCGCTCGCTGTTGTCGCGCGTCATCTGGTTCTTCGCGCTCTCCTTGAAGGCGCCCACCATACGACTCTTCTCGTCCAGACTGTTGTTCTTCTGCAGGAAACCTGCATCATTACAACACGGGGGAGAATTGCAAAACATATCCTCAGCCTTGGTAATGGATGCTATGGGGAAAAGTAGTAGGCTATCTCTAACCAGTTGCTTAAGGTTTGCGCGCTGAGAGTTATTCCTAAGGGTGATTCCAGTGGCTGGGGTTTTAGTGGGACAGCGCTATTTATGGATTGGTTGAGGTTCAGTTCATAGGTGCTACTGTAGCCATGACATCAGAGGACATGTAGGGTGTGTTTTTTTTTTTTTTGGATCATGAAACCCTGTTGATTCCCGGTTGAGTTTGGCTCTCTATCATCCTTCACAGATTCCGCGTGACTGACCAGATGCTCATGTCATTAACTGCCGACAGGCACATTCAATAGATCCATCGAGGATGTTTTATTGGAACATCTAGCATGAACGTGAACAAACATGTTTAGGCAAAGCAGCAAGGAAGGCCTACCCAAGAGAGTCAAACACCAAGATGTCCACCAAAATATTAAAAATAGCCTATTTTTCGTTCATAATGCATGCATTCATTATTATTTCGACTGATTTTATTTATGGAGGTCTGCATTGTAAAACATGGGTCACAGATGGTTAGTGAGATTATAAAGAATATTTTTCAATATTTAACAGCATATTTCCTCTTTCGGTCACGAGGGCCCGGTTGTCTTATCTGTTTCATTTTGAGCTGGACTATCGCACAATATTATCAGAGAGCGCAGGCCTGCGTTAATACTCCCCTCTGCCACCCCGCAGCCCGTCTCTCTCATTCAGGCTCGGTTCTGATAAGAGATAATGACTATTCTATGCCGTGAATCTTTGGAGATGCGCTCAACATCAGGCGACACGATTTCATTGCGGCTATCAAATGGATTTTTTTCTGTTTTCTCTCTTGCTAAAGACCAAATCTCTCTCTTTTTCTCATGCTAAAGGATTTTTTTGTCTTTACAACCACGTCGAGCATGTTTATTGCGCATGCAATTAAGATAAAAATAGCTAATTATTTACGTTTGATATATACGCTGAATCTTTTCATTAAAACAATTTGAGCAATGGTTTAGGCATACATTTCGTTTCATTAAATCGTTAAGATGAGTCTATTCAGATCAATTTCTGCATGAGCTCTCTCTCTTGTTTTACAGTGTCATTGTTACATATGTTACATGTAGTTAGTAATGACAATAAATAATGCAGAATAACATGCAACTAACCCTAAACTAAACCTAATCCTATAGTAAGTACATGTAGTTGCTTAATATTACTCAGTAGGCTACTTAAATATATAATTACAGTGTAACAAAGACACATTAAAATAAAGTTTAATAAAAAAATAAATAAACAAATGAAATCATATAGAAACAAATGAACAAAAAATATAGATAGATAGATAGATAAAAAGCCTAGGCCCCCTCATTTACATGTCCGGCCCCCTCAGATTTCTGATTGCTTAAAATAAAATAAGAAAAATAAGAAATTGTTGATATGTTAGTCTAATTGATAGATTGACCAATCAAAATACTGCGCGGTAAAATGCGGCTGTTTTCAAACTTGATTTGACGTGTTGTGCGTAACCGCTGTCATCTTCGCGTGAGAGTTCATGCTGTGCCGGTGACAATGGCAGCGTTGTGCAAAGTACAATATTACGCACGAAAAGATGAGCGAGAAGGAGAAAATAAGCCATCTACATCTGAGTTTGCTTCAGCTTACTACAAGACGACAGCGAGTGAAGCGGCTAGGAGACAGAAACGCACATATTTCATCACAGGAATAGCGGTGAGACTTCGACTCAGATCGGCACAATGCGCAATGACTTGTTTGCAATTGATGAACCGCCTTCACAACCAGTGATGACCACATTTCCTGTATAGCCTATATCTGTTGTAGGCTATATGAAGAGTTTGGTTTCAAAACGCGATAAATCCATTATGATTAATAATGAGTAATAATGTGTTTTCTTTACCAAGAGAGTGGAAAGATGAAAACCACTATTTTTTTGTTTCAAACTTTCACATAGCATATTTAGGTAATAATAACATACAAATTTCAAATCCAGATTTCGATTTTCAAATATTTTTTATAAAAAATGATTAGTTTTCCCCCCAAAATGCAATAAGTGCATGACACTTTTTCTCCCAAAATGCAATATAAAAGTTATTTTTCATATTTTAACTGTTGAAAATACACAACAAAGTAAGTTGATCCACATATGACAGCCTCTGAACTCGGCCAATAGGCTATTAATCTTATATAACTTACAGGCACTGGACTAAAAATAGCCGACATTCAATCACCATTGCTAAAAAATACCTCCTGAAATTTTGGACGGCGATCAGCTGTAAAATGGCTTGATCCTTGCAAATTATATATATATATATATATATATATATATATATATATATATATATATATATATATATATATATATATATATATACATCAACAATTTTAATGACAGAATGATCATTTCATTTTTTCCCCCTTAGGCTTTAGCATGTACATATTACTAATTAGATTCATGCGGTTTTGCAATAATCAGGGCATAATTCTCATTACATGTTAATTTTTTAAACAAAAAACACATCAGGCTAAATTAAATAGAGAGGATCTGGGCTTGAGATACACAAGAGTAAAACGATTTAAAGTTCAGCAGGAGTCAGGATGGCCACATCCTCCCAGACGTCATCCTCTTAAAAACACCCAATCCTCTTCACATCTTTTAGCAGGCTATAAAGAGCAGTGTGGCGTAAAAAGACAAGTCGAGAGAGAGAGAGAGAGAGAGAGAGAGAGAGAGAGAGAGAGAGAGAGAGAGAGAGAGAGAGAGAGAGAGAGAGAGAGAGAGAGAGAGAGGGAGAGCACCACCCACCAGGAAACTAATAGAGAGCAACACAGGCAGCCCCTTTTTCTCCTGATATATAGTGTTTCAAATCCAGTTATGAAAACCTGTCTAAGTGACCGTGAGAAAATATTTCCATCCAGACACTGACGACTCACACTCTCTACGGGCTATTTTTCTCTTCTCTTGCCTAACAACCTACAAAAATCGTGCCTGGCATGAATCTCTAACTCGGGGCTGATTTCTATCCCTTCCTTTGTCAGTTATTTATTTATTTTGTTTGTTGTGTCCAGAAAATAATAATGAGAGTGAACAAGGGGTGATACGGGGGAACAAAAGACTAAGACCCTGTTCACACACTCGCCTACAGGGTAAATAACAGCTCGCTGACCTTTAGTGTGATGGAAACACACAACGACAGTCTCTTGCTCCATATCTAGGGCATATGTATTCACACCTGGGCAGGGCCGGTTCTAGACATTAGGAGGCCCTAGGCAAAATTCATGTTGGAGGCCCCCCACCCCCAATAAAAAAACACTTGAAACAAATATGATTCCTAACCTTTTTATTTATACAACATTTAATTTTAAAAGCAGTATATTTTTACTTACACAGTACATAAGTTTGGACACATTACTATTTTTAATGTTTTTGAAAGAAGTCTCTTATGCTCATCAAGCCTGGATTTATTTGATCAAAAATACAGAAAAATAATATAGTGAAAATAGTTAAAATTTAAAATAATGGTTTTCTATTTTACTATACTTTATATTTCTGTGATGCAAAGCTGAATTTAGTGCCACGTGATCATTCTGATTTATTATGTTAGAAATGGTGCTTAATATTTATTTTATAACCTGTGATACTTTTTTTCAGGATCTTTGATTATTAAAAAGTTGTTTTAAAAAAGTCTTCACTGTCACTTTTTATATATTTAACACATCCTTGCTGAATATTCCTGTTTTTTTTTCTCTGTATTTTTGATCAAATAAATGCAGGCTTGTAGAGCATAATAATAAACTTCTTTCAAAAACATTAAAAATAGTAATGGGTCCAGACTTTTACCGGTACTGTATGTACATATTAATCAAACTTTATCTAAGGTAATCTCTTTTTTGTTTAATGAAGATGTTATTGTTGTTGTTGTTATTTTGCTGTTTTATTCAATTTATTCACAGTTCCAGAATCCCACTTCAGTAGATGAGCATAAGTGATTTTATATTGCATTGCTACCTTAAATATGCTATACACAAATCAAGTGGAAGAGAAAGACACGATCGCTACTGAGCAGAAAAAAATATATAAAGTGATATTATTGGCGTAATGTCAGGAATCTAATCATCAGCAGAATTTAGAAGATAGACCCATAGATATGAGATCCTTTATTTGAAACATTTAAAAATGTTGTAGTGTGTTGGCTTTTTAACTTAGAATACAGACGTCTTGTCTTTTAATTGTGTAGCTTTTTTACTAGTCAGCTCCCGACGCGATGTTATTCATTGTACGCGCAAATTCAAAGCGTCGCGTCTTGGGCACGTTACGCTCGCGCTCTTTTAAACTCGTAATAAAGCGGTGAATGATTTTTCCAGAAATGACGCTGATCTACAGTACAAGTTTATATTTAGAATACATTGCAATCACTCCAAAATAGATGACGACAACTAACACATCCATGCTGTATGAGATGTGCTTCTTTGTGTGCTTATTAGGCTTTTGCCTCGCAGCACCTGATGGATGCGTTCTTTACACATACTTTCAGAAGCCGGCACCCGCTTTGTAACGGACACATTAATTGGTTTAACTGTAGTAATGTAACAGTCTATGGTTAAGATAAACATCGTCACTATTTTTAGTTAATAAATAAATATTGAAATAAATTGTAGATAGGACATTTGTACATTTTTTTTTTTTTTTTGTCCCTCTGTCTGGGCCCCATCCCGCCAATCGGGCCCTAGGCACGTGCCTAGTTTGCCTTTGCGTTAATCCGGCTCTGCACCTGGGTCAACAGAGCAACAACAGCATGGATAAAGGTGCCCTCCACTTTGGCACCTTGACTGACCTCAAGACTGAGATAATGTTGGCACTGTAACTTACCACAGATCTTCATGCCCAGTTTCCTCGTGCATCCGTGCGCAACCCCGTACCACGCGTCGCCGGCTAAAACGAGACGTTTGGAGAGCTGTTCAACATCCCAGAGTTTATTCTATTCCTAATGCTATGGGTGATGCTGTAGAAAGCGCAAAATTAAGGGTCAGCATGCATTGACGCAGAAGACAATGAATGTGCGCAACAGATTCGGGTCTTTGCCGAACGTGTGGCTTTTCAATTTCAGCTTTTTTTTAGTTTTTTTTTTTTGAAAGGGCTTGATTTTCATCAAGCGATCAATAGAGGCTATCAGAGAGGCAGGCCGCTAATAGATGGTGGCACACATCCGGCAAAGAGGCGGTTTAAAATAAGCGGGCATGAAATGAGGTCTCGGAATTAATTGAGTGAAACGCTTGTGTTTGACTTGCCAGCCGTCACACAGAGAGCCGAGAGAGAGAAAACACACTCGAAAAAATACATGAATGACCTCTAGCATAAGTGACCAGACAGATGCAGCCATAAAGTTTAGATGCTGATACAATGAAAATGAAATAAAATGAACACACACTCACAGCAGTAAGCAAACACGAACAACACTATTCAGCAAGGACAAATAGAATTTATATAAACAAAATGGTTGCAATATAGAGCGATAAGAAACGAAGGTGAATTATTATTATTATCATCATCAGCAATAGTTTGAAATGAATTTATCTCTGGGGTGGGTTTTGTCTGAGGGCAGATCTAGCAGTATCTGCCCCAGGCGCGCGCTGTCAGATGAGGCAGAGACAGCGCGCGCCCCTCAGGTCAGTGAGCGTGAGATAGAGCTTGGCAGGGAGATAATAGCAAAACACGCGCGCGCACACACACAACAGCACAGCACAACACATAATGCTTTTTACAATTTATATCAAAATGTATATAGCTAACATAAAAAAAACCATATATTGGTAGGCTACTAAATTTTTTTTAGCATGACAGTTTTATTTATTTTGCATCTTTCTTAAACCAGATCAAATCAGTTTCTTTTATGTAGTCTATTTTTGACTCGGGCATTTTCAGCATATTTACAAAGGAAAATGTGAATTGGACCGTGATGGCGGGTAATTTTAGTAATTGCGCTATTAAGGTGGGTCTGTCGAGAGCAGACGATGGCTGATTGCTGTTCTTCAAGCTCCCATAAAACGAGGCAAAATGCAGAGCTATTGTTATTAGATCGGGGCCATAATTAAATGCAATTAGGCAGAAGCAGGATGCTCTTATTTGTGAGTAAAATTAAGAATACAATTTGCATAATATTTTTCATTTGTAATCTGCAGAATTGAGACTAAAACTATCTCTAGAAAAATAGCAAAAATAAAATAACGGTATAAGATTATTGTTATTATTATTATTATTACATCTATATACATCGATCTCCCTGCAAATGAAGAATTTACATTTCTATGACGAAAACTATAATCAAATATAATTAAAACTATCTTATTACAATAATCTTTTTTGTAATAAAACGATAATCAGGGGTTCTCGTTTTAATTTCAATTCAATTCAAATTTGCTTTATTGGCATGACTGTAATCTATCTATCTATCTATCTATCTATCTATCTATCTATCTATCTATCTATCTATCTATCTATCTATCTATCTATCTATCTATCTAAAGATAATTCATAATTTGTCTCTCAAGCTGTCAGCTAATAGACATCTCACACGGCGCGGTGTGTTTTTCAGGGCAGTGATGAACATCGCCACCCCACGGAGTAAACAAGCCAAGTGAAAAACGCGTTATCCAGAGAGACCTACTTGTGGCAGGTTGTCGTAAATTAGCCGTGTTTGGGTCCATATCACCAGCCGAGGAAGAAGGTGCAGAAGACGCCATCAGTCCTGGAGAAACACCTCACTGCTTTCAGACTGAAGGAAAAACCCCACACTACACACGGAAAATGTGGAGAAATTAGGATAAACAAAGTGATGGCACAAATAACAGTTGCTTATATAAAAAAAAGACTGGCTAATATCTCATATAAAGTATATAGCTTTATAAAAATAAGCGTTTTTTTCTAGCACAATATCACGCATCAAATTCTCCTTATGAAATGGCAGTAATTCACTCCGCGTCGCCAGGATAATTTGTCTTGCGCCACGCGCGCGCGCGCTCAGTGTTCTGTCAGGTTCAGAAATGCGCTCTGACAGAACAGCGCACATTGCAGCACGAGAAAAAACAACAACACACCTAAGAAATAACGAAAAGAATGCTAGGTAAGTTCTGAAGATAGTCCGACCTATATAAGTTGGTATTTTGGATGGCGGTGTTCTCCAGACGCCCCTGTGAGCTCCGGCGCGCGGCAGACCGTGAAGTCTGACTTAATTGGCTCTGTAACGAGGTCTTTAAATCGAATCATTTAAAACGAAGAATCTGTTCACTTCAACCGCAGCATAACAAAGGCGACGGAGTCAGGACAGAAATGATTATTAGTGTTAGTGACGATGATAAATAATATTTCTTTGTTACGGATGATTTTACAGAAGGTCAGACGCCTAAACGACTCTCGTCCAAAAAAAAAAAAGAAAGAAAAAAAAAATAAAGAAAAGAGAGAGAATGCATAGAGAAAGAGTGACTTATTGATTTCTCAATTAAGATGATCTTTAAATATCCTCAAAATATGCGCATCAATCACTGTCGGAGTTAGTGAAATATGGGCAAAAAATCATTGCGCTGCTCATGTGTTAAATTACACCATGTTTTTAGATCATTATTTTGCCAGACGCGTTCCAGTATGAACATAGGATCACAATACTGGCAGAAACTGGTTTAAATCTATACATGCATTTATTATAACTGAATACAAAAGGCACAGTTCAGTTTATCATATAGTTATCTTCCCAATGTTGTAGAAAAGAAAAAAAAAGGCTTACATTTAGATCAGAACGCAGAAGGTGAGCGCTTACCTTGCGAAGTCACAGGTGTCACAGTAAAATCCAGAAAAATGGCACGTGGAGGATGTTTCACAGCGCGTGATGTGGCTGTGAGACACTTGATATGAGAAAACCAGAAGAGTGCACAAGAAAATAAAAATCCATCCAGCGCCAAATTCCTGATTCAGTGTTTATCCTTCCAAAGGCGACAGGAGAATCTCCAAAATTCACTTCAGCTGTATTTTTTCCACGGGTTAATATCCACGGGTACTTTTTGAGGATTATTAAATCTGGACTCAAGTCATCAGACACATGAAGTTTAATTCTCCAAGTAATATATACACACACGTCAAAATAGCGTGGGAGTGAGAAAACGGTGAGTGAGAGAGAGAGAGGGAGAGAGAAAGAAAGGCAGATACATCATGAGGACGAGCTCACATTTTTATTGTTGTTGTTTTGGAGGGACGCAATAAACAAATGAAAGAATTCCATCCTAATGTAAAAAAAAACAAAAAAACATTTAATGCACGACTTGTGGATCAGCTCGTCATCACCTATTCGAGACATCTGGAAGACATCCACGAGGTGGCAACAGAGAACAGACCAACTTGAACTTGAATGAAGGATTTTGGGCAGCGCCCTGGAAAAACACTTGAGCTGCTCTGTTCATGTCTGTAAGATCCTTCTTTTTAAACCTCCACCTATCCAGCGTGTCAGTCCTGGTTTCCACTGCCGCAGTTTCAGCACCTGGACAGCTCCACTGGGTCAAGAAGAGCCCGGGGCTAGTTGTCACACCTTCTCACTCCAGTCGGTGTTTTTGATAGCCAGTGTCTGTAGACGCATACATTAAAGTCCTGACAACAAAAACGCATTTGAAAGCGTATATATCATTATCTTAACGCATGCATCAATCGGGTTTATTGTGTTCACATGTGCAACAGCTATTTAAAAAAAAGAAAAAGAAAAAAATGTATACATTTTACTCTAGAGTCTAGAGGATCACAAAAGTTTAAGACAAGACTTTAAGACAAAAAAGTATTTGTAGGCTATTGGACTTCTGTCTCAAAATATTATAGTTGCTGAGATGAGCCTTTTTTAACAGCCTTCTTACTCGGTCATATTTGTGAAACAGTCGTGTTCATTTTCCTCCATCAGATGGCGCTAAAATGTCTTGCGCTCTCTGAACAACTAAACAGAAAAAGTGAAGTAGGAAAAATCTATTTTATTGTCCTAAGACATATAGGCCTGGTTTCACAGACAGGGCTTAGAGTAAACCAGGATCAGGCCTTAGTTCAATTTAAGTAGCTTTTATAAACGTGTCTTAGAAAAAACATTGCTGGTGTGACAAAATAATGGCACTGATATATTTTACAGTTTTTCTCAATTGTTTACACACATTTTCTGGTACTTGAGACACAATGACCACAACATGTAACTCATTCACCAACCCCCTGAACCAATTCTGCTAAACTACAAGCACAATTCCTGCTTTACACTCAAATTGCAGATCTAAAACACACCTTTTTCGAAACACTACACACAATTCTCTGCTTTTGGCACAATTTTCATGCAGAAAATCTCTTGTTTTCACAAGGAACACACTGCCATTCAAATATGCACACTGACTCATCACATGGGCAAACACCCGTCACACAGTTTTACAATTAGCAATCAGAGCTTTAGCATGAAAGGGCAACAGGTCAGCTCTTCAATGGAGCAATAGATGCCAACATTGGATTTTTTTTTTTTACTGTATACAGTCAATTCTTTTGTTGTTTTGTATGTAGACCACTGTATGTACAACTTTGTGTTGGTTGGGATGTACACTGTGTACATTGTTTTTGTGGGAAAAATAAAATATATTTGTTACCATGTATTTGTGTGTTCTGAGTATAAAAACAATATTCTCAAATATTTTACAACACACTTATATATGTACTGTCTGTAGTAAGTGTAACACTGAACAAAAAAAGGCCTGAGTCATTATGATGAATGGAGAAGAAGTGTTTTCCATTCATCATAGTGTTTTACATTGAGCACATCAGTGTTCAACTGGTTCTTATAAATGTCTATTCATATGATGGTTTGTGTGTGTCATTTGAAAACAAAATACCATTTTGAGAAGAAATAACATAGTTTTGAATGTAAAGTTTCATTTTGCAGGAGAATTGAGGGGTTTTGCCCATTGTGTGTGTTTTTGGGGATTTGTGTGTAGAGTTCTGAGAATATGAGGCATGCTTTCAGAAAATGTGTGTAAACAATCGAGAAAAACTGTAAGATATGCCAGTGCAAGTTGCGCTCAGTTAAAACAGCTCAAACATGCATTTTAGCTTAAGGCTTGTCTGTGAAACCGGGGGTTAGATTACAATTCAAGCAGGATATAATTGAATGTCCAGTCAGTATTTGACATAACTGCGCATACATAATATTCTGGACACATCACACATTGTTTATAAGCATTGGATATATTAAAACAATACAGTGCTTGCTTATAGGACTGTGTGAAACGCACCGCACTAGATAGTTTGTTGTTTGTTATTTATGATTAAGATGATAATGTATCGTCTGTGCTTTCAGTGGACTCTTCATCTGTGTCAGAGCTATCTGTGGACTCATCGTCATCATCCTCAACGTCATCTTCATCATCATCATCAGATGTGTCAAATTCATCATCATCATCATCATCATCTGATTCCTCCTCCGCTTCTAGAATTAATGAGGATATCCAGATGAAGAAGGTGAATTCAACACACTTGAATTTCATTATTAAAGTTACCCATTTGGAACATTTCTTTTATTTAATTTTCAGTCATGCCTGGTGTGCTTCACAAAACATTTTTGTTTAGAGATATATATATCTATGTTAATTTACAAACTAAAGAGGAAAGTTGCAGTGAAGCTTGATATTGTCATAAAAATGTAAATGCTTCAATTTGAGTGGAAAACAAAGTAGAATTACCATGTCAAAAGTGGATGGATGGATGAATAGATAGATACTATATATACATATATATATACATAGATAGATGGATAGATAGATGATAGATGAATTGATTGATATATAGATAGATAGATGGATGGATGATAGATGGATCGATAGATAGATGGATAGAACAATAGATAGATGATAGATGGATAGATATGAACTCACCTATCAGTAACTTTTCTTCAATGAGAGGCAGGAAGCTCTTAGCCTCTGAGTTTTGGGGCTCATAAATTAAAACTACATTTAAAGAATGAAAGAGAATGATGAAAACATTAGTATCATGATGTAAGAAATGCCAAATAACAATACTATAGTAAACAATACTAATTCAAATGGCTGCTTACTCATCTGACAGAGCTTCTTGGCGAGTGGATAATTCTTTGTCATCACAGCCTGTAGAAACTGGACTCAGAGAAACACAAACAGAACACTTGTTTAACTGCATCTCAATGAGCCAATGACAACTGTCCAAAGTTGAAGTTAAATAAAAAGTGTGTTTTGACACTTGCAGCCATTACTACTATTTCTTCTCCTGCATTTCTTCCTTCTTAAACTAGTGGGCATTGCTTTTGTTCCTCTTTTGTAAGTCACTTTGGATAAAAGCGTCTGCTAAATGCATAAATGTAAATGTATATGATGTGTACCTCTGCAAACAGTTCTAGAGGCACGTGTCCTTCTGCGCTCTCATTCTCCTCTTCCTCACTTTGGGCCTCATGAGGATCCTGCTCATCTGCAGACGACACTACTTGAGGGGCCTGGATCTGTTTTTCATGCACACTTTCTGACTGGACTTCACATTCTCCTTGCTTTTCTAATGTTTAAATAAGAAAAAGAAAATCTTTTTTGGACCCTACTGTATTTGTACAGGAGCCCATGGGCATCACAAAATGCTTCAGGAACTCTGAGACAAATGAGTTGAACAATAAATGCTTTAAAAAAAGAATAAGGCCCTGTTTACTCCTGGTTTTGAGATGCGTTTTGGTCGATCGGATCACAAGTAGATGAGGGAGACACATTCTCGTTTACACCTGGTGTTTTAATCCGTCTCTTTTGTCCACTTTCAACCACTTCTGTCCTGATTTTGTTAAGAAGAGGGTCTATGGGTGGGTAAATGTATGTTTTTTTTCCAGATATTTCAATCTAATGGACGAAATAAGCTTGATGAATTTACATATGAACGCGACCGGAGACGACGGAAAAACATACGGAGAGCATCAGCTTTAGTTTCTGCTCTGACAGACACAAGACCAGCCGAACGCTGTGAGTGTGTGTTAGAAATCAGGAATGGGGAGAGAACATTGTGCTTGGTATGTTTTTCATCTTCAAACCAAACTTGAGTCTTCAGCCGACAAAGTTTAAATCCCATCTGGCTAGAGCTCTTCCCATAATGTTTACGCATTAGTTCAGTAGACGGAGAGTAGACGGTCTTTTGTGGCTGTCTGAACACATTCGATCACATGAGCGTTTACACTACGAAAGCAATCCGGTCTAATGTGTTTTCGACTCCCTCTGGAAGTGGACAAGCTCAAAACGCTTTAGACCTTGTTTACACCTGTATTTAGCGTCTCCACTTGTGATCCGATCGACCAAAACGCATCTAAACACCAGCTGTAAACAGAGCCTATAGGATCTAAAACAGATTCAGTACCTGTCATAATAGGGTGGACCTGTTTAGGTAGTTTATGTCCATGCGTGGTTACATTTCTGAAGGACGGAGCTTTAGAGGCATTATACCCTCTGCTGCTGAAAAAAATGGGTGATAAAAGGTAAACTATTAGAGATCACTGGAGCGAATGAATGCCATCAGCTTCCCTGCTTTATGCATGTACGGCCCATAAACCACATCCCATGCATGACCCAAAGGGCATGTTGACCGGAATACAAAAAGCCACTCATACAATCAAATTAAAAATAAGGATTTTTCTTTATTCCTCTCAGTATTATGCATCTGTCCAAATGATCTAGTATAGAGAAATGTTACTTTTAGTTATTATTGTCAGATATCAAATGCTTTTACCTCTTGGAATTGTGTACTTTGTGTGAGGTACTTGATGCTTCAGAGTTTAGGGAAGGTTTCCCCTCTGTCTGTATAGAGGGATCCTGCTCTTCTCTCTTTTCACTGGGTTTTGCTTTCGTTTGCCTACACAAAATCAAACCAATGCATTTAAATGTCATGACAACTGTAGGAGTGTCTGGCATGGTAATGGATATGACAATGTTGAAAAGTTTGGTCTTGGCAGAATAGATCTGCTACACTTGCTGCAGAGCAAGTACGGGACTTGCTACTGCCAATTCACATGACACGCTGCTGTGAGCAAGTAAGTCATGCTGCTACTGTATAAAGGTTGAGCCGCGAGCTCATTGGCTACAACTGTGCCCTATAGACCCCTTTTCAGTTAGTAAACATCATTACTTTTTTGTGGGCGGAGGCAGAACGATTCCCCTGGCCAGTTCACTAACGTTAGTTAGCAAGTTTCATTAGCTTGTTTTTTTAACGACTGGAGAAAATCCAATTTTATCTTAATGTGTAAGGTCACTCATTGTCCAGGACAGCGATTGTTATTTAACAAAGTTAATTTTAATGGACGGAACCAGGCTGACCCATACACGCTCACTCAATGGATGGACGATCTGACAGGTTTAACGTGACCTCGGTTGAGTGGCCTGACATCTACACCTACCTGATAAAGAAACCGAGCGTAAAGAGAATCTGAGGGCGTATAACTCTTTAGATGCCTATAACTATGAGCTGAATGCTCAAGTACAAGACTTGTGTGGTACGATCCGAAGTTCTGCCAAACCAGCGCCAAGGCCAGAAGACGACCATGTAGTGACATTACAGGACAATTTTAAAGATGTGAATATTTTCTAGAAATTATTTTTTTTGAACTTTATGTATTTGATTATTCTTTCTTAACAGGTTCTTCACAAAGTTTAGTCACAATCAATCACAACAATGTATATACAATCACAGATCATCCACAATATAATCTCAAAATTCTCACAATGATAAAATTTCAAATTGGAGCCTGTACTACGTCGATTACTGCACCCAACAACACAAGAAGATAACATTTTAAGCTCCTTATGTATCCGAATCTGTGCTGGTTTGTATTGGGTGCCTCCAGTTTTCCATGACGTAATTGTGACGTCGGCGCAAAAAGGGTCTATAGAGAATGATGTGATTGCAAGCAAACTGAGTTAAGGATCTATTAGTCTGCATCGTAGAGTTTCATGACACAACTTTGTATTTAATACATCAAAGTACAGTATATGAGCATTCTTACTTCATCTATGCAGGAAAAGAAGTTTAATTGTAAATATTGTGGGGCTTTTACAATGTTACCTGTCGACTGAGAGCTGCATGGACAATTCATGTTCATTAATCACTGTTATAAAATGTTTTACCTTGTGGAACTTGGAGCTTTGATATTTGTCTCATAGTTTATAGATAAATCCTGTCCTCTTGTTTTCCCGCTGGGTTTTGGTTTCTGCCTATACATCAAATCAAACCAAAGCACCAAATACAGTTGACGTGAATGCAGTTTTTAAAGCAACTAAAGCATACTGTATATAATATCCAAAAGATAATCTGAAAATCTAAACCTACTTTGGTCTCCATTCCACTGATTCTTTTGCCACTGGATCAACAGAACAAAGGACATAACGTCATTCAACCTTTCAGAGGAAAAATAACCCTTGAGGAAACCAAGGCAGACTGTCTCATGTGTGTGTAACTGCTTAATGTAAAAAAACCCAGTTGCTATAGTGGATATGTATTGATAGAAATTATTTCCTGCAAATTGATTATTGTACCTGCTGAGCTGCCAATCACTGGTTTTAAGGGAGCAACCTCCTTTAGAAACAGAAAAAACACTAAATGTGAACAAGACTAAAGCCAAATCTCTATTATTTCTATATATATTACTTAACTTAAATTGCAAAATATTATTTCTATATATATTACTTTACTTAAATTGCAAAATGATCAAGACACTAGTTTGTCACATGATATGAAACAAATCACAATATCCATATATAACCACTGACCTTTTCATTGTCTTTTGATGAGACTTCTGACGGCCGCCCAACACACTGTAAACTTAGCATTAATAATTATAAAATAATATTTAAAATGAGTATTTTGATGTTAAAGAAATGCATATAGTAAAGCCACTGTATAGAGACTTTTAAAGAGTAATGAAATTATACAAATATTTATGTTGAGTTAATATAAAACTACACAAGAGCCCAGTTTTAACCTGTATGTGCCCTGATGTTATTTTAACATTATAGCTAACAAGTCAGGTGTATTATCTTTTTGATGAAATCTGAGAGCTTTCTGTTTCTCCGTTTACAGCTACGCAACTACTACTTTGATGCTTCAAAACGTTCATAAAGAGATCATAAAACTAATCCATATGAATTGAATGATTTAGTCAAAATTTCCTGAAGAGACTCAATCACTTTATATGATGAAGAGATTTAATGTAGGTTTTATTTACATATAACCATTGATCAGCA
The DNA here is from genome assembly GCF_964197995.2 of Scardinius erythrophthalmus. Taxonomy (NCBI): domain Eukaryota; kingdom Metazoa; phylum Chordata; class Actinopteri; order Cypriniformes; family Leuciscidae; genus Scardinius; species Scardinius erythrophthalmus. Next base: position 39,624,111 of record NC_138232.1, read on the forward strand.
AACAAAAAGAGAAGCTCAACCGAACGTGCGAAAAAAACCTCACTGGTTCTTGCTGAAGCTCAAGCGTAATGCGTAACTTGAGAATGAACCTCATTGGTTCTTGCTGAAGCTCAAGCGTAATGCGTAACTTGAGAATGAACCTCATTGGTTCTTGCTGAAGCTCAAGCGTAATGCGTAACTTGAGAATGAACCTCATTGGTTCTTGCTGAAGCTCAAGCGTGATGCGTAACACGAGAATGAACCTCATTGGTTCTTGCTGAAGCTCAAACGTGATGCGTAACTTGAGAATGAACCTCATTGGTTCTTGCTGAAGCTCAAGCGTAATGCGTAACTTGAGAATGAACCTCATTGGTTCTTGCTGAAGCTCAAGCGTAATGCGTAACTTGAGAATGAACCTCATTGGTTCTTGCTGAAGCTCAAGCGTGATGCGTAACACGAGAATGAACCTCATTGGTTCTTGCTGAAGCTCAAGCTTGATGCGTAACTTGAGAATGAACCTCATTGGTTCTTGCTGAAGCTCAAGCGTAATGCGTAACTTGAGAATGAACCTCATTGGTTCTTGCTGAAGCTCAAGTGTGATGCGTAACACGAGAATGAACCTCATTGGTTCTTGCTGAAGCTCAAGCGTGATGCGTAACACGAGAATGAACCTCATTGGTTCTTGCTGAAGCTCAAGCGTGATGCGTAACACGAGAATGAACCTCATTGGTTCTTGCTGAAGCTCAAACGTGCTGCGTAACACGAGAATGAAACTCATTGGTTCTTGCTGAAGCTCAAGCGTGATGTGTAACACGAGAATGAACCTCATTGGTTCTTGCTGAAGCTCAAGCCTGATGCGTAACACGAGAATGAACCTCATTGGTTCTTGCTGAAGCTCAAGCGTGATGCGTAACACGAGAATGAACCTCATTGGTTCTTGCTGAAGCTCAAACGTGATGCGTAACACGAGAACGAACCTCATTGGTTCTTGCTGAAGCTCAAACGTGATGCGTAACACGAGAATGAACCTCATTGGTTCTTGCTGAAGCTCAAGCGTGATGCGTAACACGAGAATGAACCTCATTGGTTCTTGCTGAAGCTCAAGCGTGATGCGTAACACGAGAATGAACCTTATTGGTTCTTGCTGAAGCTCAAACGTGATGCGTAACACGAGAATGAACCTCATTGGTTCTTGCTGAAGCTCAAACGTGCTGCGTAACACAAGAATGAACCTCATTGGTTCTTGCTTAAGCTCAAACGTGCTGCGTAACACAAGAATGAACCTCATTGGTTCTTGCTGAAGCTCAAACGTGATGCGTAACACGAGAATGAACCTCATTGGTTCTTGCTGAAGCTCAAACGTGATGCGTAACTTGAGAATGAACCTCATTGGTTCTTGCTGAAGCTCAAACGTGATGCGTAACTTGAGAATGAACCTCATTGGTTCTTGCTGAAGCTCAAACGTGATGCGTAACACGAGAATGAACCTCATTGGTTCTTGCTGAAGCTCAAACGTGCTGCGTAACACAAGAATGAACCTCATTGGTTCTTGCTGAAGCTCAAACGTGCTGCGTAACACAAGAATGAACCTCATTGGTTCTTGCTGAAGCTCAAACGTGATGCGTAACACGAGAATGAACCTCATTGGTTCTTGCTGAAGCTCAAACGTGATGCGTAACTTGAGAATGAACCTCATTGGTTCTTGCTGAAGCTCAAACGTGATGCGTAACTTGAGAATGAACCTCATTGGTTCTTGCTGAAGCTCAAACGTGATGCGTAACTTGAGAATATACCTCATTGGTTCTTGCTGAAGCTCAAACGTGATGCGTAACACGAGAATGAACCTCATTGGTTTTTGCTGAAGCTCAAACGTGATGCGTAACTTGAGAATGAACCTCAATGGTTCTTGCTGAAGCTCAAACGTGATGCGTAACACGAGAATGAACCTCATTGGTTTTTGCTGAAGCTCAAACGTGATGCGTAACTTGAGAATGAACCTCATTGGTTTTTGCTGAAGCTCAAACGTGATGCGTAACACGAGAATGAACCTCATTGGTTCTTGCTGAAGCTCAAACGTGATGCGTAACACGAGAATGAACCTCATTGGTTTTTGCTGAAGCTCAAACGTGATGCGTAACACGAGAATGAACCTCATTGGTTTTTGCTGAAGCTCAAACGTGATGCGTAACTTGAGAATGAACCTCATTGGTTTTTGCTGAAGCTCAAACGTGATGCGTAACTTGAGAATGAACCTCATTGGTTTTTGCTGAAGCTCAAACGTGATGCGTAACTTGAGAATGAACCTCATTGGTTTTTGCTGAAGCTCAAACGTGATGCGTAACTTGAGAATGAACCTCATTGGTTTTTGCTGAAGCTCAAACGTGATGCGTAACTTGAGAATGAACCTCATTGGTTTTTGCTGAAGCTCAAACGTGATGCGTAACTTGAGAATGAACCTCAATGGTTTTTGCTGAAGCTCAAACGTGATGCGTAACACGAGAGTGAACCTCATTGGTTCTTGCTGAAGCTCAAACGTGATGCGTAACTTGAGAATGAACCTCATTGGTTTTTGCTGAAGCTCAAACGTGATGCGTAACACGAGAATGAACCTCATTGGTTTTTGCTGAAGCTCAAACGTGATGCGTAACTTGAGAATGAACCTCATTGGTTCTTGCTGAAGCTCAAACGTGATGCGTAACACGAGAGTGAACCTCATTGGTTCTTGCTGAAGCTCAAACGTGATGCGTAACTTGAGAATGAACCTCATTGGTTTTTGCTGAAGCTCAAACGTGATGCGTAACTTGAGAATGAACCTCATTGGTTCTTGCTGAAGCTCAAACGTGATGCGTAACTTGAGAATGAACCTCATTGGTTTTTGCTGAAGCTCAAACGTGATGCGTAACTTGAGAATGAACCTCAATGGTTCTTGCTGAAGCTCAAACGTGATGCGTAACACGAGAATGAACCTCATTGGTTCTTGCTGAAGCTCAAACGTGATGCGTAACTTGAGAATGAACCTCATTGGTTTTTGCTGAAGCTCAAACGTGATGCGTAACTTGAGAATGAACCTCAATGGTTCTTGCTGAAGCTCAAACGTGATGCGTAACACGAGAATGAACCTCATTGGTTCTTGCTGAAGCTCAAACGTGATGCGTAACTTGAGAATGAACCTCATTGGTTTTTGCTGAAGCTCAAACGTGATGCGTAACTTGAGAATGAACCTCATTGGTTTTTGCTGAAGCTCAAACGTGATGCGTAACTTGAGAATGAACCTCATTGGTTTTTGCTGAAGCTCAAACGTGATGCGTAACTTGAGAATGAACCTCAATGGTTTTTGCTGAAGCTCAAACGTGATGCGTAACTTGAGAATGAACCTCATTGGTTTTTGCTGAAGCTCAAACGTGACGCGTAACACGAGAATGAACCTCATTGGTTTTTGCTGAAGCTCAAACGTGATGCGTAACTTGAGAATGAACCTCATTGGTATTTGCTGAAGCTCAAACGTGATGCGTAACACGAGAGTGAACCTCATTGGTTCTTGCTGAAGCTCAAACGTGATGCGTAACACGAGAGTGAACCTCATTGGTTCTTGCTGAAGCTCAAACGTGATGCGTAACTTGAGAATGAACCTCATTGGTTCTTGCTGAAGCTCAAACGTGATGCGTAACTTGAGAATGAACCTCATTGGTTTTTGCTGAAGCTCAAACGTGATGCGTAACTTGAGAATGAACCTCAATGGTTCTTGCTGAAGCTCAAACGTGATGCGTAACACGAGAATGAACCTCATTGGTTCTTGCTGAAGCTCAAACGTGATGCGTAACTTGAGAATGAACCTCATTGGTTTTTGCTGAAGCTCAAACGTGATGCGTAACTTGAGAATGAACCTCAATGGTTCTTGCTGAAGCTCAAACGTGATGCGTAACACGAGAATGAACCTCATTGGTTCTTGCTGAAGCTCAAACGTGATGCGTAACTTGAGAATGAACCTCATTGGTTTTTGCTGAAGCTCAAACGTGATGCGTAACTTGAGAATGAACCTCATTGGTTTTTGCTGAAGCTCAAACGTGATGCGTAACACGAGAGTGAACCTCATTGGTTTTTGCTGAAGCTCAAACGTGATGCGTAACACGAGAGTGAACCTCATTGGTTCTTGTAGAACCACAAACGTGATGCGTAACTTGAGAATGAACCTCATTGGTTCTTGCTGAAGCTCAAACGTGCTGCGTAACACGAGAATGAACCTCATTGGTTCTTGCTGAAGCTCAAACGTGATGCGTAACTTGAGAATATACCTCATAGGTTCTTGCTGAAGCTCAAACGTGATGCGTAACACGAGAATGAACCTCATTGGTTCTTGCTGAAGCTCAAACGTGATGCGTAACACGAGAATGAACCTCATTGGTTCTTGTTGAAGCTCAAACGTGATGCGTAACACGAGAATGAACCTCATTGGTTCTTGCTGAAGCTCAAACGTGCTGCGTAACACGAGAATGAACCTCATTGGTTCTTGCTGAAGCTCAAGCGTGATGCGTAACACGAGAATGAACCTCATTGGTTCTTGCTGAAGCTCAAGCGTGATGCGTAACACGAGAATGAACCTCATTGGTTCTTGCTGAAGCTCAAGCGTGATGCGTAACACGAGAATGAACCTCATTGGTTCTTGCTGAAGCTCAAACGTGATGCGTAACACGAGAATGAACCTCATTGGTTCTTGCTGAAGCTCAAGCGTGATGCGTAACACGAGAATGAACCTCATTGGTTCTTGCTGAAGCTCAAGCGTGATGCGTAACACGAGAATGAACCTCATTGGTTCTTGCTGAAGCTCAAACGTGCTGCGTAACACGAGAATGAAACTCATTGGTTCTTGCTGAAGCTCAAGCGTGATGCGTAACACGAGAATGAACCTCATTGGTTTTTGCTGAAGCTCAAACGTGATGCGTAACTTGAGAATGAACCTCATTGGTTCTTGCTGAAGCTCAAACGTGATGCGTAACACGAGAATGAACCTCATTGGTTTTTGCTGAAGTTCAAACGTGATGCGTAACTTGAGAATGAACCTCAATGGTTTTTGCTGAAGTTCAAACGTGATGCGTAACACGAGAATGAACCTCATTGGTTCTTGCTGAAGCTCAAACGTGATGCGTAACTTGAGAATGAACCTCATTGGTTTTTGCTGAAGTTCAAACGTGATGCGTAACTTGAGAATGAACCTCATTGGTTCTTGCTGAAGCTCAAACGTGATGCGTAACTTGAGAATGAACCTCATTGGTTTTTGCTGAAGCTCAAACGTGATGCGTAACTTGAGAATGAACCTCAATGGTTCTTGCTGAAGCTCAAACGTGATGCGTAACTTGAGAATATACCTCATAGGTTCTTGCTGAAGCTCAAACGTGATGCGTAACACGAGAATGAACCTCATTGGTTCTTGCTGAAGCTCAAACGTGATGCGTAACACGAGAATGAACCTCATTGGTTCTTGTTGAAGCTCAAACGTGATGCGTAACACGAGAATGAACCTCATTGGTTCTTGCTGAAGCTCAAACGTGCTGCGTAACACGAGAATATACCTCATTGGTTCTTGCTTAAGCTCAAACCAGAGCCATAGAGAGAGAGAGTTGCGACAACGGAAGTTCAAAATGCTTAGTTGTCACGTGATTCGCGTAGACCTCAGATAGTTCCAGGAAGTGCTTCGGAATCAACTAGCATGCTTTAAAACACAAGTTTATTTGATTCAGATGTACTGATATACAATCTTATTCTTTAAACGTCTTAACTTTTAAAAGTGCATCACAAACGGTCTGTTCTACCGCGCTGTTTTTAATTCCGGGAACTATTGAGAGGCTCTACGAGCCGCCATTGCTGTAAAAAAAGCGTTCCACTGTTGTCAATGGAGTTGTCGCAACTCTCTCTCTATATGGCTCTGGCTCAAACGTGCTGCGTAACACGAGAACGAAGCTCATTGGTTCTTGCTGAAGCTCAAACGAGCTGTGTAACATTAGAATGAACCTTATTGGTTCTTGCATGTCAAGCAAATATGCTTGAGCTTCTGTTTACCACAAGTGATGTGTGACTTGAATGTTTATAAAAGCCTAAATTCAAAAATGTTGGAGTAAATAGCTCAAAAGATCTTAATTTATGTTCAGAAGATGAACGAAAGTCTTGTTTGTAACGTCACTAGGGAGAGTAATAAATAACAGGGTGAACTATCCCTTTCAGACTTGATGCAATGCCTGTAACTCAAGATTCTGTTGAATGTTTTAAGCCTTATTCACTTTCAGTCACATTCTATTGCATCGTTTACAGACAACACAGCGAATGTTTTAAATGTAAAAACGGGCATATTGACGGTTTGAAAAATAACGTAGAATAATTTATATAAAACATGTAACGTTAATAGATTAAAATGCCATACATGAGCGTCCTTAACTTACCTGTTCATCTGTGCTTTATTTTTATAGGATCTGTCGAATGTAACGTTAATCGAGAGCTGAACGGGTAATTGTAAAGTCTGTCATACAATTTAAGTTCTACAGTAACACTTTTCGGAAGTTTCTTTTGACTTTCTGAAGCCCTGTCGCAGTTTGAGAGGGCAAGCGCGCTGTTTCCACAGCAACTAGAGGCGTCACCTCAAAATAATCCGAGTGCAACTTTCTCCTTCCGGAACCAACCTCCTTTGGCAACACCGGCGTGCACTTGCTACATGTTTTACACAAAATTTAAGAGCATACAATCATGTATTCATTATTTAACAATAATAACGATAACCAACAATAAACATTATTATTAGGCTATTATACTTTTTGTTCCATGAGGATTTTAACTTCCAATTTAATAAAAAGAGGCTAAAATTGTGCATGTTCTAAATGATAAAATAGAGTAGTCAACATTAGATAAACATGTAATGTCTTTTTGAAAAACAAGGCAATTACCAATGAACATTTTTACTTAGGTTTTTGCCTGTACAATGACATCATATTGCATAGGGGAAACTTTGGCTGATTGCAACAATATGTTTTAATATTTCTTAGGGTCTGTATAGACAATTTTCTTACAATAGAGTAAAATACAAAAGCTTTGAACATTAATTTTAACAAATTTTAAACATGTTGTAACACATGTCTCCTACCATGCTTTTCTGCTATGTTAAAAACATTCTGAAACTATTTCTGAAACAGCAAAAAAGTAAAAGGTAACACATCAATGTGAAATTATTAAGGGATGCACGATATATCGGCAACCATATTGGTATCAATGATCAGTTTTAATGTTATTGTTATCGGTCTGATAAGAAAATCTGTCCGATATCTTAAAGTCTATAAATAATGGATTATTTCCTTCAGCTGAGACACATCAGATGCGCACTGTTCAAAATGATGGTTTGTAAATTGCTTGAAATATGATTGGAATCACTTCAAAAAGGAAAATGCTGAAAACTTAGATTTACCGGCCAATATATTGTTTGTTGGCATTCAAATATAAAGAAATATTGTTATCGGCATTGCCCAAAATAAATATAATTAATAAATTGTAGGCTATATATTTATCGTATAACATTTAAACACAACTGTGACAACTTGCCCCAATTGAATGCAACATCAAGGGCGATCCTTTGATGGATTCTGGGGTGGAGTTTGGAGTCCGATCCTATGAAATATTAATATATGAAGAGTTCAGATGCAAAAGCCTCTAAGTGCCATCTGACATTTTCTTATAGAATGATCATTTTAATCAAGCTTGTATATTTAAGTTCAGTAATTTCACTTAAATGACAATTAATAGGTGATTTTCATTGCCATTTAAGTGAAATTATTGAATTTAAATATATGAGCTTGATAAAAATGATCATTCTAGAAGAAAATTTCAGATGGCACTTAGAGGCTTTTGCATCTGAACTCTTCACATATATACACTGCTAGAGAAAATAAACCTCAGAGTAACTTTAACCCCAACATTTTATATTTAGTGAGATAGAAGTATAGCTCATTTGTGACAACAAGCCCTGCTCTCCCACTTTAAACAGTCTAAGACTTCTGTTGAAGGGTTTTGTTGATGTGATCCAGCATGGGATACAGTGGTCTGCTCTTCCTCATCAGGTGTGTCTTCAGGTGTTTGGCCAGATGGTCACTGCGCATGAAGCGTTTGTTGCAGTCCGGGCAGGTGAAGCGCTTTTCTCCAGTGTGTGTGCGCAGGTGTCTCTGGAGCTCGTCGGAGCGCGTGAAGCTCTTCCCGCAGAACATCCAGGTGCAAACGAACGGCCGCTCGCCTGTGTGTCCCCTCAGGTGTGCCTTCAGGTGCGACGTCTTTCTGTACACCTTCCCGCAGCCCGGCATGTGGCACACGTGCTGCTTTCTCCTGCCCGGCGCGTCCGTGCTCTTCTGGCAGTTTGGGCACATGCATCTCCGACTTTTCCGCGACTTGGAGTCTAGCAGGGTGGCGATTTGGGACTGGTACTGGCTGAGCTCCGGGTGACCCAGAACCCACCCGCGGGGGATCCGCTGAAAGTGATGTGTTGAGGAGTGATTGGCAACACCGGCGTCTTGTAGGGTCCACCATTGTATATCCTCCCGAGCCAAATGTCTCTGCGGATGATGCACAAGTCCAGTGTGTGTGGGAACGTAAGCTGACGTGGGAAGAGGAGCGTATGAGGAGGATGCTGACGGACAAGGCAACATCTTCAGCGGTGAGAAGTCATAGTGTTCAGCTGGAGGAGTCAGTGGCACGTCGTGGTGTGGGTTTAATGCGGTCTGGATGTGCTGTGACAGTCTCATGCCACAATCAGAGGAGAACGAGGCATGTGCGGAAGCATCACTTCTCCAGGGATGGAAGAGCTTGGGTGGGGAACCTTCATATATGGATCCGGATGCACAGGAATGGCCGATGCGATTGCAGGTGTCTTCCAGCAACATCAAGGGCGATCCTTTGATGGATTCTGGGGTGGAGTTTGGAGTCCGATCCTATGAAATATCAATACATATAATTTATGCTCTCTAATTCAGTCCTGTTTCTGGCACATTTATGATGTCTCCCTTATTTAAAGGGATAGTTCACCCAAAAAAATGAAAATTTGTTGTTAATTTACTCACCCTCAGGCCATCCAAAGATGTAGATGACTTTATTTCTTCAGTAGAACAGTAAAGAAGATTTTTAATTCGTGGTCCTCTATGATTCATATAATGGAAGTCAATGGGTGCCGTCACATTCAGATTAATAAAACATATGCAGACAAAACTAAATTAATACCCGTGGCTCCTGAGGATACATTAAGGACTTAAGCTTACTTATTGTATTTTGTTTAATGTGTTTATACTTTGTATACTGCATGGTTTCTTTTTATATGTTCAATGATTTATTGGTGCAACTCACTTTGCTTTTAAATGTGCTTAGAAATAAATTTTGACTTGACTTAAGAAGTGAAACGATCAGTCTATGCAAGAAACTGAACATAGAGGACCACAATTTCAGCTTAAAAATCTTCTTTACTGTTCCACTGAAGTAAAAGTCGCCTACATCTTGGATGGCCTGAGGGAGAGTAAATTAAAAGTAAATTTTCATTTTTGGGTGAACTATCCCTTTAAAGAGATTTAGGGAGTGAGAACCAAAGTGAATGCTTATAGCCTGATAACGAAAGCCTCCCAAATCAGCATGCAAGCAAAAGACATCAAAATGACAAGTTTGACACAATTCATATCAGAGAAAATCTTTTAACGCACCTGAAGGAAAGCTTGCAGTGGGTCATTGCGCATTATGGCGTCCGCAGTTATGCCACACCAATGAAGACTTCTCGATCTGGATCCCCTGTAACTGTGTTTGGCACCGGTGCGCCTCTTTAATGCCGTGCAACAACACACGGGATAATCCTGTAGCAAAGTGAACACACTGGCATCATTTCATTGAGTTTGATCAGAACTCCAGCCAGTCAGAATGAAGCGTTTTGCCTTTGAAGATTACCGCTGCCCAATCATCACAGAATAACGAAGAGCTCAAGTCCTTTGAGTGTTTGCTGCTTTGGATAATAAAAGAATTGATTATTTGGAGGGTGAGATGGGGAGAGATGAAGGAGGTGCAATTAATTCTTATGGATTAAGTGAATGGATCAAAGAAATAATAAAAAGATGGGGGTGTATGCCACTAAAGAGAGATTTAAACGCTCAGTAATTGTTGCTTATGTCTATGAGGCTGTATAGAAATGTATACTTTGGGTACTGCATATTAGTTAGATAAAGTTAATCCACAGGGTTTCACGGTTGAAAAATTGACTTGTCAAACATATAAAACAAAGGTTTGATACACATTGCACACACAACTTAACTTTAATATAGTATTTATTTTATTCAGATGTTGTTAATTGTTTTCTCCAAGTATTTTTGTGAAAGTATGAATTTTTATGAAGATTTTTAGACTTTAATGATATTAAAAGGAACAGCATGGAAACCTGCCGACCCATTGAGAGCGAAGGAGGCAGCGTGTGGGAGGCTCAATACCTCTTGAAGTGCTTACAAGGGTGTCTAGAACTAGAGCAACATCTGTGGCTTTCCACAACAAAGCAGAACTCTGTTCCCTCAGCGCACACAGCTTTGAAGTCTCATGAAGACAGAAAGCAGCCATTGTTCTCCCAGGCCTACATGAAGGCCCTCCAACTTGGGTCTCTTTAGTTTAAAAGTTTCCCCCAGTAATGTGATAGTTCTCTCCGGTTTCCCTTGGTGAACCTTTGAGGTGAAGCCTGGTTTTGTGTTTAAAAGCCAGAGTCGTTTAGCCCTGGGTTATGAACTGTGGTCGTTAGTGTGTGTGTGTGTGTGTGTGTGGTATGATTTGCACGTCCTGCTTAAAGGTGTGTGTACGGTCACTTTGGACTGTAAAGCCAGTTGACCTCAGATGTTTCATCATATCTCTCCAAGACTAAATGATTGAGCTATGCTACACATGTTAATTATATAACTCTATAATTTTAACGTGTCAACATATAGGTCTTCGATTTTTTTTTCACCTAAGAAGTATTAGGAGAAAACTCAGAGATAAAGTTCGTAAGTTTAGATGCTTGAATGAGAACTCAACCTCTGAGCAATACAAAACTTCCTCTGTATTTTTATAAAAAATTCAGCAATTTAATTTCCAACTAAATTTAATTCATTTTCTCACGCCCTTTATTTAAATATGATTTATTAAATTTGCAGTCACACAATCAAAGTGACAAAAAATAAGAATATTAGGACTTCTTGTCAATATTAAAATAATTGTGCAAAGTAAATAAATAAACATCAAAATATACATAAAATCTTAGAACTGATTGTCAATATCAAAATAACTAATTGTGATTCAGTTCCTCAGAGAAATAAAATAGTCACGTCACCTTTATTTCCTCAGCTATTGAAGCTGGTTTCCACCACATAATAAAACAATTTAAAAGATAATGCATTACAAGATATAAACTCGCAATTGTGAGTTATAAAGATTTAAATTCGCAATTGCTTGTTATAAAGTCGGAATTGTGAGAAAAAAAGTCAGAATTGCGATTTATATCACACAATTCTAACTTTCTAACTTGCAATTGCGACTTTAAATAACATAATTCTGAGAAAAGTCAGAATTGTGAGATAAAAAGTCGTAATTACCTTTTTTATTTTTTATTCTGTGGCGGAAACAAGCTTCCATAATGATCGCTTTATGCAACAGAGATCGTTTCAAAGCAGCTTTACAGAAAATGACGATTGAGTGATGCAAACAGAATTAAATTCTGCTCTAAAAAGACAACAGTGTCATTATTTAGCTGAGGTTCAGAGTTGATTCAGATTGGATCAATAACTGTGTAAAGTTCATCAATTATACAATGAGTTCAATTCAGGTATAAAGCAGCTCTGCAGAAAACAGTTCAGCTCTCAATAGTGTCGGTGCAGTCAAATCAATAATACTGCTGAATATTATAATGTGTGTAATGTGTGACTCAAAGAGCAATAGAAATGTTCAGATATGCTTTGAAGTGTGAATCTCTAAAATCAGAACCAAACTCAACCTATATGCAGGAAAGTTGAAACAGAAATATTCAACCCTGGGCCATTTAGTCTACCTAAAGATGAAACACACATGGAAACGTCATGTTTTTAAACACTATAAAACAAATTTCATATGTAACCTTATTCATATGTAATAAGGGGGGAAGCATCTGGTTATTGGAGGGCTAGACGGTTTACAACGTGTCTTTCTTTATTGCAAATGTTGGAATTCTCTTGGCATGACAATTAAAAATAAAAGAGTGTGTTATCGGGGTCAGAAGAGGCTGGGGAGGAAGATGCCTGTTAATAGAACCAGAACGCTTCCAACAAGCACTCCAGGGTGTGAGAGCGACCCATTTTACATCGGACCTTTCCTTTGAGGGACACTGAGAGAGACGCAAGAAAGAGGGAACGAGAGAGAGAGAGAGAGAGAGAGAGAGAGAGAGAGAGAGAGAGAGAGAGAGAGAGAGAGAGAGAGAGAGAGAGAGAGAGAGAGAGAGAGAGAGAGAGAGAGAGAGAGAGAGAGAGAGAGAGAGAGAGAGAGAGGAATGATAACATTGAGTCTAGTCGGTAATTATATGGTAATTATTAGAGCAGATCGGACACAGACCAATCAGAAGAGTTCTGGGGTAATTAGCTTCATTTGTGTGAGCGGCATTTATAATATATTGCCTGTGATACTACTATGATATGACCACCGGTCAAGTGTCTTTAACGACTATAGATGAAGATTTACATTAATCATTTGATACAATGCACTCATATGTTTTAACATTGTACTTACATTTAAAGATAGGCCACCTGCATGTAATTATATCTGTTATTAATAACTGTAATTCCATCAATAATACCACCAAACCTGTCCCTAAACATACCCTTTAAATCAGCATAGTGTAGTGATAGAGAACTGGGCTGCGATTACAGACGGTGTGTAAATGAGGTTGTTCAGTTTCTGACAGAAGACGCTGCTCAGCTAATGATGTCTGAACCGGTTTTGATGAGCACATTTCCAATTCCCCAGAAAGCACATCAAAGTCACAATCATTGTTAATTACAGTACCAGCCATGGCCTTCAACAGAGTTGCAGTGCTGCTTTTCCACATGCCTTCACTGAGATGATGTGCAGATGGTGGAAGAGCTGAAACCTGCATCTGCAGACCGTTCCTTCATTTTCTGGGCTGATTTTGTCTGGGAATCTGGGAAATCCTACAGATTTAAACTGGGAGCATAAAGAGATGAGAGCATTACATTTTTATTAGTAACTGAAAACAATCAAATAAACTAAAATATTACAATAAATGACCATACATGGGGAAGGCAATGTTTTGCGTAAGGAAGGATCAATGACGGACTGGACTGTTGTTTTGGTAATATTATTAAATATCAAAATTAATATTAAATAAATTAAAATAACTGTTTCCTATTTGAATATAAAGTCAAATGTAATTTATTCCTGTGATCAAAGCTGAATTTTCAGCATCATTACTCCAGTCTTCAGTGTCACATGGTCCTTCAGAAATCATTCTAATAATATGATGATTTGAAGAAACATTTCTGATTATTATCAATGTTAAAAAAAAAGTGCTTGTGGAAACCAATTTATATTTTGATATAAATATTTTTCTTTACTGTCACTTTTGACCATTTTAATGCATCCTTGCTAAATAAAAGTTAGAATTTCTTTCACACAAAAATTGAAAGCTTATGTGAAAATTACAACCTCTAATCTGAATAGTTGATCAGTTTTTTTTCCATGTCAGTTGATTATTTTCACAGATATCAGATCAATCTGTGGTTTAGTACTTCAGATGTTGGTCATGCAATCTCATAGGATAAACTTTAAAAGTCTACCTATGTGAGACTAGTAGTCATTTAGCAGACACTTATCCAAACTAACTCAACAGTAAATTGAATGGTCAGTAAGGTGGCGTCGAGTGTCTTCACTGTAAAAAAAAAATATTTTCATGATTTGTTATCATAACTTTTTATCTTTTGTCAAATCAGCTTAGATAATTAATGTGGTTAATAGCATAATATTTTGAGTTTCTATTAATTAACTCATTGTATTTACTCAAATATTTTATTTCAATGAACTCAATATTTAAAGGCAACCAGGTAACTTTCTTTTTTAAGTTAAACCAACAATAATGGTTTGCAGTTTTTCTCAAGGGCACAATATTCATTTGATTGGAGCAACACTGTCCAAAATTAACAGCTTTTTTTTTTGTTTTGTTTTGCATAATTACTGGAAATGTCCTAATTTTGAAGCCAACATGACAGTAAAAGTGATATGTACATGAATAGAAATGAGTAACGAGAATCTAAATCTTTCTTTAAAAGTAACAGCTCGTTCCTCTGAAACGACATCAACCCATTCATGCGCAGCAGGAAAAGCTAAACTGTCTCTTTCTAACTTTTAAGGCATCTTGGATAAAGTTTTGTCAGCTGGTTTAAACATGTTTGCTTGAAGATTTACTTCAGCGGATGACGTCTGCATTCAGAGGCTGATCAAACTTGTGCAACAGCATCTGCACTTTCTGTCAAAGAGAGGCGCTTATGGCGACAGAACTGAGGAACATCCAGGAAAACGACAGAGAATATCCCTCCTATCTCACCGACAGGTGAGGGACATTCAGAGGAACTCTGTGTGTGTTGGCAGAAGATTACCTGCGCGCAAATCTGACGGCGTTTGACGATAAGCACTCAGGCACTGGATCCTGTTAACATGTCTCTGTGATGCTAAGAAGATTCCCCAAACGACAAAGACTGTGGTTCCTTTCATCTGGTTTTAAGTTGGTCTCCACAGATCTGTTTCCCTGAGCCAGGTATTTAGTCGCCATCGCTGGTCAAATAACCTAAAAGTTGACCAAAAGATGAATTGTAAGTAGAGCGCTGGATGATTGTGCGCTAGCATTGAAATCCAGGACTTGGTGGCTTTGCAGATTAATAACATGCATGCAAACTCAACAAGAAGGACAGACTGTCTTCTGCTGTCTTCAGCATCCAGTCCAAATCATTCAATCTGCTGTTCAGGTTAGTGTTAATAACCGATGATAGAGACATGCAGAAAATGACTTTCACTCCATTATAAAATAATTGGAACATTCTTTAAACTTTAAGAATATTATTTGGACCCTTTTTACAGCGGGTCGAAGGACAAGTAAAACATATAATTCCATTTTTCTAGTTTTTCGCACAAATTCTTAGTTTGGTGGATTTTTGTTGATAAAACTTTAAAATCCCCAAATTGCGTTGGCTAAAATGAGAAAGTGTCTGTCTATCGTAAAAACACGCTAGTATAACCTAACCTAATAATTCCGACCATATTGTTAAGATTTCACATTCTATGAAGTTTGTCCACCCTGTTACATGACATTTTTTTACAAAAGGAAGGGCGTTTTAGGCTTATATGAAGCCAATTATTAGCTAGGAAAGAATAACATGCTAGCAGAAGATTTACATTTCTGAAGAATTTTAATAAAATATATTTAAAAAAAAACAAACAAACATTTTCATCTCCAGTATAAACTGACACAACAAGCTGGACATGTTAAGTTTTACGCTTTAGATACGTCTTCTAAAAATGAGGAAAAGATTCTTACTTTGTTCTTGGAGTTGCTTTTCCTCCAATGAAATGATGTCACTTCTAGCAAGTCATGTGATTTAGGGGTAACTAAAGATTTTAAGTAAGATTTTACAGGGTAACTGGTACCAATATAACAGGCTGGGTGAACTGGAGTTTCAGGGACACTAACTAATTCAATGGTTTACACATAAAATAAATAAATAGGTATCATAATAAATTCTATTTTATGTCAAAGAGAATAAGTAAATGTATATGCTAATACTCAAAGACTTTCATTGTGAGTCAACTATTTCACATTTACAACATATCTCCCAAAATCTCACATTCGCCGTCTGGGTAATATTGTTAAAGTCACCATGAACTGCAAACTATATCCATCCGATCAATTCCCCATGGACAAAATCAAGATACGCCCTACATTTTTTCCTGTTTCCTTTGGATATATACGTCACAATAAGGTAAGAAAAGACTATTGCGATGTCCGTTTCATGCTGACTTTAATACCCACAATATTCAGGATTTCCTCATGACAACCTTGTCAAGCTTCTCCCTTCACCACTTCTACACTCTGAAACCTACAACTCCCAAAACCCTCATAAAACATGAACAAACAAACAAACAAACAAACATGAAAGTGCATTCCAGCATCCATGAGATAACGATTTCATTAAATAACCCACTTCAGCTTATCTAGGCTAAGTAGGCTTTTCGCATGTTTCTAAACAAACCGCCTCTTGAATTAAATATCAGTCAAACATCAGCACAACTCGACATATTTGTCACAAAACAATGATTTTTAATTCATTGTGATCTCAAAACATCTTCGACTTGTTTCACATGAGCTCAATAGTTTGATTTAATGTAAATGCACAAAAATGTTTTGTTTTCTAGGACAATTGCACATTTAAAGAGGTATTTAAATGCTTTCCAGTTTCATTCTTACTTATGACACTGAACTGACAAATAAAACAATAGCCTACATTGGAGCTCCATATTTCAGCATTCGCTCTTTTTCTGTCTCTTTTCGGATGTGCACACACTCCCTCTCTCTAATTCAGCATGAGATTACCCTTCATCATCCATTAACCCTGACTTTCCCGCGAGACTGAGAGGTTAAGGTTCCCGAGAGCCTCTTGGGGAATCACATTCTCTATTCATTTTCTGTCTCTCGGGAGAGCTGCTTGTTTTCTGCCCTCCAGCCAATCACAGCGCTGCTTCTGAATTGACTGTCAATTCATTGTCTATTTTGTCCCTATCTGAATATCATTTGAAAGCTCATTGACACAGAGTCCATTTTGGATGAAAGTTATAGTTACTTCTAAAAGTGCCTGAATATACACCCGGTGATAAAGAAGAAACGATGGGATCAATAGTCCTCCCATCTCTAATCCACATTTTTATCTTGTTCTCTACGGTTCATTAACTTCTGAAATGGAGAAATGTCACTAAACTTCATCTACAGAGTCTTTTCATATTTTTTTCCACTGTTAAAGAGATGAAAAACACAAGGTAACTTCAAGTCTGCCTCCTAGACACTGAATAATACTACAATCAGTAATAAAGACATTCTTCACTCAGTACAAAATAATTCAAAGCACATTATTAAAACTTATAAAATAATTGTATGATTCAGTGGAGTGAGAGAAGAGAGATGCTGTGTATAAACACAAGTATATTAATTTAATTAACTCCCTCCTCATGAATTTGCACTGTGTGTGCATAATGTACGCTGGGGTTAAAAAGTCCACATTAAAAAAAGTATCATCCTTTGGTAACTTATAATTATGACATACAAATGTATAACTATGACGAAATTATGAGATCCTAAGTCCTAATCATGATAAGCCATAATGATAAAATCTCAAAATTATGAGATGTTAAGTCATAATCCTGAAATATAACCTCAAAATGATGAGATATTGTCATAATCATGAGATAAAAACTCAAAATTATGAAGTCAATCATGAGATTAAACCTTAAAATTGACATACTAAATCCTATAGAAACTCAAAATGATTAGATACTACGTCATAATCACGAGATAAAACCTCAAAATAATTAGATACTAAGTCATAATAATGAGATAAAAACACAAAATTATGAGATACTAAATCATAATTATGACAAAATTCGAAATTATGAGATAATAAAATCATTGACATCAATACATTGATAAAAAAAATTATTAATTATGACCTAAATTCATAATTGTGTCATAATTTAGATTTTTTTTAATCTATTTTATGACTTGGCATCTCATCATTTTGACTTTTCGTGTCATAATTTTGACCTTTTATTCTCATAATGACTTAGTATCTCATTATTTCAATTTTTTGCTATAATTATGACATTATTTCATGAAGTTTTTATCTCATAATCATTACATCATCTCATAACTTTTGTCAAAATTATGAAGTCAATCATGAGGTTAAACCTTAAAATTGACATACTAAATCCTATAGAAAATCAAAATGATTAGATACCACATCATAATCATGAGATAAAACCTCCAAATAAGATACTAAATCATAATTATGATTAAAACACAAAATTATGAGATACTAAATCATAATTATGACAAAATTAGAAATTATGAGATAATAAAATCATTGACATCAGTACATACATTTTCTTTCTTAATTATGACAAAAATTCATCATAATTGTGTCATAATTTAGATTTTTTTATCTATCTTTATATATAATAACTTGGCATCTCATCATTTTGACTTTTCGTGCATGTCAAAATTTTGACCTATAATCATCATCATCAATCGGCTGCGAACAGGGTAGGTTGACAGTCGGTCACTAATTTTGTCCATTCCTTGCGATTGCTGGCAACTTCTCGTAGTTCGCTCACTGTTGCTGGTACGTTCTTATTGATGAGTTCGCCGATATATTGATGGTATAGCCTTCGCGCTCTACCTCGAGTTCTTTTGCCATGCCGTTGTTGTGGCGCGTACAAGACATACTTATTGATCAAGTCGCTCTCATGTCTTCTTAGGCAGTGTCCTACAAATCTTAGCTGTCTCTGTTGTACTTGAAGAACGAGTGGGTTGCGGCCGACTCTTTCATAAATCACTTTATTGCTTTCCTTGTCCAGTCGCTTTATGCCAAGCATGATTCTATAGCAGTTGGTGGCAAAACTGTTGAGTTGGTCTCTAAGTTTGCTGTTAAGGATCCAGCTCTCACAACCATAGAGCAGGACCTATAATAATGACCTATAATTATGGCATTATTTCATGAAGTTTTTATCTCATAATCACTACATCATCTCATAACTTTTGTGTCAAAATTATGGTCAATCATGAGATTAAACCTTAAAATTGACATACTAAATCCTATAGAAACTTAAAATGCCATGTCATAATAATGAGATAAAACCTCAAAATGTTAAGATACTAAGTCATAATTATGATAAAAACAAAATTATGAGATACTAAATCATTATTATGACAAAATTAGAAATTATGAGATAATAAAATCATTGACATCAATACATTGATTAAAATTTTTCTTAATTATGACAAAAGTTCATCATAATTGTGTCATAATGTAGTTTTTTTAAATCCATCTTTATATATAATGACTTGGCATCTCATCATTTTGACTTTTCGCGCATGTCATAATTTTGACCTTTTATTCTCATAATGACTTAGTATCTCATCATTACATTTTTTGCCATAATTATGACATTATTTCATGAAGTTCTTATCTCATAATCATTACATCACCTCATAACTTTTGTGTCAAAACTATGATCTAATAAGGCATTACCTTTATTTTTCATATGTGGAGGAGGAATAAGGAAAAACAAGAAGAAAGGGTTAAAATCTGATCATCTCAGAATTTTGGGGAATTAAGACAAGCATCCCGTGAGACTCATTCCCTGAACCAAACCTTACCAGCAGTCAGAATTGCTTTTATTAACACCGGTTTGTCTAAAAGCAGACTATAAATAGCGACAGTCTTCAAAGTAAATAATGCAATCCAATCACAGCATATCCCTCTGAGGATTAATCTCAAAATAATATAGGGATGATTTTGAGATACTGATTTCCCCAAAATAACGAGGTTTCATTGATTTTGTTTTGTCTGGGTGTTATATGTGATTTAA
The DNA here is from genome assembly GCF_964197995.2 of Scardinius erythrophthalmus. Classification (NCBI taxonomy): domain Eukaryota; kingdom Metazoa; phylum Chordata; class Actinopteri; order Cypriniformes; family Leuciscidae; genus Scardinius; species Scardinius erythrophthalmus. The sequence goes on from NC_138232.1 coordinate 39,643,779, forward strand.
ATCTTGATAGCAGTGGCTTTATTACCGTGTTTTATTGGCCTTGAAATGTCGTTTACCACAGTGAGGGATGGACGGTGGGTCACAGGCAATCTGAGCTGAGGACGGTGATGATTACAGAAAGAAACACACTCGTGGAGAGCTGTGGTGCAAAATAACACACACGTTATGGACAGGCTGTGGCCCGGGTGTTTAATTCATCACAGGCCACAGACGAATGGGCGACTAACGTGAATAAATGAGTCAATTACAGAAGATGTGCTGCGCGCGTGCGCTTCACCTGCCTGATATTTTCATTATAAATAATGGAAAATACAACCCTGTTTTTTTTCTTTATGTTACAGTCCTAGTAACGAGCACAGCCTGGAAACGAAGAAAGCAAACACAATATTGTACGTCACAAAATGATGCCAGTCTTTACAGGAATGATTATCTGCATGTTTTGTGTCGTGTTTCACTCATCAGATTGGAAATTGTAGGAACAAAAGTCTTGAACAAAGGAACAAAAAAAGGAGAATTTCTGAGTTGCTCTTTACGTACAATGAAACCAAGAGACCGGCTATAAAGCACTGTAAAGTAGTTCATGTGAAGTCTTCTATATGATTGCTTTGTGTGAGGAAAGGAAAAAAGCACATATTTAAAGTGCCCTTATATACTATCTTAAAGTCCCTCTGTAGTCAATAATTGTATCCCTTAAAACTCACCAAAATTACATATTTAAATGTTTTTTCCTGTGAAAAAAATATTCTTCATGCCTTAAAATAGCTTTAATGTAACTTTCCACCCTTAGTTCATTTAGTATACATGGAAACATGAATATGCTAATTAGCCCCGCCTCCACTCACTCACGCCAGCTCACAGATTCACTCGGCCAACTTGCTGAGGTAAACGCTGCACAATGGTATGTAATACGTGTATATTTTGTAATACGTGTATTATGTATGTAAATATTTCGTAATTTCCTGTTTAAAAGTAGTTCTCCGCGGTTTTTCAAGTATGGAGACGCTTGAAAAAGCATTCAGTTGTGTTCTAGACGCTGGGACGAGTCTGTGGCAAAACTCAAGTGTTTTCCACATTCAGATCAGAGAGAAGATCGAAAGCACCTGTTAGAGGCACGAAACATCTTTTAGCGTTAGATAAGTGCCTATTACCAACACAATCCAATCTGAAGTTAATTAATACATCGTTCGACCGGACATAACTGTTTTATAAATATAGGTTATGTGTTTGCACACGTGATATCAGGAAGCAACGTAATACACACATGACGACAGGAGGGTGAAGTTGCTCCTCCCACTTCTGCTAGTTTTACTGAGATCTCTTATCCCGTGCGAATTGGCCATTAATATTACAGACGTCATGTGGTAAAATGACATTACTCCATATACCCTTGAAAAGTTAATCCCATTCGAATAGGGCTTATGATATCACACAGCTAATAATGTGTTGCTAATGTTTCACGAACCATGTTCCCGTTCGCATCTCAGAGTCAGACAGCTGCCTTCTAACAATCATCAGAAACGCTTTGAACAACTCAGAACGTCAGTAAAGAAAGGCATATAGTTCATCATAACATCGTAATATACATCATACACCCGCTATATTGCTAAATCTACCCGATTTTTCATATCAACAGAAAAATATACCAGGATAACCTGGCTTCTCTCGAGGCTTTGCTGGTAATGAAATGCTAAAGCCCGACGCCACGTTGACCTGATTAGTTTGTGACGTCAGAAACACCAGCGATTTCAAATCGTGTTTTTGAGACTGTCTTTATACTCAGCAAAGGTGTTGACTTATGAATTTGCACATGGTTTGTCTTTAAGTATAATATTAAAAACACCACATAGACACATAAACAACATTAAAAACCAGATTTTCACCACAGGGGGGCTTTTAAGTTATTTCGTTAAAGTTGTTAAAATGTTATATTTGCAATATCCAAATTACATCCACACATGTAAAACAAAACAAGTTTTGAGTCTGAAGCTAAAGCTAAAATAGCTGCATAAAATTGTGAGGAAGAAAAACAGAATGTTTGAGGAATATCAGTTTCAAGCGCTGTAATGAGTGAATCTGACTGCAGAGAAATGTTAAATAACTGTCAGACCCTGTCATTGCTATCCTTCTTCATACTGAGCAAGCAGGTGAGTGACAGGTTAGACAATTATTAGTTTGACTGGCTGTCCGTGTGCATCACAAAACCAGCAAAGCCCGATGGACAGAGCTCTCAAAGCACAAATGTAAAACGAAAAAGTTCTACACATTCATTAGTACCTTATAAAAAAACCATTAGAACTAGTGCTGGGCGGTTTACCGGTTCATACCGAATACCGGTGTTTATTTTTGTTACGATATGAATTTTTAATATACCGTAATACCGGTGTATGTCGCTTTAATCGGAACGCGGCGCTGCGCGACACAGTCTCACCCCTCATTTACAACACACGTCTGCGGCGCATTACAGCTGCGACAAGGTTTTATTCCGTCCTCCACGCGGTGCGTCAAAATAGACCAGGCGCCTATATTTAGCGAAGCGGCGCGGAGAGCCGCTTCTGGGAAGCTTCGATCTGAAACACAAGCATTGACTAGAATGGGCACGAGACGTGTGGGGGTGAGAGTGTCTTTTTTTCTCGCGGCGCGCGTGTTTTTATACTGTATTAACGTATCTGAAGTAAACTGACGGTCTTTTGAAAAGTTTCTTTGTTATTACGATTGAATCTTTCTTTATCTTCCCTGATAAAGCAGTGTTTATGAGCGTTGCTGCTTTGTGTACAGCCGTTACCGGGGAAACCACTGTTTCTGCCGCTCCTAAAGCGCGTCCTGCTGGCACCTCTTTGTAAACAGCCTTGCAAACCTGTATTATTAATATTAGTGTGGATTTTTTCTATAATATTCACTCATGACAATAAAATAGGGCATTATAAGTAAATCTACTCCAGTATTTCCTCTCTCACTCAGTAGAAAATGTGGTTAACACCCATCATGCTTAAAAAAAAAAAAAACGGTAAAAACCGTGAAACCGGTATAATTTAGAAAAAAAACGTGATGTTGATTTTTGGTCAAACCGCCCAGCACTAATTAGAACATAAAACTGTTGCCTTTAAAGGGTTAGTTCACCCAAAAATGAAACTTCTGTCATCATGTCCTCACCCATCATGTCCCTCATGTCGTTCCAAACCCGTAAGACTTTCGTTCATCTTCGGAACATAAATTAAGATATTTTTGATGAAATCTTTCTTTCTGTCTCTCCGGTGACAGCAACATCATTGCAACTTTCAAGGCCCAGAAAGGTAGTAAAGACATCATTAAAATAGTAACTACAGTTCAACCTTAATGTTATGAAGCGACGAGAATACTTTTTGTGCGCAAAACAAACAAACAAAAATAACGACTTTATTCAACTATTTCTTGTTTTCTGTGTCAGATCTCCTACGCTATTCGCGCAGTAACCCGGAAGCGCTGTACTGTGTTTACTACGTTAATAGCGTAGTATTCACTAATACTAGGTATCATTTATCTAGCTAATGATGATCTAACGGCTCAAATGTTGCGGCTCATCAAGATAAACAGAAAGTTAAAAATATCATTTATTTGAAACAGAAATGTTTTGTAACTTTATAAATGTCTTTACTGCCACTCTTGACCAATTTAATGCATTTGAGAGCTAATGATGACAGATCTTCCATTTATGAGTGAACTATCCCTTTAACTAGGGCTGTTGCGATAAGTTTCTTTGTGCGTTTTCTTTTTTCATAAGGCTATACCCTTCTTGTTTTGAACTTCGGCATGTGTATTGAATGTTAAATAAGTTAATAATGATAACAAGACTATTTATCATGGTGATTTGTACAGAGGCTTCGTGGATTTTCGTGGACTCGTCTGTCTTCGAGGCCAAGTCATATATTCGTGAAAAGGTTGCCGTGTCCAAGGAAAACTAAATATTTGTATTTACCTTGAATAAAGGTGGTCAGAATTCGACGCCGTGAGGAGACACGCATTGAATCAATGCCATTGGTCTCTATTAAGCGAAGCATCAGCTTCAGTGTTACCCATGCGACGCATTGGTGGTCAGCTGAGCCTTCAAAAGTGGAGCTCAAAGTTAAAAAATAATTAACACCTTGTTTCATTACATCTATCTTTTAATGAATCAGCGTTTTTGAACGTGTTCATTGAATGAACGGTCATGACTCCCTCAAAGACAGTCCGTTGCCGTAACAATATAATTGCACGCTGAGTGACAGCCTTTCAATACGCTGTTTAGTTTCGATTACATTGGTTACTGAAAATGTCCTCGTTTTAGTGCATGCTGACCACATCGTAACACTTATTTATATAGCAACAAATAAATAAATAAATAAATGGCGATAATACCGCATATCTTGCTATTGAGATACTCAAAATTACCGCAAGGGAAGTTCCTTCACCGCGACAGCCCTAGCTTTAACGTGATCCTTGAAACAATAAACACTCTCGCACACTGAAAAAGACAGAAGAGGGAGGAAAGCGGGAAAGGGTGAGCAGTGATAAATGATATCGACTCTGGTGGCGCTGACAGATAGAAGCTGTTAACAGGGGGTCAGAATTAGTCTCTGTCGGCCGCAGTCATAAACCTGACCCCTCATTAGAGAACGGGACAGGCCAAGGAGCTCGGAAACACCTGGAGAGAGCTGTTAGCACAGGAGGAATTCCCAGTCCAACTGCTGATGCTAACCAGCCAAACTGGGACAGGCCAAACTGAATTTACCTGGAAGGAAATTAATACTTTCATTCAGCAAGGATCCATTACATTCATCTAAAAAAGGACAATTAAGACATTTATAATGTTACAGGAGATTTCTATTTCTATTCTATTTCTTTATGCTGTTCTTGTGAACTTTGTGTTCATCCTGAAAAAAAGTATCATAGTTTCCATAAAAATATGAAGCAGGACAACTTTTTTCAGCATTGATAATAATTAGAAATGTTTTCTGAGCACCAAAGCGCATTTATATATTTATATTAGTGCTGGGCAACGATTAATCATGATTAATCGCATCCAAAATAAAAGTTTGCGTTTACATAATATATATGTGTGTGTACTGTGTATAATTATTTTGTATATAAATACACACAAATGCATGTATATTTTTAAGAAATATTTGCATATATATACTGTAAATATATTTACATAATTTATATTATATATAAATATAAATATTTTATATATAAATAACACATTTTTCATAAATATATACATGCATGTGTGTGTATTTATATACACAAAATAATTACACACAGTACACACACATATATATTATGTAAACACAAACTTTTATTTTGGATCGTTGCCCAGCACTAAATATATATAAAGCACTATATATATAGCAAAAGGTTTGTGTATATAAAACATAATAAAATCTCATATATATATATATGAGATTTTATTATGTTTTATATACCCAAACCTTTTGCTTAGTCATATTTGACTGTAAATCTCTCGTTCAGTTCCTTTGCTGTGGTGTGTTGGCATAGATGTAGGTTATGTATAAGAGTGGGCTATAAAGTATCATCTGCTATAATAATGCCTCCCACACATCAATTATCATCCATAAGTGGTCTTAGTATTGAGTAATTAACCTTTTTTCAGCTGCTCAGCAGTCTGTGAAGAGTCTGCAGCAGAACCAGAGGGTTTGCTAAGTGATCAAATCTGAGGTTGTTTCACAACAGATCAAATTTCAGAAGAGCTCTAAAAAATAAAAGAACAAAAAGTAACAACATAATCTCTGACCTATACTACAAAAATCCTTTCAAAACTGTAATATTAGATTCAAATATCTGCATGATTTGAGGGATCATGTTGTCTGTAGCATAAACAGTGCAGGATGTGTTACTCGCTGATGTTTAATAACTAGATTTCGGAGTTTAAGAATGAGATGCATCTTTTTCGCCAACACTTGACCCATTAATACTAACACTTACTATTCTATATATCTATTAAAAAAATGTAAATAAAAAAATTAAACCCTTGTTACGTGTACTGTGACTTGCTGTCCTATTGTTAGTTTGACTGCTTCTATTGCTCTCCTCATTTGTAAGTCGCTTTGGATAAAAGCATCTGCTAAATGATCAAATGTAAACGTAATAGTAATTCCTAGCTATTTTCTAAAAATGTGTAAACACTGTATCCATTATACTTTATCTAAAAAATAAAAATAAAAAAAAAAGAGCAATTCACTTTCGAGTTTGATGTGACAATGAAATTGCTTCCAAATCCCAGTCAAAGCTATAGTATTACCTTTTTCTTTTTGCCTTCCAAAAAAATGTTAGAATATACAGAAACAACTTGCGATGTGAGAGGCCACGGGGAGCCATCACAGCCTTCTCACACACAGCATGCAGAGCCGGCGTGTGGATGCTGGAAGTGTGTGTGTGAGAGAAATGACACTAACAGAATCATTTCACGCTTGGTTGCACTCGCTCCCAGACACACAGATGCGTGCGCACACTCGCACTCTCATACACACACACACACACACACACACACACACACACACACACACACACACACACACACACACACACACACACACACACACACACACACACACACACACACACACACACACACACACACACACACACACACACACACACACACACACACACACACACACACACACACACACACACACACACACACACACACAGGCTCTGTTCCAAAACCTAGTGAGGTTATTATAGCTAACTAAATCTATGTATATAAAAAAACATTTTCACTGAAATAAAATCAATGTTAACTGAAAATGAAATAAAATACTAAACCATGAACTTAAACTTATCTTATTTCAACTAGTTGCCAAAGCAATGAATAATGAATAAAATAGTCTTTCTAATTCAGATTTACTGTTGTAATCATAATGATTTAAAACTGGATGAATTGCAATGTAATAAAGAGCTTATTTCAATGACACATGCAATGCTACATTAAAATTTGTTCAAAACGTTGAATCTTATTAGTTCCTGTAGATGAACTTGTAGAGCATGGGTTTGCGACATCGGTGTTTGATTTCAAGAGAACACATTAATTGCAAAGCTTGAATGTAATTGCATTGGATAGAAGCCTCCACCTTTTGGAAAACATTGAGGGATCATACATATGACCCCTTAAAATCCTGCCTATGTAAATAGCTCTCTAGGTTTTGAAACAGCCCTGTTCTGTCTTCTCCCCCACATTCACTTACCTACATTCACAAGGATTTCCACTTACCCCTCACCTTCCTACTTTGCGTATTACGTTTTCCAGCACATATGAAGACATAAAGCGATGGAGTTCAAGAGTGCGCTATAACAGAAAATCAAAAACCTGAAGATTAGAGAGTTAAAAAGAACAACAGTTTGTCGCAAAGTGCAAATATCCATGCCAAACGCACATAATCTGTCATATGACCTCTTGTTTCTCAATTATGGCCACCATCATAAAACATATACACACAAACTCTCTCGTAATGCGGTGTTTGAGCTTGCCGTCTTCATGAATGGAGTTAATTGCACGTGAAAATTACCATCAGGCGCCATCTGTTATGTAAATGCACTGTGATCGTTTCCTTAAGCACTTGCCAAACATTTATACCGCTAAAGTCATGGTGAATGCATCACAAACCTGCAGCAGAAACGGGTCAGTTTCATTGAAACCATTAGCTTTATGTGTTTGCAATAAACTTCTGTTTCAGCTCGAGTGCATCGACAGAGATTGGGTTAGACGGGTCATTTCCACTGTGCAAAACATGTCCCAATATTGGATAAAATACTAAAGTCACGATTTTTAAAGATGGAAATCTTTATAGTTTTCTTATTTATCACAAAAATCTAGAAATAAGGGTGAATTTTATGCGAAATGGAAATATTGTTATTGCTAATTAATTTATAGTTTATAGCTCCCTTGTGTCTTCAATATCACTTTCCACCCTGTTAGTATTTTATAAAAAATTGCTTTAACTGTCAAAGGGCAGTTCAGAATGACATCATCGTGGGGGGAAGTGACATCATTTTGGAGGGAAAAATCAACATCACAAACATCAGTATCTAGTATTAGCAATGAGTTTTCTTTCACTTCAATCCTGCCAAAAATTCAACCCTGTTTGCTAAAAAAAAATCACAGAAATCAAGATTTGTTAATTGAATAATGTTATTATTCCTCATGTATGCTATCTCTCAATCTCTGAGCAATAACTTTGGCAATGAAAATAATCATGTAAGTACCTGAGATTGACTAGAGAAACCCGCCTTTTGAACACAAAATACAACATAGTCATATTAATTTTTAAAAGATTATAAAGTGTTTCAGGAATGGCTCAGATAAAGTCAGGTGTTGGATGTGAGCAGTGTGTGAGCAACACGCCACCTTGTGGTATAAATATATCAGACATATATGACATAGAGCTGTCAATCATAGCCGAGTCTCCAAATCCCTTACATAACTGAAGCTGGAAATGCTGAGAGACGACCGCATACATCTTGCAACAAAAAACAGCGCTTGACGTGCTCTTCAAAGAGCAGATAGACAATATAATTAGAGTGGTGAAACCCTAATGAGTGTGTGTTTGTGTATGCGTCTTATCTGTGGCCACAGAGCTGTTAAACAGAACCATTCCTTATTTTCCATTATTCACCACGAGACAAAGCGTGCCTAAAACAACCAGGCTGCTGTCACTTTAATTGCCTTTCCTCGGGCTGCCTATTATCATATAAATGGAGATCAGTTAGTGCAGAAGACATTTCCTTCCTCTGAGTCACATGTCGAAGTGCTTTCTCGCGACTGTATGAATGCATATGTGTGTGAAGCACCCATCAGCCCAAAGGAAAAAGATTCCTGTGATGCCAAAAAGCCCAGTGTGTGTGTGTGTGTGTGCGCACATCGAGTGAGACGCCCACTTATTAACCTTGGTGTGACCTCTGCTTTTGATTATGTGCAAAAAGGAATACCAAATGATGAAGAGCATCCTGCTTATTTCTTCACACAGATTTAGGCCTTCACTATCTAATAGAGGACTATCTATCTATCTATCTATCTATCTATCTATCTATCTATCTATCTATCTATCTATCTATCTATCTATCTATCTATCTATCTATCTGTCTATCTATCCTCTCCGTTTTGGCCTTTGTGCACGTTACGTTTACACAACAACGATGTAGTAAAAACTGAAAGGTTTTTCTATTGTGTTTTTCGTGTACAGACGTCGTCACGTATCTGTGAAAACGACTAAAAACGCTGTATTCTGCTGCCAGGCCAGTAGTTGTCGATGTCACTTTGTAAAGAAACACTACACGCCTATAGACTGAACACGTAATACGCATGTGCATGACCAAACTGTTTTCACAAATTCAGGTTTTTGAATTTTTTGATTTTTGATTTTTTGACAACGGTATCGTCTTCAAAAACGTGCACTTTGAAACCTGTTTTCAAAAGCTTGTGTTTTCAGGCCCCCAAAACAATGTCGTCGTGTAAATGAACGCTGTTTTCGTGTCATAGTCGAGGCTTTCGAAAACCACGTTTAGTCGTGACTAGGGATGCAAATTAGCGATTAATTCATTAATCATTAGTTGATTGACCTTATCGATCGATTAACGATTAATTGATAAGCGGCTATTTTCCTGAGAATGTAAATTTCTCACGGTATCAATAGTGTCTTTAACATAAAAAGCAAAATATTGCTTATACTGAATAAAAATGCATGTTATATTGCTCAACTGATGTTTTATTGTAACAGTTGGGATACGGTACAGATAATGGAATTTATGTAGTTTAACAAAATAAATTATGCACAGAAAATTAAAATACATATTTTTTTTTTAAAAATAATTGTAAAAAAAAATTGCATCACAATAAGTGTATTGTGATAGTCACTAACATTTTAGTAACTAAACTGAATTTTATTAGGTTTAGTGACAACATGTTACAATGTTTACATGGTACAATTTCTGGTAAGCTACGCTTTTTTATTATTTCAATTCAATTACCGGTATTGTGATTTTATTTAATATTGACTCGTTTGGATAAATATTAGGTAGGCTACACAAGATAGACATTAATTTTTCTCAAGAAAAAAAAAAAACAACTCACCTAATGCTGTAAACATACAGAAAGCCCTATCAGCTGGTAGTAGGCTATTATTTAAGGTTAAAAATAATTAAATATGATGCGTTTTTTATTATAATAACTTTATTTAATGATACAAGTAAAAATATAATAAATATGTAATATAGAACACATATTTAGCAAAATACTCTCTATAGCTATTTCTTTTCTTGCCAACTACGTGCTATAGCCTATATTATGTTCATTAAATGGCTTTCCTGAGGTAAATGTGAGATAATTGTTCTCCAGCTATGTTATTGACCTATTCACGCTGATGAAAAACACTGATTGATCGATATTATGTATGAGAAATATACATTTCGGTAAGTTGTACTGTATCTTTCAACAGTGTTCGTGTTATTTTTTTACTATTAGCTAGTAGCGTTTGAGATGATCGGTTCACGTGCGCTATGGGATCTGTCACATAACATTTACAAGCGCCAAAACGGTATTTATTGTTTGAATTTCGTAATAAAATTGACAGAATCTGAGAGCTGAGTTTTTATATATCATAGCTAACCTGGGGTGCGTTTCCCGAAAGCATCGTTGGCCAACTATGGTCGCAAGTTCCGTCGTTACCAATAGAGTTCAGTGGACATTGCGATGAACTTGCGACCATAGTTGGCCAACGATGCTTTCGGGAAACGCACCCCGCCTCTGTCTAACTTCGCGATTTTTCTGTGCATGAGATAATGGATGTGTGGTGTGATGCGTGAGGGCTGGCAGCTCTGTTTCTGAAATGCTCCCACATTCCCCTCCGTTTTGACCGCCTCATGTTTGGTTTCTTTTTTGCCGCCTCAAGTTTGTGTCGGGTCTCTCGCCGCCCGCGAGAATCTCGTGCACGTTCGCAATGTTCAATTAACCGACAATAATTTTATTTAATCGCGTAAATTCTTGTCGACAATTAATCGATAATCGATTAACCGTTTACATCCCTAGTCGTGACGCACATTACACCAATAGATACTCATGTTTATACCCAGTATTGTGCCTGTTACGTGCTATTCTCTTTCACACTGTTGCTAAAGATGTTACTTTTTACACTCTTCATATCACAGTCCTGCAAAGAAGACAAAATGTTCTTTGCAATTGCTGTCCAGCTAAATTGCTAAATAAAATGATCCTGCCAGAAGAATAGGATGAGAACTTTATTATGTCCTGCTCCTGTCTAATCTCAGTTAACTTTTATAAGGTTTTACGCATGCGCAGTAAGGTGAATTTAGCGTTTTCTGACATTTCAGTGTGGATAAGAAAATGCCGTTTTCAAATGCATCCGGGTTAATGTAGACGTAACCCAGTGTGCCTATAGTAAGACCTTGATTAGCTGGTTCAGGTGTGTTTAATTGGAGTTACAGTTGCCCTCCAATAGGATTGGATATTGATTGTAACCCAAACCACATCCCTAAAATATAATTTATTACAATTTTAGATCAGATCTAGTATCCAAAGGAAGCTTTGTGTCATCGAATTCAATGTTTCCCTTGTTGTCCTGCTCAATCTCTCATTGATTCTATTCTCGAGTTCAGGTGTGGAGTAAAACAGTCTATGGATTACTCAATCTACATATTCTGACTGCCTTAGAATCTTTAAAGGTCCCGTTCTTCGTGATCCCATGTTTCAAACTTTAGTTAGTGTGTAATGTTGTTGTTAGAGTATAAATAATATCTGTAAAATTATAAAGCTCAAAGTTCAATGCCTAGCGATATATTTTATTTAACAGAAGTTGACTACATCGAACGGCAGGTTTGGACTACATCCCTCTACTTCCTTCTTTAATGACGTCACTAGAACCGTTTTTTGACTAACCTCCGCCCACAGGAATGCTCCCTCAACTCTACCGAAATTCCTTTATGTACTTGCGCACCTCTAATAACTTACTGTATTTACTCAGCTCTTACGGTGATTTTCTGAAGTAAAACTGACTCTTCATCTTTTGTGTGATGTACAATAAACTTTATTAAACTCATCAGTATATGTTTGATCATCATTCAGACAGCAGACTTGTAGGCTATAAATAAATAATGGATACATACAAGCAGATGACAAATACGTTATAATAACCGTAATTAAACTACTAAACTATACCTGTTTCATCTCTATACAGCACTCTGACTCTGTAGGCATTATTGTCCGACTCGAAATGAACACCGTTACTGAGAGTTTCTGATATTATCATCACTCCGTGAGATGAGATTGTCCTGACAGACTGAGCGCGAGCTCATGAAGCTCCGCCCCCCTGTGCCGTCCAGCAGCAGCTCATTTGCATTTAAAGGGCACACACTAAAACAGCGCGTTTTTCTGAGCCCCAAAAAACGACAATTTAAACATGCTGTAAAAAATGATCTGTCGGGTATTTTGAGCTGAAACTTCACATACACACTCTGGAGACAACAGAGACTTATTTACATCTTGTGAAAAGGGGCATAATACGGGACCTTTAAAACAAAAATGGGAAAAAGAAATGGAGGATCAAATATCAGATGATGTTTGGCAGGCAGACCCTACTTGTGACCGATGTAAACAAGCTCCTGCTACTTTATATCATATTTTTTGGTCATGTCTGAAATTGCTAGAATACTGGGGCTCAATTTTTGAGACCTTTTCTAAACTGTTTGGTAAATTCATTGCTCCAGCCATGTCGACAGCAAGTTGTTGGTCAAGATTATTGTTATATTCATTCTTATCTGTTCTGTTATATTCTTGGTTCTTAAATGCATTTATGTATAATGTATTTTCTTATTCTTTTAGTAAAAAAAAAAGAGTCCTGGCGAATCCAGCAATGCAGGTTTGAGAGGTGACGCCCGACAAATCTCGCGAGAATCACGACTTGCTTTATAGCACGACGTCACATACATCAACAACATATGAAGCAGCCTCTATGGAAGACACCAGCACGCATTTCAGACGTGAATCATGGCAGAGTCGACGAAGAAAACGCGGTCGGAAGAGTCAAGGAAAAGAAAACGAGAAAGTGAGACACAAGAGTCCCACTCGGTCAGGCTTTTACTCGTTAGCGAGAGCTAAAAAGCAGCAGAGGATGCAACAGCGATACTGACCTGGCGTTCTTGTTGATGGACTAGTAAGTAAATCTCTTATTTGCAAACTTGCTTGCGTTCTATGTTGTTGTGCTTGCTTGTTGTATGTCATTTTTTACAAAGTTGTTCATTCATCCATTGTTGATAATAAGCCCAGTCCACTAATTTCCACATATGTCTAGCTAGCTGTCGATTAGCAGAGCTATTAGCAGACTTGATAACAAACACTCGTTTCTCTTACGTGTTTTTGCGTTATGTTTTATTGCCCAGCTTGCCTCACAACCAGCTGAACTCAGGTGCTGTGATGTGTATTTATCACGTAGTCCTTTGTCTGGTTTAGGTTTCGTTAGGCATGTGCACTGTGCTAATGCAAACTTTAGCTGGCATATTTGTATGAAATCGTGAAACATTAGCTCGTCAGTAGACATCTTCGCAGGCTTTCTGTGCCTGCTCGATGTCCGACGCTTCAAACCTACTGAACCGGTACCGGTATACAGGAGGGAGGGGATCAGGTCGTGAGTGCAGAGACGGCTCTGCGTGAGTGGTATTTACGACAGTAACGTTAAACACAAGTACTCCACAGCGGCCCTAGGGGTCGCTGTTTGACAGAAACAGAAAACTGCATAGTGTGCCTTTAACATCCACATTATAGTTTTTTATTTTTTTAAATAGAAAGGCCTGAAAAGCATCTGATGATAAATTCACTCAAGCAAACAAAGTAATATTAGTATTATTGTATGTGCTGTCAGGATAAAACATCATGACATTTAGTTTGTTCAGCGGGGGTTCGATTTTCCACATGAGCTGTACAATTAAAGCTCGCCCTGAGCTGCTCAGAGCAATCAGGACTCTACTTATTATGCAAACAGGAACATTGTGCAGATTTAGCCAGAGGAGGAGCGTTAACACACTATACACAAGCGTGGGAAACAATACTGGTGCTTATGGTCAGAGAAACACTGCTTTAAACAGGGGCAGTCTCTGGATATGTTCAGCTTACTACTCTCGACTTCCACTGTATACAGTATGCCATTTTCTGTATAATCCCTGGATGACCTACTATACTTGCCAATATATGCCATATAACAGTAGAGCACAATGCATTGCACTTGACTTCTATTTCCACTGTGACCAAGTAAAATCAGCTAATCGATGCAAACAACATTAAAGCAACACTAAGGAACTTTTCCTCTTCGGTCCCCCTACAGGTTGGAAGCGGAATTGTCCATTACCGCTGTCGTAAATAGTTTCGCCGTCCGCAGCCGACTGTCGCACGCACGCTCGCTGTTTATCCAGCGCCGGCTTTGGAATGAACGATGTCCACAGACAAGGTAGAGTATGTTGCATGATTTCATGAAAATATGATGTATTGCGACATCAGAAACGAAGAAAAACTAAATAATGACTATTGTTACACTTGACGTAAAGCAAGTCAAATTTGTAGTTTTCTTATGTCTCATTCGAACTACAGAAACGCGACACGGTTTGGCAAACTTGCATGGTGTGGTTATAGCAGATATAGGGCTGCAAAGCGAATCCAGGAGTGCCTTTCACCCTGTTACGACTTGATGAACCACTGATTTTGGAAACATTATTATAAGGTAAAAAATGTTCCTTAGTGTTGCTTTAAAGCTCTTTTGTCCACTTTCAACCACTTCAGTTGTGATTTCATCCAGGGAGGGTCTATGGGCGGATAATTGTAAGGGTTTTTTCGGATATTTCAGTCTAATGGACAAAATAACCATGCGCAAAAAGGACAAAAGAACGCACTCGGAGACGACGCAAAAACACAGAGATCATCAGCTTCTGTTTCTGCTCTGAAGCCGCAAGACCAGCCGAACGCTGTGAGTGTGTGTTAGAAATCAGGAACGGTGAGAGAACATTGTGATTGGTATGTTTTTATCTTCAAACCAAATCCCATCTGGCTAGAGCTCTTCCCATAATGTTTACGCATTAGTTCAGTAGACGGAGAGTAGACGGTCTTTTGTGGCTGTTTGAACATGTGTTTTCAACTCCCTCTGGAAGTGTCTGAAAGTGGACGAGCTCAAAACATTTTAGACCCCGTTTACACCTGTATTTAGTGTTCTCCACTTGTGAATCGACTGAAAGATCGACCAAAACACATTTTAATACAGGTGTAAACAGGGCCAAGGACATTAAAGGGACGGTTCAGAGTAAAATCAACCTAGGGTCCTTTGCACCATGACCTCGAGCCAAACACCCCCCAGAAGCCTTTTTTCCCTTTTTACATTATTAAAGTTAGAGCTTATTTAGAGATATCAGCTGAATGGCTTAGTGCAGGCGCTAATGGATCCAAGTATTATGTGATTTGTAGGTATCTGGTATAGGTATCCGCTTGTAGCAGATTATAATTAATATGTATTCCGTGCACATGGTGTTATTTATTTAATGCATGATGGTTTTATGTATACTGTTTACGTG
Organism: Scardinius erythrophthalmus; assembly: GCF_964197995.2. Classification (NCBI taxonomy): domain Eukaryota; kingdom Metazoa; phylum Chordata; class Actinopteri; order Cypriniformes; family Leuciscidae; genus Scardinius; species Scardinius erythrophthalmus. The sequence continues at coordinate 39,659,373 of NC_138232.1, forward strand.
ACTCTACGTACTAGCCTCGTTAATTGCCCCTTGGGGACAAATAAAGTGTTTTGAATTGAATTACTAATGCAACTCAACCTTTATTTTGCACATGCCTTGGTTAATAATTTAATAATTATTTAAATGAGGAATATTGTGACGTGTTCGTTCCAGGAAGAAAACTCAAGACTACAATGGAGGCGTTTCAGGGAGTTCAGAAACAGTGACACTGATGTAGAGAATAACTCCCACTGGAGGCACTTTGGGATTTGGAACTTTACAGAGCTTTTTCATGCTCAAACAACAACATAAAAAAAAAAAATAAAAAAATAGGACCCCTTTAACCTTGCTTTTCCAGTTAGTAGCCAACAGATTTATTTCAATTAACGAAAATGATTTCTGACAGTTCTAGTTTTTGTTTTGTTTAAAAATGAAAACACTGCAGTACATACTGCACAGTATGCAGTTAGCAGTGCACTACATTCACCACAGTGAGAACTCATCATCACACACATGGACACACAGATTTTGGCACAGAGCAGCTTCAGTCAGCATGTGAGAGAGCATGAAGAAGGCAGCTGTGACGAGAGAGAGAAGGTTAAAGATCTGCAGCCCAGGGGGAAAGAGAAATGCTATTCAGTCACCACTCATTAGCTTAATATTTCCCCAGCATGATTACAGCAATCACTGACTGTCCCGCTCCGACCCCGCACCGAAATACCCCTCGCTATGACGCCTGTGCAACTGCTCCATTTTGTCGTCATGGAAACAAAACTATTTTACCCCCATCAGCCCGTGGTTTCTGCATAAAGTGTGCATCTCGTGTCCTCTGAAACAGAACGTCTCAGGGCTCCTCTAAAGCAAAGTAATGATGCTATCCAGATCCCCCATTTTAAGCTTGAGCTGCTGAAGTCATATTTAAATCATCTTGTCTTGTTTAAAATCTTACATCTCATTCTCTCTTATTAGGGCTGCACGATATTGAAGAAAAATGCGATAACTCATTAAATAATGCGATATTCGATATGCGATACGATAATGCTTAAAGTGTGTAAAATAAACTTAAATTATCTTTAAAATATATTTAAAATTATATAACCTACATACGTGACAAGAGAACATCCCTAAAACTTCTGAAAGTGAACAGCAGTGTTTTACTGAAGCATAAGAAGTGTATTTTAACATCAGTGTAAACCACAGGGTTTAGGGTTTCAGGTTATCCTACATTAGGGTTATTTAACAACAGAAACTGAATAATCAAATGTAAAAATAAAACACTGCTTAGTTTTCACTGTATGAATGAAATATATCCTTATTCTTATTAAAGCAACAAACGTTATTCAGCCGAGAGCAGTGAGTGATTTTCTCTTTGTCTTTTGTTCATGACCCCAGTTATTGCAAGCTGTTGCGATATGCATATCACGATATATACATTTGCGATATTTTGATCATTTCGATATATTGTGCAGCCCTACCTCTTATAAATGCTTCTCCATCCTCCCCATTTAGATAGCTTATCATCTGAATGTCAACATGTACTACAGCTGAGCTGACTCAGGAAAGTTCAAGAGTTTAACAGCCAAAGAGAAACTACATCGGTCCCTCACGAACATAGCGAAGGTTGGAGAGCTTATAGTGCTGTTACAGGTCTCCATCGCATTGATTTGTACTTCAAAATGTGTTTAAAGGTTGTGAAATTGTCTTGCCGCCACTCAATACTCAACAATCACCGGATAATGTGGATCAATTGAAAGGAATGGAAGAAACAAACTCAAATCTATGCATACATTACTGTGGGCAAACTGAACACTAAGGAATTTTCATTTACACTTATATTATCATGCTAATAATACAATTTACTGAGAAATGGAAAATGCTTAAATCATAACAGAATAGATAATAAAAGCATTTTTTATTTTGTCGCAAAATGTAACTATATTATCACCCGGCTTGTATTGTTATACAAGTTATCTTGTGTGTACAGTATATATATATATATATATATATATATATACACACACATACATACATACATGCAAGTAAATACTTTATTATAGCAAATCTCCACTGCTTGATTGCTTGCATTGTAGCAAAATGTAAACTAGTGACAAATTGAAATCTTTACCCTTTATTCAAATACAAATTTGTTAAAGATTTTGTAATTATATTGTGTATTTGTGCTTGGAGTCAATTGTTTTATTTGTGATATTAAGGCAATGAAACATGCCAAATTATTCATAATGTTTGGCCAGGATGTCATGCAAAGAATATTAATAACCAATTATGTTGTTGTCAATGTTCCTGAGAGCTTTTTGTTTTTCTATGCATTTTTTTTTTTTTTTGCATAGTAAAATAAAACCTGTAGCTGTAGTTACCTTTTTGTGCAAACAAAATATGTCCGATAAATTTCTTAACCAAGTATAGTGTTTTGTTCTTCCCTTCAAACTATATTTACAAAATATGAAACACACATTTACCTCATATTTTGATGGTTTAATCAAACTTCTAGGTGCATTGAAAACAAATATTGACTCCAGACATCACTTTTGGCCACTAATGTATATTATCACCCAGCTCTAATTTGCAAAATGCACCAGTAACACTTTACTTTACTTGTTACACACGTTCATCAAAGTCCCATATATAAAATCTTTGGCTATATGTAGTAGTTACTATAAATTATGCATAATTACGTGAAACTAAACCAAACCCTAATCCTAATTATACTGTAACAAGGACACCAATAAAGTGTAACCAATAAAACTAAGGCATGAAGATATTAAAGGGATAGTTCAGGATTTTAGACATGAATCTCTATAGCTTCCCCATAAGCAGTGTGGTGCATTGACCATGACTTACCCCCGACAGCGTCCTGTGAGCCGAGCTCCGGTCCAGTTTTGGTCAAGATGAAATTAGTCCGGCAAGTTTGCTGGGGTCACGGCAATAAAGCTTTTTTCTTCTCAAATCAATATGTGTTCAAAAGAGTGATATATTTGCAGCACAAAACCGCTGTCTATGGAGAGGTCAGACCTCGTAATGGCTTGGCACTATTTTCTTCCCCGTCATATCACTGCGCGCTGCCGCTACCTACAGCCAGCTGGGAGCCGCGCACGTGTCACTTTGTTTACAGCTCGTAAAGAGAACGATAACATGTCTGACTACAGCAGCGACGATGACAACATTGACTTCGACACACAGCCAAAAGGATATCTTTACGAACCTGAATACACAGATGACGAGTTACGCCAGATGGAGTTAGAAAGGACAGAAAGAGAGGGGATGGACAGAGAAGTTGAACAAGTTGAAGCTGTAGCTATGTTAGCTCGTTCGTGTAGCTGTTCTGAGCACGTAAACACTGCTGTAAACACTGCCGAACAACTGAAAAAGTGGTGTGCGCCTGCGCGGCTCCCAGCTGGCTGTAGGTAGCGGCAGCGCGCAGTGATATGACAGGGGAGAAAATAGTGCCAAGCCATTACGAGGTCTGACCTCTCCATAGACAACGTTTTAGTGACGCAAATATATCACTCTTTTGAACACATATTGATTTGAGAAGAAAAAAGCTTTATTGCCGTGACCCCAGCAATCTTGCCGGACTAATTTCATCTTGACCAAAACTGGACCGGAGCTCGGCTCACAGGACGCTGTCGGGGGTAAGTCATGGTCAATGCACCACACTGCTTATGGGGAAGCTATAGAGATTCATGTCTAAAATCCTGAACTATCCCTTTAAGATATTATAAGAATGAAAAATGCTTTAAAAATGATACATATTGCGATAAATAAATTTAACAGGACTTGACATTTCTCAGATATTTGAGTGTTTATACTGTGCATATTACAGTAGATACTGTATTATTGTAAGACAGTCTTCCTTTCATATTAAATAAACATTAGATATGACACGAGTATTACAGTACTCGTGTTATATCTAATGTTTATTTAATATGAAAGGAACACTGTAAAAGGTGTTAACAGTTTTTCCGGTAACCTAAAAAAAAACATTTAGAGTAGCTAAAATTTGGTTTTATTCAAATAAAAAATATAATTTGAGCAACAAAAGTCAGAGTTAGATGATGTAGAAATAGATCCTTGAGTTACATGAATAGAGTTGAGCCTCTCATTGCACGGCACAACAGTAAAATACATCCTACAGCTCAAACACACAAGACAGAAGCTTTGCTTGACCATCATCCTCAACGTCTCTATTGCTTTTCTTTTAAACACGCCCAAGAAAAAACTGCTGATGGCAAAATGTGATGTAACCAACTAAAAAAATAGGTCAGAAGAACAGAGTGTGGAAAAATACTGGACCCTGTTTACATTTCATTTATGCTTCCTTTCTTTTCATGCCTGAAAATATATATTTATGCATACAAATATAGAGGAGGCAGAGGCTGGCTGGCACACTTTTTAGCACAAGAAAGATATTGAACATTTCCACCCCTGATGCAAAGTAAAATCAGATCAAAAGCACGCACATCCAAAGCAATATGTTCCTCAAATTGGGTGCTCAACAAGAAAATTAATAAAAAAGGAAAACAAAAACCTAATGCAAAGGAAAAAATATACACACTACTGGTCAAAAGTTTTAGATCGGTAAGATTTTTTATGTTTTTAAAAGAAGTATCTTCTGCTCACCAAGGCTGCATTTATTTGATAAAAAGCAATAAAAAAACAGTATTATTGTGAAATATTATGACAATTTAAAATGTTTATTTTAATATATTTTAAAATGTAATTTATTCATCAGACGAAAGCTGAATTTTCAGCATCATTATTCAGTGTCACATGATCCTTCAGAAATCATTCTAATATGATGATTTTATGCTCAGAAAACATTCATTATTATTATCAATGTTGAAAACAGTTGTGTACAAATTTTTTCCAAAATTCTTTGATGAATAGAAAGTTCAAAAGAACAGCATTTATTTAAAATAGAATATTTTCTAACATTATAAATGTCTTTACTGTAACTTTTGATCAGTTTAACTCATCCTTGATGAATAAAAGTATTGATTTATTTTATTTCTTTCCCCCAAAAATAAAATTAAAATTCTTACTGACTCCAAACTTTTGAACGGTAGTGTTTAATGTTACAGAAGCTTTAGATTTCAGATAAACGCTGTTCTTTTGAACTTTCTATTCATCATAGCATCATGAAATAAAAATGGAAATAACTGTTTTCAACATTGATAATAATCATAAATGTTTCTTGAGCATCAAATCATCATATTAGAATGATTTCTGAAGGATCATGTGACACTGAAGACTGGAGTAATGATGCTGAAAATTCAGCTTTGATCACAGGAATAAATTACACTTAAATATATATTCACATAGAAAACAGCTGGTTTAAATTGTAATAATATTTCACAATATGACTGTTTTTGTTTGTATTTTTATTCAAATAAATGCAGCCTTGGTGAGCAGAAGATACTTCTTTTAAAAATATAAAAAATCTTACCGATCTAAAACTTTTGACCGGTAGTGTATATGCGGGGCATGTTGTCACAATACAGCTATTGAACAGCTTACTGTAGGTTTTCAGTAACATTTAAACAGTAAAACTATTTATAAAAGGGAAAAATACCAAACTATGGTTTCGCCAGAAAACTGTAATTAAATAAACTGTATAAATTTATAGCATTTGAAACATGAGTGACAACTTGCAGCAATAATCAGAAAAAAAAAAACATTTATTGAAACAAAAACACTACAAAACTAAATGTTGTACATAGAAGTACATGGACGAAGCCTTTTTGGCAACTTCTAGCCATGATAGATCTACACCAACATTTCTCTGAGCCATATTTCCTGTCACATTATTTTACATGTCATAAAATGTCAAAGACAAATGGCTTTCCTTCCCGACAACAGTGCAATATTACAGTAAACAACTCTTTAATAGCAGCCACGTTTGGTCAAGGCAGATAAAGTTTCAAGATCATTTTTAACCAGGCTTAGATGGATCCTAAACGTGTTTTAGTGTTTTACAAGTGTTTAACACATAATAAATTTGTGATAGAAACCACAGGGTGTGTTATGCAGTGAACACACACTCACATTTCATTGTTGTTATAATTAAAAGCAGCATCTCCCCCAGGACACCGCATCAATGAGTTAATGAGCTTTACTGCTATTGAACGAGTGTGTGTGTGTGTGTGTGTGTGTGTGTGTGTGTGTGTGTGTGTGTGTGTGAGTGTGTGTGTGTGTGTGTGTGTGTGTGTGTGTGTGTGTGAGAGAGAGAGGGGGGGGGCGAGCGAGGGGGGGGAGAGAGGGGGAGAGAGAGAGAACTATTCAAGAAAATAAAAGTTAATTATTGTTTTTATTTGTCTGAGCATTTCACAATGTCTCTAATACTACATCCAGACACACACTGGTTGCAGATTAATTAGGCCTAATTTTATTTAAAGCAGGGTTATTATCATTAACTAAAACCATAAAAAATAACTGTTACTTGAAACAATATAAACGTTAAAGTTAAAGTCATTTTATTTCAGTTAACTGCTAAGGCAACATTTCTCATTTTCATTTAGTTTCATTTTAAGTACTAAAACAGTAACACTTTACAATAAGGTTTCATTAGTTAACATTACTTAACTACTTTAGTTAACATGAACCAAGACTTCTACAGCATTTATTAATCTTATTATTAAAATCAAAAGTTGTATTTGTTAACATTAGTTAATGCACTGTGAAGTAACATGAGCAACTGCATTTTTATTAACTAACATTAACAAAGATGAATAAATACTGTAACAAATATGTTAACAAATGAGACCTTTAGTGTTACCCTAAAATAACTCAAACGATAAACAAACAAAAACTAATAAATAAATACTGTAAAAATTAATAAAACTGTATAGACATATAATATATAAAAAAACGAATAAAATGAAATTACTAAAACTTGAACTAAAATTTAAGTAAAAATAGTACAATTTAAATCTAATTTAAAATATTAACAAATACAGAAAAAATATACTTTTATTGTTGGAATATGATAAGGATGAATGAATATGGACATCCCATTTCTCTCAGTCATCCATCCATAAATTTGCCTTTTTCTCTCGTGTTCACTAGAATACAGATCTGAAAACCAGTTTCTTCCTCTCAGTTTTGCCAACAAATCTGTTCTCCACCTCTCTCTCTTCTCTACCTCTCTCTCTCTTCTCTACCTCTCTCTCTCTTCTCTCCCTCTCTCTCTCTTCTCTACCTCTCTCTCTCTTCTCTCCCTCTCTCTCTCTCTTCTCTACCTCTCTCTCTCTCTTCTCTACCTCTCTCTTTCCCTCTCTCTCTCTTCTCTACCTCTCTCTCCCTTGCTCTCTCTCTCTCTCTCTTCTCTACCTCTCTCTCTCCCTCTCTCTCTCTTCTCTACCTTTCTCTCTCTCTCTCTCTCTCTCTCTCTCCCGCTCTCCCTCTGTCTCTCTCTCCACCTCTCTCTCTCTCTCTCTCTTCTCTACCTTTCTCTCTCTCTCTCTCTCTCTCCCTCTTCCGCTCTCCCTCTGTCTCTCTCTCCCTCTCTCCACCTCTCTCTCTCTCTCTCTCTCTCTCTCCGAGCCCCAGGTGGGATCTGACTATTCCATCATTTGTCAGGCCGAGTGGAGGAAGAATATCTGTCATCCCTCTCTCACATCATTCCCTTCTCTGTTTTTCTTCCCGTGGAGAACACATCCTTTATCTGGACACATATGATTTAATGCCACACACACACATGCACTCTCACACACGCTCAGGCTTTATCCATCAATGCTTTAGTACATTATTTTATTTCATTCAATATAGATATCAAGTGAGAGCTGAAAGTTGCCCTTATATTCAACAAAGATATCACATATAATATATCATAGATCATTGTGACAGAGAGAGGATACACTAGCATTTCTCCCTCTCTCGTTTCACACATACACACATGCAACCTTTTCCCTCAGACGTTATTCATCTGTTTCTTAACCAACTTGATTCAGAGAGATTTTTATTTATTTATTCAAAGAATAAATTTAGAAATAAGTATGTTATGCTCACCAAGGCTGCATTTTTTGGGTCAAAAATACAGTAAAAACGGGAATATTGTAAAACATTATTAACATTTAAAATAACCATTTTCTATGTGAATATATTCAAAGTCTTCAGTGTCACATGATCCTTCAGAAATCATTATATGCTGATTTGAAGAAACATTTCTGATTATCATCAATGGTTTTTGTGTATAAACATCATTCTGAACACTTTTTCTCCCTCCCACATTCCCAAGGCGACCATATCCCCCCACCACCATCTCCCAAAGGTACATTCAGAGCATATATAGTCTAAGAACAGTGCAGATCAATATCCAAATACAATAAATAAAAATAAGAACATGAGATAAAGATCTTAAAGGATTAGTTTACTTTCTAATAATTTACTCACCCCGATGTGGCAACCAACTACTACACCAATGTTCAAAGAAGGTTCAAATGTCCGTCTCAATGCAGCTTCAAAGTCTCAACACGATCCCAGTCGAGAAATAAGGGTCTTATCTAGCGAAACGATCGGTCATTAACTAAAAAAAAAATATATATATATATATATATATATATATATATATATATATATATATACTTTTTAACCACAAATGCTCGTAGTGTACCATCTCTGAGATGCGGCACGCATTGCGTCATCACGTTGGAAAGGTCACGCGTCACGTCATCTATCAAAGTAGGGCTGCACGATTAACCTTTATCGCATCGATATTGAGGTTTTAACTCCCGCAATAACCTAACCTCAGGAGTCTGAGGTTTTTTCCCCCGCCTCTGACATTTGAGTGACAAACCTATTAGCCAATCAAAATGGTCGAATCTCGCGTTCCTGGCTTGCTGGCCAATTAGAAATGGCAATGGAAAGTTACAAGGTTGTATGCAGTGCACCGTATTTCTGTCAGCAGCAAAGCAGCTAACACACAACGTGTACCTCGAATTGTGCCAATAGAAAAAGCTTGTAACTGCGCAGAAATGGCCGAAATATGCGACCATTTTTTGAGAATGTGCGAGTTAAAATTTTATGTGGTCGCATTTGTGCGAGTGCATGGTCATGTAGCCTACTAAGTTAAATTCACGCATGAATTTTCTGCATTGAACTTGTTTAAGCGCCCGCCAAAGTGAATTTTTGTCCCGCCAAAGTATTATTTGATCGGTGAGTAATGTAGATGAACTGCTGCGCTTGTGAGTGACAGGGCGCATGTTTAACAGAACGAGCAGAGAGAGAGCCGGTCGCGCGCGCGCGCATTCTCTCTCTCTCTCTCTCTTCGGAGCCTGGCGAAAGTGTAAACAAGACTTCACCGTCTCCAAACTAAGCGCTGTCTTGCTCTCTCCCTCACACAAAATAAATCGACACGGTGGTAAAAGGTCGGAAGACCAAAGTTTCATGTGGATCATTCGGAGATTTTTTTTCCCCCTGAATTACCGCTGGGTGTGAATTGTGCTAAATAAATTGAACTGAAAAGCGTTCCGGACATTTAACTGACAAAAAAAAAAACTCTTTAATTAAACGAAAAAAATATCCAGTGATGAAATGTTTTTTGTGTTGACAGAAATCTTGGATGTCCATGTCCTAACTGCTGGGATAATCACACAACGCGCATGACACGTCCAATTCGCGAACTAATGACTCCTTTGAACCGATTCATTTTAATGAATGGTTAAAACAACTGATCTTTCCAACAGTGAACTCAGGAGACGTCTGAATCGGTGTATAACTAATCAGTAACACTTTACAATCAGGTTATATTTATTATATAAATTACATAAAAAGTACAGTTTTAAGCTTTAAAATAAATAAAACCAAAAAAATCGAAAATCGCACCGCAATCGCAATATTTGTCAGAAAAACCGCAATTAGGTTTTTTCTCAAAATCGTGCAGCCCTGTACTCCGGTTCAAAAAGGTAGGGAAGGGCGAAAAATGTCATCTCATTTTCTCTTCCAACTTCAAAATCGTCCGATATCTTTGTTTTAATTTATTATTATTTATTTTATTTTTTTTCGTGACCTTTCCAACATGATTATGTAATACGTGGCACATCTCAGAGATCTCAAAAGACAGGCATTTGTGGTTAAAAAGTATATATATATATATATATATATATATTTTGGAAAATGACAGATCGTTTCGCTAGATAAGACCCATATTTCTTGACTGGGATCGTGTCGAGACTTTGAAGCTGCATTGAGACGGACATTTGAACCTTCTTTGAACATTGGTAAAGTTGATTGCCATTGAAGTCCATTCTGTGTAGAAAACTCCTGGAATGTTTTCCTCAAAAAACCTAATTTCTTATCGACTGAAGAAAGAAAGATATGGATATCTTGGATGACATCGGGGTGAGTAAATGATCAGCAACAATTTTTTTTTTTGAAAGTGAACTAATCCTTTAAAGACAGTCCTTAATGTTTGAAATGGCATCTAACCATGCTGAAATAGTCCTCTGAGAAGCTCCATGTAATCTTGCCACTGAGAGCTCCATGTTCACAATGTCCAAGTAAGAGTGCATCCAGTGAGTCCACGCTAGAGAGTGTGGAGGTGTCCAGTGCAAGGCAAGCATTTTCTTAGCAGCAGTAAGTCCACAAAAAAATAACTTTTTCTGAGTTAGAGAGAGAGTATAAGCGGAGTCATCACTGAGAACCAAGAGTCTCGGACAGCATGATATCTCCAACTCCAAAATGTCCTTCAGCGTCATGGAAACCTGTCTCCAAAACTCACTGACTTCAGGGCAATCCCTAAACATCTGCATATATGTCCCTACGCACCCACTAGAGCCCAACATATGTCAATACTGTCCTCTGAATCAGTCCCAAAAATATCCCTGTGCCAGGTAACCTTTTATAAGAAGCCTCCAAAAACGACAGGTACAAAATTATCATCGATGTTGAAAACATATTTTTGTGGAAAACATGCTTCATTTTCAGGATTCTTTGATAAATACAAATGTTTGAAATTGAGTATTTATTTGAAACAGAAAATGTTGTAAATGTCTTTACCGTCACTTGTGATCAATGCAATGCATCCTTGCTGAATAAAAGCATTAATTTCTTTAAAAACAAATCTTACTGACCCCATGGGAACTTTTCAATGGTAGTGTATGCTTTACATAAACTGCTCTTATTAATATCATAATTTGAAGGAGAGTGACAGGGAATGTGCTTGCGCATCACAAAACGGAGTCCATGACACATTTCCCTTTAGAAACCACATTTCGATTTCAATTTTGAACTACTTTGTTTCATAGTAATGCAGTGCAGTTATGAATATCTGATATGTTCAGTGCAGAGGCGTTCAGGAAGAATGTGTCGAGTCACTGAGTGGCTGTTGGTTCATTTGTTTTCCCCGCACTCTCTTATAACTCTTAGGGCGTAATGCTCTTTTAATAGAGTTCTGATAAACTAACACGCTGCTCTCTTTTCATCCCTCATAGTAAATGCCTCGGAAACCTAATGATGATGGATACCAGTGCCGACTACAGCACTTAACATGCTCGTTTAAACCTCACGCATAAATTCAGCCGGGAACGGCTCTAATGATTGGCTAACGTGGGACACGCTGCTGTTAAAGATAAGGAGGTTAGTTACAGCAAGTTTGTTTTGTGGACCAAATGAATTGAAAGCTTTGATGCTTCCAGCAAACCCTGAAGACAACGGTGGAACCGTGAAGGAGATTTGACAGCTCAGAAAACTGGAAACTAGTTTCTTTTCCTGACCTTGACAGCTTTTACATAACGTAAACAGTGTGAATACGAGAACCCCTCATTAACCACTCGATAGAAGAAGCAATGGGGTGCAAAAGAGACGAGTGATATAAAGCAGAAAGAGTCAGAGAGAGAGAGAGAGGCGTTTTCCGACTGTCACGACTCTCCTCCATTAATACAGATAATCAGTGGCCTGCACACCATCCCAAATCTTTCACTTCCGTCGAGTAATTCATTTCTTGCTGACGGGTCTCGTTCATTTAAACCTGTGTGTGATGGTTATCTTGTTTAAATGAAGTATTTTCTCTCTCGTCTGCCTCGTTGAAGAGAAGCCCTCAATCTTGCTGCTATCTCGAGGACAAAATCTCTGTGATAGAAATGTGAAAACTCCTGCTCAGCTTCAGCATCCTCATCTCATCCAGACACCGATTCATCCCAACCTCATTTAATCCCTCAAGGTTTTAAAACACATTGTGCGACGGACGACAAGACAGCGTTTGCTTCAGGATTTCTGAGTCATGAAACCAACTGGATAACTGAACACCAACCGTACCGTGAAACACACAAATATACACACCCATGCAAAAGTTTGGGGTCGGTAAGATTTGTTTTAATGCTTAAAGCCTCTGCTTATCAAGGCTGCATTTATAATAAAAATACTGTAAAATCGGTAATATTCTGAAATATTATCACAGTTCAAAATAACTGTTTTCTATTTGAATATATTGTAAAAAAAATTTTTTTTTAAGGATTCTTTGATGAATAGAAAGTTCAAAAGAACAGCATTTATTTATTTGGCGTTCACTGCACGCCATGTCGTAATTACCAGATTTTGACTTAATTCTTTAATTCTTGTCAAACTCAAAATTACAAAATAGAAAAAAATATTTTTAACGATAACATAAACATTTAAAGACAGCTTTAGTGTGAGCTACGAGGTTGATAATCAATAGTAGGGCTGGGCGATAAAACGATACAATGAATTGTATTATATTATTAATGTAGACGATGTATTAAAGGACTGATGGATTTATTAGGCTACTGTTTTTCATACAAATACCATAGAAACCATAAAGTTACATTTTACCATGATAGTGAGGTTATCATGATCTAAATGCATGATACTGGATGACCAATGGTTAAGTTTAATAAAACTCAAACAGTCAGAATATTACATTTTACCAAATAAAAATTAGCACATGCAGAAACTAAGAAATTAATTGTCCAATAAAGATATTTATTTTGTTAAGGAAAAATGACAAATGTTTGAATGTTCTACCTCAGATTTGTGAAATGTTCACCAGTTTGGCAAGTGTTGGTCCTGATATGTTCTGACAATAAAGAGTAGTTTAAAACGTACTCGGTTACTAACGTAACCTCGGTTCTCTCTAGAAGAGGGAACGAGTACTGCGTTTGAATAAACGCTGCGGGAAAAGTCTCTTTTCACGAAATACTGAAGCAAAATTATCCTTAATTTTCATATTTGTAAAACGCATTGCAGCAGTGCACAGCCATGGCGAGACGGCTCGCTCACTCATTGGCTGTTCTGCGGCAACTGCATGAGCCTATCGAGCGAGGGCTGATGCAATATCAGACCAATGAGAGCGCTTCGCGCGCTCCTCGTCACATCCCGCCGAAACGGGTGTGGCCATCCCCTATAAAAGGAGCTCGAGTAGGCTGATTCAACTGGTTTTCATCGCCGAAGCGAACCAGAGCGAACCGCGCGCACGGCAGGGAACGCAGTACTCGTTCCCTCTTCTAGAGAGAACCGAGGTTACGTTAGTAACCGAGTACGTTCTCTTACGAGAGTTCTCTCGTACTGCGTTTGAATAAACGCTGCGGGAACCACTTGTAAGACGCCGTGCGTGCTGGGATGAGAAAACACCGACCACTGGAAGCTAGTCCAGGTATACAGTGCATAATCACCCGGTAGACTCGGAGAGTCTGGAGGGGGGGGGGGGGGACAACCACCCTCAGATAGCTGCGTCCTAAGACGCGGTATGACATCACATAGGCAGGGGATGGCCTGGCTAATGTGGGAAATGTGGGTCTTACGCAAATTTTTGCCCAGATATATGCGCCCTTAGGCGCGAAACAGCGCCACATAGGCAGGGGAAAAACCTGGCTGATGTGGGAGATGTGGGTCTTACGTAATTTCGCCCAATGGATGCGCCCTTAAGCGCGATACAACGTCACATAGGCAGGGAGAGCCTGGCTAATGTGGGAAATGTGGGACTTACACACTTTCGCCCAAATAGGTGCGTTCTAGACACGATATAACATCACATAGGCAGGAGGGAGCCTGGCTAATGTGGGAAAACATGGGTCTTACACAATTCTGCCCAGAGAACTTCGGCGGCGCTGTGCGTCTGCGATATCAGTGCCGTGTTTAGACAGCTGACTCGAATACGCCGAAAACACTTGGCTTGCAAGTGCGGTGAAGTATTCGGTGGCGTTGTGCGCCTGCGAAATCAGTGTCGTGGTAGACAGCTGATACGGCTAAACCGAAAACAACCTGGCCTGCAAGGCGGGAACTTCTAGGTTGTAGAACCTTATGAATGTAGACGGCGAGGCCCAGCCCGCCGCCGTACATATTTCCTGTAAGGAAATCCCGCTAGACCAGGCCCACGATGAGGCAACGCCTCTCGTGGAATGCGCTCTAATGCCCAACGGGCACTGAAGGCCCTTGGTAGTATAAGCCATTGTTATGGCGTCAACCACCCATCTGGACAGGCTCTGTTTCGAAACAGCCGTTCCCTTGGAACGTCCACTGAACGAGACAAAGAGCTGCTCCGTCTGTCTGAAGGCAGCGGAGCGGGACACATAAGCTCTTAACGCCCTAACGGGGCAAAGACAGCTCGAGTCCCCTTCCTCGTTTGACCCCGGCAGGGCAGACAGGGAAATAACCTGAGCCCTAAACGGAGTGTTGAGGGATTTCGGCACGTAGCCGTGCTTAGGTTTGAGTATGACTTTGGAGTCATTGGGCCCAAACTCCAAGCACGTTGGACTCACAGAGAGCGCGTGCAGATCGCCTATGCGCTTCACCGAAGCGAGGGCCATCAAAAACACCGTTTTGAAAGACAGATGTTTGAGGCTAACAGATTGGATAGGCTCAAAGGGGGGGCCTTTCATGGCTGCCAAGACCGTAGAAAGGTCCCACACCGGGACTGAGGGAGGTCTGGGGGGATTCAGCCTCCTAGCTCCCCTGAGGAAGCGGATGACTAAATCGTTCCTACCCAGTGACTGGCCTGGCGTTGCTGTCGAGCACGCTGCGATAGCCGCCACATAGACTTTGAGCGTGGAAGGGGATCTGCCCTTATCCAACAGCTCTTGTAGGAAGGAGAGAACCTCCGTCACCTCACAATCGAGGGGTGACAGGCCCCGAGCTGTACACCAGCTGGAGAAAACCGACCACTTCGAGGCATAAAGCCGCCTGGTGGAAGGCGCTCTAGCCTGAGTGATGGTGTTCAGCACTCCATCCGTGAGGCTAACGGGTAACCGTTGAACGTCCACGCATGAAGGGACCACAGCTCTGGGTGTGGGTGCCAAATCGAGCCCCTGGCCTGCGAGAGGAGATCTCTCCTCAATGGCACTGGCCATGGAGCGGAGTCTGCTAACTGCATCAGGACTGGAAACCAGGCTTGGTTGTCCCAGAACGGTGCTATAAGCAGTACTGGGCATTTCACTTCCCTGACTCGCTCCAGCACCTGAGGTAGGAGGGAGACTGGGGGAAACGCGTATAGCGGGCAGTGCGGCCACTTGTGGGACAGCGCGCTGTCGTTCTTTGAAAAGAACACGGGGCAATGAGCGTTTTCTGGGGACGCGAATAGGTCCACCTCCGCTCTGCCGAATCTCTGCCACAACAGCCGGACTGTTTGTGGGTGTAGAGACCATTCGCCCGTGGGAACATTGTTCCTGGACAGCCTGTCTGGACCCAGGTTGAGTGTCCCGGGCACATGCACCGCTCTCAGCGAGCTCAGGTTGCGCTGAGCCCATATTAGGAGGCGCTCGGCCAGCCTGTAAAGGGAACTGGAACCGAGGCCGCCTTGGCGATTTATGTAGGACACCACGGCCGTGTTGTCCGAGCGGACTACGACGTGTTGGTCCTTGATGTGGGGACAAAAGCGCGTCAGCGCGTTGTGAACTGCTAGCATTTCCAGGCAGTTGATATGATGGAGCTTTTCTCGTTCTGACCAGAGGCCAAAGAACGGCCTGCCCTCGAGCAGCGCTCCCCATCCCGAGGTGGATGCGTCCGTAGACACCACTTTCACTCTCGAGGAAGTCCCCAGGCTTACACCTGAACGGTACCAATCGCCCGCCGCCCATGGTCTCAGGGCTGCTGCGCAGTCTTGATCGACTTTGAGGCGCAATCGGCTGAGTGCCCACGCTCCGCGTGGCACTCGCGCTTTCAACCAGAACTGCAGAGGGCGCATGCGAAGCAGGCCCAGCTGGAGAACTGATGATGCTGAGGCCATGAGGCCCAGCATCCTCTGAAAACGTTTGAGCGGGATAATCGCACCGCAGCGGAAGGACCTCGCTGCGTGCTGTATGCGCAGCGCGCGCTGTTGCGACAGCCGCGCCGTCATAGAACGAGAGTCCAGAACGATGCCCAGAAACGAAATAGTTTGGCTGGGGTTCAAGGAGCTCTTCGTCCAATTGATCGTGATACCAAGATTCTCGAGGTGATCGAGTAACATGGTTCTGTGCTCCACGAGCTGAGATCGTGATTGAGCTATGATCAGCCAGTCGTCCAAATAGTTCAGCACTCGCATGCCCCTGAGTCTGAGGGGGGCGAGCGCTGCGTCCATGCACTTCGTAAATGTACGGGGTGCCAGGGACAAGCCGAATGGCAGGACTGTATACTGGTATGCCCGACCCTCGAAGGCGAATCTCAAGAATCGCCTGTGGCGTGACGCTATCTGTATTTGGAAATACGCGTCCTTTAGATCTATCGACATAAACCAGTCTTCTCGGCGAATGTGCGCGAGGATTTTGCTGGTTGTGAGCATTTTGAAACTGCGTTTCACTAAAGCTCTGTTTAGTCGTCTTAGATCTAGTATGGGTCTGATACCACCGTCCTTTTTGGGGACTAGGAAGTATCTGCTGTATAGCCCCCCTTCGCTTTGAGCTTGGGATACATGTTGTATCGCCCCTTTGCTCAACAGTTTTGATATTTCGGCGCGAAGTAGGTGTGCTACTTCTGAATTCACCGTAGTTTCGACGCGCGCTGTGAAGCGTGGAGGGCGCCGACAAAACTGTAGCGAGAAGCCTCTCTTTATAATGTCTAGCACCCAGTCCGAAACCCCTGGAAGCGCGGCCCATGCGTCTGCATGGCCGGCTAGGGGTTGGATGCGAAGCGCGCTCTGTTCGCTGTGCGACGGCGGCGCTTCGGGGCGCGCTAGCATAGGCGTTACGCCTGTGACATTTGAGGCGGGGAGCGCGCGTAATACAGCGGGCAACACGCTCATCCTCGACCCCGCTACAGTGTTTATCTGAACGAGGGAGGTCTGAGAAGGTCTCATGGGACTCATGCAGCCTACAAGTGAACGTGGGCGGGGACCGGGCACGTTTACTGCTTTGGCCGCGCTGTCTGCTTGAACAGAGCGGGTGCTCACAGGTCCCGTTTTTACAGGGAGCCTGTGGCTTGCCAGACATAGCGTTTGTGGGCACTGGGAAGTGGGCACTTTGACTATGTTTGTGGCGCGATCGAACTGCGTCGATCTTATGAGTACGGGCCCTGTGTGCAGGGCTGTGCTTGTGTGTAGGGATGGGCACAGGGAAGTGGGCATCAACACTACATTTATAGCACCATCGGCCTTGGCCGGGACACCAGAAAATACACTCTTTTCGGGATTTATCTGGGTAGCCGTAAAAACGGCTTTTGTGTGCAGGCAAGCGGGCAGCTGTGCGGGCTTGTGCTCTGCTGAGAACGCTGAAGCAGTCGCAATTCCTGGGACTGAGACAGCGGTGCGCTTTAGTGAGGGCCCGGTCGCAACGGGGCTTACACACCTGCGCTTTCCTAGGCGTGCTAGGACTTCTTTGGGGCTTCCGGCTTCAACACAACCCTTGGTCGCGGCCCGCGGTGAGTGGGGCGGCGGCTGGTAGAGCGAGAGCGAGGGCGTGAGCTGCGCTGCTGTCGCTGAGAGGGGGCGGCCGGAGGCTGAGGCTGTGAGCTCCGAGGGGCCTGTTTCTCACGGCCCGCTGCGGAACTGGAGCGCTTCGGCAGGAAGTGCTTGAATGCCTGTGACGCTTTCTGGGCTTCGGAAAATCTCTCCACGAACTCGGAGAGAGAAGATCCAAAGAGGCCAGCGGAGGATAGCGGGGCGTCGAGGAACGCGTTGCGCTCTGCATCAGCCATCTCCGTGAGCGTCAGCCACAAATGCCTCTCGGCTACGGTAGCGGAAGCCATACAGCGTCCCATGGCTTGTGCTGCAGCCTTGGTAGCGCGGAGGGAAAGATCCGACGCGCTTCTCAGGTCCGTGATGCAGATAGCTTCAGGTCCTATCTCGTCCAGTTTGCGGAGGAGATCGCCTTGGAACACCTGAAGCGTGGCCATGGTGTGCAGGGCCGATGCCGCCTGCCCAGCGGCGGAGAAGATCCGCGCGAGCAGCGACGACGTCATGCGGCAGGCTTTCGACGGCAGCACTGGCTTAGTCCGCCGTCCAGCAGAGGGCGGGCAAAGGTGGGCTGCTATCGCCTGTTCCACCGGCGGCAGAGTGAGGTAGCCTCGATCCTGAGCATTATCCAGGGAGGAAAATGCTGGGGATACAGACGAACGTGTTCGTGCAGAAAAGGGAGCGTTCCAGGCCTTCGCCACTTCTTCATGAAGCTCAGGAAGAAACGGAGCGGGCTTAGACACAGGAGAAGAACGCTCACCAGGGAGGAAGCTACCATCAAGCCGGGTGCGCGAGGGGAGTTCCGGTGCAGACCACTCGAGGCCGAGGCTCGCCGCGGCCAACGCGAGTACTTGCATGAGCTCCCTCTCGATGCTAGCTCTAGCCGACGGCTTTCGGGCAGGAGGCGTGAGATCCGCAGAGCTCGCCCAGTCCTCACTGCCTGAAGCTAGCAGAGAGCAGGAATCCTTATCGACCGACTCGGCTTCAGAAACAACTTCCTCAGATGAAGCGGCGGCAGACTGCGGGCGCTGAGCATCGGGAAGTGCTCCGGGGGAAGCCGGCGAAGCTGGCGGGCGAGCCGGCGAGCTTTGTCGGGAAGAGGTGGGTTCCGGGGCCCGCTGCGAGCGGCGCTTCTTGCGGCGCGGCACCGCGGCGGGGGGCGCAGGCTCGGAGAAATGTGCCAGGCGAGTCCGCAGAGTCACCATCGGCAAAAGCTCGCAGTGAGGGCAGCCGCCGTCAGCGAGCGCGAGCGCTGCGTGATCTTCGCCCAGGCAGGAGACGCAAATAACGTGGCGGTCTCCCTCGGTGAGCGGGGCTCGGCACGAGCCACAGGATGGCATCTTGATAAAGACGCGGCTCTTTTAGGGGTGAGTGTTCGGGGAACACTGCACACACACACACAGAACAGAGCAGGTAAAGGATATGAAGCGCCGGAAAGCGCAGCAGGTACGGCAGTAGAGGCGGCGAAGGCCAGCGGCTTCAAGGGCTCGTCCCGCTGAAAAGCTTGCCTCGACGACGCTTGCTTCTCCGTGATCCAGCGATGCGTAAGCTTCGCTGAAGAGATGAAAATCAGTTGAATCAGCCTACTCGAGCTCCTTTTATAGGGGATGGCCACACCCGTTTCGGCGGGATGTGACGAGGAGCGCGCGAAGCGCTCTCATTGGTCTGATATTGCATCAGCCCTCGCTCGATAGGCTCATGCAGTTGCCGCAGAACAGCCAATGAGTGAGCGAGCCGTCTCGCCATGGCTGTGCACTGCTGCAATGCGTTTTACAAATATGAAAATTAAGGATAATTTTGCTTCAGTATTTCGTGAAAAGAGACTTTTCCCGCAGCGTTTATTCAAACGCAGTACGAGAGAACTCTCGTAAGAGAACCACAATTAACGCTCTGGTTTCTACAACTTTCACTTAGGAGCAAAAATCTGCCTTTAAACTTGAAAGAAATAAAGATTTGACTTTTGGGCAATTCCGCGCAAAACTGTCACATCCATAACGCCAACTAAATACCATAGCATTGTGTTGGCGTTATGGATGTGACAGTTTTGCGTGGAATTGCCCTTTTATCGTGATAATTATCGATATCGACTGATATAAAAACAAGTAATAAAAACTCAGTGAGTGTTTTAGCGTAATTTTCTGACGTCATGGGATCACAACACTAAGAGATAGTAAATATTTTCCTGGATTTTTTTTGTGCGTTCCCGAGATTAGACCTTCCTTAACATAATGCCGAAAACCCGAAGTCTCTAGGTGGTCTGGTTGAGGAGTAGATAGAAGTGCAAGATTGGTGCGCACAGACAGAACAGAAATCATGAGTTAACAATCGCAATTTTGTCCGGTGGAAAATTGCGCTAAAAATGATCGTGATAATTTTTTTTTGGCCATATTGCCCAGCCCTAATCAATAGTATTTGCTTTTGTTGAAGCCATCAGCCAGCATTATTTCAGCTTATTTATAAAATAATCGTGTTTAACATTGAAAGATTAGGTGAAAAACTACATTACCCATGATGTTGTACAGAAAATTGAATTCCACCAATCAGAGTCGAAACAAGCAAAATGTGCCAAAAGATCTCGTTAGCTCCGCCCACTCCCATGAAACACCGCAAATGATGTAATCGAGCCGGCCTCCACTCTCTCAAAACACTTAAATATCTTAATATATGCATATTTTGCAAGAACTTAAAATATATTGTCTTATTTATATATCATAAACCTTTTTAAACGAGTAGTTTTATATTTCTCCATCGTTTTTTAATTAAATTATTGGGATACTCTGCTAGTTCTTTCTAGTACAGCTCCAAGTAGAACGTCACATGTTGTCATCTCATAATTACGGCAATTACGACATGTGGTGAACGCAGCATTTAGAAACATAACATCCTCACAGTTCCATTCTGTTCTCTTCATAGCCTAAAGTATACTCACAAAAATACCAACTCATTCTATTTAATTTCTTTAATTCCCTTCTTAGTCACAAATAATCTCCTGAATGTAGCTACCGCACAGACACACACAAGCACACACACACACACACACACACACACACACACACAAGCACACACACACAACACACTTGGAAAAAGTTGACCTTTTCATCTGTGCATTATCATTACACGTCAAATTCTGCTCTGCTGACATCGGGGATTCAAGAGATATTTCTGCATCTGAACAGAGAGTCACATGTCAGGCCTGTAGGACGGGAAGAGCCGAGGAAAAGCGCTGAATTAACCGCTTTAAAATGCCCTGCAATTTGCCAGGTGCAGCAATTACTTGTTTCTATGGCAACCAGGCAGGACAGTTTTGTATTTTTTCGCAGAAGGATGAGAGGATGGGCTAAACTAAGACCGCCTGCATCTTCACTGTTTTTGTAATTGCGCATTCTGCGTAGTCAAAGAGACCCCCGTAAAACTCAAAATAAACCCCAGGCGCTGTAGCGGAGTGTAATTTGTTTTTAAAGAAACCTGATTGGATTTCATGCCCTGAACTGAATAAGAAAGAACACAGTCAAATGCATCCATAAACCAATTTACACACGCCAAGACCTTTCTGCTCTACTGAAGGCCGGTCACTTGTTGTAAACTGAAATGTCACAGCAAGTCCACGACCCACTTATTAAAACTTTCAGGACTGCTTTTACTTACAAAAATCACAAACTACTCAACTGAAAATTAAAGGTCAACAAACCAGAGAGAAATATTCTTATAAATGTCATATAATGATATGTTTTATTAAAAAGGTCAGAAGAAGCTGCCCAACATGAGGACAATAAAATGAACCAAAGAAAAGAAATAACATCTATTGTTTCGCAATGTGTGTCAGCACAAACTGTTTAAAATGCATTATGGATTTATGCACCTCTGTTCATTTACGGGAAACTTTAATGTTATGTAAATATTAAACTTTCAGTGAACTGTGTCTGAAAAATCAAACTGAGTTATGTACTTTGCATTAAGGTTTTGAGAGTGTGGTTTATAATGTGTATATAAATGTAAAACTGTGTTTTGTAATTGGAAAACAACAAAAATGGTAAAAATGTATGGTAGCCGAGACCTTTGTCTTGTCATGCCCAAAAAAAAATCAATTTATGCAAACATTTATGGGCAGATAATCAAAATATAGTACTTACTGTAGACAGCTAATATATAACATAAAGAACAGATACTAAATACTTCAATATAAATATAGTAAACACAAGAGTAGTGATTCTCGCATGTTCAAACACAGCTGACTATCGAAATACAGCATATAAACCTTAAAAAACTAACTTCTCAATACCAGACTAAACAGGTTATACATGTTCGATTGGGTCCAAGGGTTTCAGATCACCAATAAAAATTCAGTTCTGCATTTAGAAAAATATGGAAAATTTCTATTATAAACATAAACCACAGCACTTGAGCTGCTCTCCAGCCTGATTTGAGTCACATGATCAATGATACTTACTTAGCCTACCTATAAATAGTGCAGAAATATTTATTTGATTGTAACACTATAATGTTCCTTTATTTACATTGTTCGCAATAATAATAGTTTCTCCTTGTGCATTGAACCCCAGATTTTTAATGTGGTTGTAGACATTTGGACCCCACTGTTCATGTCTGATTTACACTCCTTTCATGAATTGTGTATATAAATATAATAAAACACTTATTACTTGGTCAGCATTTGCTGTAGCAGTTGCAGCGCGCTTTCAGAAACCCTCCTCTAGGGCTGTCACTTAACATTCGAAAATCGATTGCACAATCGATCAGACCAACCAGCAAAAGTGTCGAAAACTAAAATAGGGAATCGATTTTAACGGCCTTCTCTCGGAGCACGTCCAGCTCGTCACGATTCGCCCGCAGCCGCGCAACTGCAGGCTCTGACACACACACATAACAGCAAATTATACTTCTGCATAATGTGTCTCTTTTTACTACAAAAATGTGAATTCTGCCGGTATTCAGACAGTCTCATGCATACAGATACAGATTCGGTCTACAATCGCCTACGTAGGCGAAATTTGTTTGACATTTCTAATGGTAAACACAGCCATGTTGAATCCTGCAGTGATGTTTGTCATTGATGTTATGGCAATCCACTTTGTTTTTCAAGAATGTTGCTCTCCTGTTTGTCATTGTGCACGAAACTTCACGCCAATAAATCATCAGCAATATTGCTGACTTGTGCGCGCTTCAAGCGCCCTCTTTACGTTCGTCCTAATGCCTGTTAGTTGTCCGTGGATCTGCTTGCCTATATTTGGCGTTTAAAATGGAAACGTCTTTTGGAAAATCAATTTTACAATCGATTCATTGAACACTCATGTCTCAAAAATCAAACAGGATTTTTTCACAAAAGTGCCAGCCCTACCCTCCTCCTTCCCCAGCTCCACCTGTACAGATCTGCTACGGGTCATTTTTGAATGTTATATTGTATTACATATATTAGAGCAATAAAAAAAATCACTGCAGAAGTATTAGTCCTGCTAGTGTGACATCATGTGCGATCAAGAGGAGCTCTAAAAAGACTAGAGGGCCAAACAAACGTGTCACACACACACACACACACACACACACACACCTGCTGTCTGGTATGTTCTGTTCCAGTGGGCATAAAGCTGAGCTCTGCTGCCACCTACAGACAGAAGGATTGACACTGTGCATCTGTAGGGTTGAACATGTTATAACAGGCTTTCCTAACCAACTAATGCCATGACGTTTTTCAGAGTCGTCATCAAGGATGACGCCATCATCGTCGCCCCCGCAGCGCCCCCACAATCATGAGGGATTCTCCTCTTGTCATTCAACTTTCTATTGTTGTGCCTCAACATGTCAAAATCTATAACTTTGATCGTTTGTTTGTTTGTGTGTGTGTGTAAAGCTACAGCAAATGCACAGTAGCTTTCCATATAAATATTAAGGACAAATTATACACAATATATGAAGCAACAAATGGTGGACAATGAACACTCTCACACTCACATGTCTGTCACGCTTATGCTTATAGATGTTGGTGTATTCTTCAATCAGTGTCAAGCTCACAGTGACAATGAGGAGCTGCGCAAACAAATATGAAATAGATGCAAAGCTAAACTGACAGTTAAGCGCGTGCACACACACACACAAAGAGAGAGAGATGAGAAACACGGTGAGTTTAAAGCTAAAGTGACAGCCAGGCTGAGAGAGAGACTAAGCTTTTCAATGAGTCATGACAATCCATGTATATTAAGGAGAAACTACCTTATTCACAGACACAATAGCGAGAGACAATTACATAAGCGCTTCAGCTGAAAGCACAACATGTTTCCCTGTCTAAAAGGCTTTATTTAAACAGGCCATGTTTGGTATTTTTTAAATAATACTAATCTAAAGATGTATTAAACGAAAAATAACACACAATAAACACATTAGATCAAGTCTCTATATATTTATGGTAGTCGGCATTTCTCTGGATGACATAAAATTAAGTAAACTAATAAATTGCCAAACAAAAACGTTCATTTTCATTTCATAAATTTGAATCTGGCAGATCTTGCCCTAGAATTAGGTGAATGAAAAATAAAGGTTTTACTGATATTTCCACTATCAATTTCAGATATAATACAACCGAGATCGACACATTTAATTAAAATAATGATAAAATTATTCAGAATATTTCATAGGAGACCGAAATCTATTATCCTGATCTTTAGAGTTCAATATATCAATGAAACACTTTATCTTGTTTTCTAGACAAATTAAACTTTGAAAATGTGCTTTCATGTTTCTAAATCAAATTATTTTAATATAGACTTAGTAAGGCACTAAAGGCTGAATACATTGAATATTAGATATTGTGAATATATTAAAATGTATACACTTGCTTACTATTAGTGGGAGGGACCATTTGATTAGAGAGCATTTAATTGGACAAAAATATGTTAAGTACAACACAAGTTATCAGTGTTTTTGGCCCATTTTCCTGGAAGAGAAACACTCTCATTTTGTTTTCACGGGGTCTTTAATGTGAGCACTATTTAAAAACAAATGCAACCCTCCATCATCCTATAACTGAACTGATGATGGGAGCATTTGTACTGAGGTAATTTTGGACCCTTTGTGCTTAGGGTTATTCTTCATGTTTTGTTTGTAAATGTATGACCTTGCACAAATTTTCTAGCAATCTTTCCTTCAAATGGAGACCTCAGGCCTTTCATTATGTGTGTTTCAGTGCTTCCTAAAATAAGCTGAAAATGGGTCGCTGGTTATTCCAGCGTCTAATTCTGCTGAGCGGAGGAGAAGAGGATAATCCTCGCTATCCTGCCGAGAGAAAAGCCAATTTTACAGGCACAGGGAGAGCATCTGCGGAGAGCTGATAAGAGTCACACACACACACTGAACACAAGCGAGGAAAAAAGCGAGGATGAGAGAGGGTAAAGTTCAGAGGTCACTGGTAATGGTGTATTAACACCAGACATTTGTGGTGTGCAAGAGATGAAAGACCAGAGGAAAAAATGCTCAGATGTTGCTCTTTCATAGCTCAGGAAATGTAATGGTGTTATAAATTATGTTTAATTTAGGTATCAACTTTGCCTCCGATGTTTCTCCTAAAATGAGAAATAAAAATGATACAATTATTGACATTTAGTAATAGGATAGAGCAGTTGAGATCATTTGATCTAGGAAGAATTCAAAGAGAAATATTTGAATTCATATTGAGATATCTTGAAATCTGAGCACAGTTGGAGACATTAGTGGGAAATTTAGAGGTGACGTGTGATTACTGGGATTTTTCCTCACAGGAGAAACTAATGAGAAGCACCTCATAAGCTAATATCTCCACTTAATACAATTTTAATCGTCACACACACAGTACGACATGCAGTAACACTTTATTTAACACAGTATTTAACATTAATTAGTGCATTAACAATAACTAACTATGAGCAATACATTTGTAACAATATTTAATACTTGTAAACGTTAGTTTATAAAAATACAACTGTTCATTGTTAGTGCATGTTAGTGCCATTAAATAACATTAACAGACACAAATGTTGAAATTAAAATGAACTAAGATTAATAAATGATTAAGAAGTATAAACTAATGTTTAGTGTTTTGTTCTTCCCTCATATTTAAAATCGAATAATAATAATAACAATAATATTTTCCTCATATTTTGATGGATTAATCGAACTTGTATGGGCATTAAAAACAAATATTCCCTCAGAAATCACTTTTGCCCACTACTGTATTTTAACTTCTGTATGTTGGCTTTTGATGTGAATGAGTTATGAAATTTCTGACATAGATGAGGGCCTCCAGCTGGACTGGGCATCTGTATCACAAACCATAGGAAATCATTTTAATTGTATGATGTGGGAAAGGCTCAGCTCCTAAGAGGAGCATATTCATATAATCCTGTGAGTCACGACGCACAACTGCATACGTCACGACTTCTGACAAGTGCTGTCGGCATCTTGTGTCAAGAGTTACTGGTATACTCTTAGTCACTTATTTACAGACATCAAGCCAAACATGTCTAAAGTTGCCCCAAATCCATATTTTTCTTAAACACAAATGCCACTTGCTCTGATACTTTGTGTTTATATATATATATATATATATATATATATATATATATATATATATATATATATATATATATATATATATATATATATATATATATATATATATATATATAGCAGTGACATTCAGAGACTTGTCAAAAATACTTTTTGGGTCCACATATGCACATGAAAACATGTGAATGCTTTAATTTATTTGTTTAAAAAAGTATTCTGTGTCTATATGCTATTGCATGTCGAACATTTTGGTCAGAGTATTTTATGCCCCTGGATGTTACAATAAAACTAATGACATTTAGTAGATAAAATGTAAAACAGAGCAGCCACTTTGACGCTTGTAACTCATAGTGGATCCTATCTGAAACCCCTTCATCACACTGACATCTCAATGACGCAAATAAGTTCGAATATAGAAGAGATAACTAGAGAAAGGCAACGGAGAGGCAAAGACATGGGACGCGTGACAAGAATGAAGATGACGTCCAAAAGGACACAAAGTGATTGGACGGGAAGAAGTGGCATATTTTAATCATGTGCGTCACTCACTCAGGGCTTTTCTGTGCAAAATGGGTGTGTCTTTGATGTCACAAGCCTCTAAGGCTTCCTCTCATCTGATTGGCTACTGTTATGCCACTCTTCTATTGGATGATACGTTCCACAGACTCACTGCCCTATGCTAATTGCACATGCTGTTCTCGCACCAACACAGCAGCTTGTATTTATATTTCATTTGCATTTGCAAGGTATTTTATTGGTTGAAGTCAATGGCATTTTTCATCAGGACACAAAATCAA
The DNA here is from genome assembly GCF_964197995.2 of Scardinius erythrophthalmus. Taxonomy (NCBI): domain Eukaryota; kingdom Metazoa; phylum Chordata; class Actinopteri; order Cypriniformes; family Leuciscidae; genus Scardinius; species Scardinius erythrophthalmus. The sequence continues at coordinate 39,686,532 of NC_138232.1, forward strand.
ACATTTGCCAACAATTAATAATATGACGATATTTAATCATCAGTAGGACAGAAATTATAATGATGGGATGTATATACACATGGAATATATACAAACCTTCAAAATAAAAGTATTAAAAATATCTTAATAGTCTAGAGTTTGTGACTGTAATCATGAAGAATCTTAAGATTAAACAAATGGAATGGGACGAGGACTCGACAATCAGATTTGGGCTGTGACCATTCATAGTTATGCACACACTATTTGTGCATGCTAGCATGAAGCCCGTTGTAAATAGCTGGAGAGGATGTTAGTGTGAGGGTTAGTTAATCGCTGTAGACATCTATCATGGCACATTAGAGCAGCCGAGATGTGACCAAGAGGCCTTTTTGTGCACAAACCAAGGTAGAAATTTCTATTTGGGGTCAAGGACCTTTGATTTTCAGAAATTATATAAAATGAACAGTAATTATTTAATCAATTAACTGAACAAAATATATGCTCCGTAGCTTTAAACGTTTCTTATGCCATCAAAGGCATGCTTCCTGATGCTATAAGATAAACCTAATGTTAGCCAAAATCTAAAAGAGCATTGCATATGTACTTCATGGATAAGGCAATCCCAGAATGCACTGTGCCTTTCTCATTGAAAAAAAAAAAACATTAAAGATGACAGACAAGGCAAGAGAAAAGCTGATTATAAATATATAATTCAAAGCTGAAAAGTGTACTAGTTTAATTTGAATACAAATTGACCAAATATTTATGTAGGCTATGCCTTGTATTTTTAGGCTTAATGGAATCTTGCTGAGCAAACTGCTAATGGCAAACTCAAATGCTATCAATTGTGAGAAAAATCTCCCATGCATTTCATGCAACAAGCGCTACTTGTGAGTTTCTGCCTGTGTAAAGCGTTCCAAATCAGTCACCTTTGCCTGTATAGGCTGTAGACGGCAAGGCAGCTCAGTGCTGTGGAGCAGAACCATTGAGTCAGAAACGCACTCCATGATTCATGCTCTCGCACACACACAAAGACACTGAAATTATCTCTTTTTCTGCCCAGCAGGGAAACCCACTTATTCATCCCCATGGCAACCGCAAGAATGGAAAAGATGCCCATGATGTCTAAAAGAGAAATGGCCTGTCAAAAGTCAGCCATTTTCGTTTACTGTGTGCGGCTCGGGACTCAGTGCTACTTTGTCTCACATGGACAGGTTAATCTTGCCAAACACGCTGTTGGAATCAGCATACGCGCATGATTACAGCACATTTGAGCTGGTAACAATGATTATACATAAACGGGTTCGTATATAATCATAATGTACACATAAACATTGCTGATCCACGGTTTTCACTTTTAAAGTCAGCATGAAATACAAAATGCAAGCTATTTTACTTCTGACATTTCTGAGTGAAACAATGGTTCCCTTTCGAGGGAACTCGCACCCCTTAGCGTAACGCATCTGAAGCATGAATGAAACTAATCCAATCGTATTGGCGTTGCGTGTACGCCACATCTGATAGCTGTCGTAGATTTTTCCCTAAACCTAACTAAGTCCTGTCTCATCTGACCTAAGTCTATCTGGGCCTATAATATTTATACTCTAGCGCGTCTACACATCGACGTTGGCTGAGTATAACCCTATAGCCTAGCACGTCTACACATCGACGTCGGCTGGGTGCTAATCCTATACTCTAGCGCGTCTACACATCAACGTCGGCTGAGTCTAATCCTATAGTCTAACTTGCTTGCTGCGCAGCAGAAATGACAGACAGACTTCAGCAAATGTCCTTTGAGTTCTTTATTTCGGCCGGGAGAGTACTCGAGCAATTCTCAAAGAATCTCACCCAAGCAAAAGAATACATCAGGTTTTATAGGACAAAGACAGACACATCAAAATAAAATCAGCGTGACTAACATGTCACCTTCTATCAATATGATTGGTTCAATTGGTAAAGCAAGCCCCTCCCTTCTTTACCCTCTGTTACTGGCATAAGCAAAATCATCAAAAAAACATTGTAAAGGGTTAACAGTCAGTTGAATACTCAATATATATTATGACATAATGCAGGCAAAGAACAACGTTTTGGTGACATTGTGTTCAACCTTTATCAAAAGGTTAGTAAGACCTGACCTAAAAGAAGAAGTAAAATTTAGTTTGTTATATTGTTAGACTTAGAAGAGGAAGTCAGGTAAAAGTTTGTCATAATGTTAGACCCAAAGGAGAAGTCAGGTTAAAAGTTTAACACAGGTTAGATTCAGGTTAGAAGTTTAACAGGTTAGATTCAGGTTAGAAGTTTAACACAGGTTAGCTCTAAAAAAAATAGTTTACTATCTTATTTATTAAAAATCCACCACATAGCTCAGATCCCTTCACTCCCCGTGCGGAAGTGGACTCGTTGGGCCCTCAGGAAACGAACGCACGCTGCTCTGTCCACCCGAAACGGCTTGCGGTCAGGCAGTGTTCGCGTCCGCACACCGAGAGTCGTTTTCGATTATTCCCTGCTGGTCCTCCGCTTCAGGGTATCGTGAAGGACTCTCACAAAACACTCGACACCAGCCCAGAGGGTCCCTTGGTGAATTTTGTCGAGGCACGGCAATGCCTCCCCAATATATCTCCATGGGTCCAGCGCACTGTAGAAAGAGGGTACAGGCTGCAGATCCGGGTCAACCCACCGAAGATCAACGGGGTGGTCAGGACAGCAGTAGACCCAGAGCAGGGTCGGGTATTAGAACAGGTAGTTCACTCACTGTTGGTAAAGGAGGCCATAGATTATGTTCCTCCACTAGACAGGGAGTCCGGGTTCTACAACTGGTACTTTAAAGTTCCAAAGAAGGATGGAGGGTTGCGTCCAATTTTTAGATCTAAGACATGTGAATCGGTCTCTGAGGAGATTCAGGTTCAAGATGCTCACCATTCCCATTATCGTGAGCCAAATCAGATCTGAGGACTGGTTTGTCACTATAGATCTAAAGGACGCATACTTCCACGTCTCCATCCTTCCATCACACAGGAAGTTCCTGAGGTTCGCTTTCGGGGAGCGAAGCGTACCACTATCGGGTTTTTTCATTTGGCCTAGCACCCTCCCCTCACACCATCACCAAGTGCATGGATGCATGGATGAGCCTGTTGAGGCTCCAGGGCATCCATGTGATTAACTACATCGACGACTTGCTCAATTTGGCCCAGTCTTAAGAACTGGCAGTTCGGCATCGAGATGTCCTTGGCCACGTTCAGAGCTTGGGTTTGAGACTCAACACGAAAAAGTGTTGACACCCTACCATCGGACTACGTTCCTGGGGATGGTGTGGGACTTGACTACGATGCAGGCACAAATGTCTCCTGCACGTATCGAGTCCATCCTGGCCATGGTGACCAGGATAAAGCTAGGCTGCGCCATCACTGTAAAACAGTTTCAGAGACTGTCGGGGCTCATGGCAGCTCCATCCAACGTGATACCTTTTGGCCTGTTGCACAGCCCTACAGTGGTGGTTGAAAACCAAGGGGTTTTCCCTGAGGGGAAATCCGTTCCGCATGATAGGCCTAAGGGTTACGCGCAGATGCCTTCGTTCCCTATCAATGTAGAGGAAACCTTGGTTTCTGTCCCAAGGTCCTGTGTTGGGAGCGTCATGTCGCCGGAAAGCCGTTGAAAGGCTGTGGTCCCAGGGGAAACTGTTGTCTCTCAGAGCAATGGATGTCCCGGGGGACCAGAATCGGGGAGCAGACATCCTGTCGAGGCAGGGGCTGAGGCCCGGGGAATGGAGACTTCACCCAGAGGTGGTGGAGTCGATATGCGAGAGGCTCGGCCCAGTGGAAGTGGATCTGTTTGCGTCTCCGAGAGACGACACACTGTCCACTCTGGTTTTCTCTCACGCATTCAGCTCCTCTGGGTTTGGATGCCATGGTGCAGGCGTGGCCGAGGCTGCGTTCTGGAGAGAGCCCGTCACGACGGGGTCAGATTACTACTGGTAGCCCCGTTGTGGCCGGCCTGAGTATGGTTCTCAGACATGATACCACTCCTGGCAGGCCCCCCATGGGAGATTCCCATCTGGAGGGACCTGCTGACGCAGGCAGAGGGCTCAATATTCCACCCTCACCCCGAGCTGTGGAAGCTAAGGGTCTGGCCCCTGAGGGGTCACAGTCTCTAGAGGCTGGCCTGTCAGCAGGAGTACTCGAGACCATACTTAGCTCCAGAGCTCCGTCCACCAGGAAGCTGTACGGCCTAAAGTGGAATGTTTTGAGCACGGCATGGGCCCAGTTAACTGCCCGGTGGCTTCAGTGCTTGAGTTCCTCCAAGACCACTTCTCTGCTGGTCTTACCCCATCCACAATCAAGGTATACGTGGCTGCCATTGTGGCTTTCCACACTCCTCTGAGTGATGGGCCTCTGGGAAGACATCAGTTGGTCGTACGTTTCCTACATGGGGCCTGGAGGATGAGAGCTGCAACCAGGACCAGAGTACCCACCTGGGAGTGGTTCTCGAAGGGCTGGTTGAGGACCCCTTCGAACCTCTGGAGTCGGCTGAGGCCTCACACTGGGACAGGCAGGTTTCGTTGTGGCATAGTGGGTATTTTCAAGTGGGGATTAGCTAGTTTCATTCATGCTTCAAACGCGTTATGCTAAGGAGCGTTCTCCATAGCGTCGTCATCGACGCAGTGTCTCGTTCCCTTCTCAGGGAACAAGGGTAACAGTCGTAACCCGAGACGTTTTCAGGGTTTTAGGACTTCTAGTTCCTGCCCCCTTTTTCAGCAGTGCTGGTTCTGGAAGTATTTTGTCCATTTATTATTCCCATAGGGATAAAAAAAAAAAAAAAAAACCTTGTTAAAGAGTTATAAGCCCTGAAACAAGCCAATCAGCTAAGAGTTAAATCATAACATGACCTTTGATTTGAAGCAAACATTTCTTTTTATGTTTTGATGAGCAAATATAGGATTAACAACCTCGTAGCTCACAGTAGGCCTGTCTTTAAAGGTATAAAAGTTATTTTTGAAGCGGATTTATGAATGAACCGCTCGTTTTAAAATCTTCAAAGTCTACTGACATTTGTTGTGACGTCCGCTTCAAACATTACAATGTTCATGATAACTTTCGTTAACTCTACAACAAGTAAATCCACTTCACAAGCTAATTCCTCTTCGACAGGAATGCCATAGAAATATACAGAGACACAAAATGTGTGTGCGCTTGTTTCTCTGTATTATGCTAATGCTGCCCCCCAGATTGATCTGATTGGTCCATTGCTTTACAAACTGACAGTGAGCCACTGCACTGTCAAAACTGAAACTATTTTTTAACTTGACACATCATAAACACACCATTCATGATACGAGATGCTGAAAAAAAAGCTACTTAACAGACAAAGCACGTCTACATACACTGAAAATGAAAAAATAAAGAATGCATCCATGAATTGCTCCTAAATCCAGTAAATATGGTCAATTCTGCCCTAGGACAGCTGTGCCTCATTATTTGGAGAATAACCTTCTGACGTAGAACAATATGACAATCATCTCTCTCTTTTGCACCTCCTCTCGGTGCATTTATCTTTCTCTGTCAGTCTCCCACCTCTCTTTTTCTGGGTGGTGATGGGGCAGAGCAGTATTGACAGCCCCTCCACGGCCCACTGGTCAAGAGTGAGCGCTTTACGCCCCTCATCTCCCACTTCCACAGGCCAGAGGAGGGTTGTCATAGAAACAGACTCAGCGGAGTACGTGCGCGACTCTTCCGTCGTTTCTCTCTGCAGGTTGGACCACTGAAAAATTGGGTCACCACTGAACCCTTATTCTGCCATTAACATTTGCCCACACAGACAAGTTGGTGGGTTGCTGTTCTTAGTGGTTGTTAGATGATTGCTTGCTGGCACAGGTCAAAAAGAGCCCAAGGGCCAGATTTACTAACAGCTTGCTCCAGCGCAAACCCTTTTTTGCGTTACAAAACTACTGTCAGGATTTACTAAAGACACTCAGTGAAAAATGAGCGCTGAACGGGTTATTTTTTCAGCTGACTTTATTACATATGCATTTGTAGGAGTTTCCCTTTCAGACGCAAAATTAATGGGAGGAAAGTATTAAAATTAATCATACAAGGTTTGCGCTCGTCAATGTACTGGTATTTGTGCCATTATTCAACGCCCAACAAAAACATGTTTTAAACCAGACACTAATTTGCGCTGCTCTTGGTAGATTACGTTGGTCATTATGGAAATGATCCGGCTGCGTCTGTGTTCATTAATTTGCGTGTCGTCAGTAGATCACGCGCTGAACTTTCCACTCCCATCGGCGCTTTTATGGGATTGTGCGCATGCTAATTTTCCCTGTTTAGTAAATCTGGCCCTAAGTCTTTATGCACTCAGATTCCTCCTCCAATGACTTTTGGGAGTATTATCATTCACAAAGTGAAAATTGTACATCCAATTGCTCAGAAAAGCAATAATAGTATACAACATGACAATCCACATTATTTGCCTGCCATATTAATAGTTTAATGGTTAGAGTTAACACCAAATCCTAACCAGACATGATAAGTAGTAAAAGTGATTCTACAATGTAAATCCACACGTCTTGCTCCATTTACACTTTACAGTTCAAAAGTTAGGGGTCAGTATGTCGTCCCCCCCCCCCCCCAAAGAAATTAATACTTTTATTCAGCAAGAAAGAATATATATAAAATAGCTCAGAAGTGGCAGTAAAGACATATAATGTTACCAAAGATTTCTATTTTAAATATATGTTCTTTTGTATAGAAACAATTATCAAATCCACCTTTTTCTTGCTTCTATAAGGAGGAGTTGAAGTGTCTTGCGCGTCAAAAAAAATACACCGCCAGTCCGTTATTTTCACAAACACAAAAATGCAAAAACATGGAAAATCCTTGAAATTCGTAATACTTCCAAACAGCGCTCAAGTATGGCTCCAATTTCTTTGAAATCGTACATTTCTTAAATCTTCCTTAGATTCCCATTTAGACAATTTTCTCATTTTTGACAGCCAGACGACGGTAAGATAACCGTTTCACCTTCTCCTCCTACCTCTCTTGAATCCCTTTAGATAAAACAGCATATACTTTTATGAACATATAAGGAGGAGTGGCTTTAAAGCAAACTTCAAGTCAAATATACAAAGACAACTTTAAGTAAATGCCATACAAGAAAACTTCAAATTTCTATTGAAGGAAAACTTTAAGTAAACTCTTATATACTATAGCACTGTGCATAAAACAGAAATAAGTTGAGAATAATAATAATACAAATTGAAAGCATATTGAATTGGCTCTTACATTTAGAATTTTCTATTCATCAATGTATCTAGAAAAAAACAAATGCATGTTTTTCACCAAAACATGAAGCAGCACAACTGTTTTCAACATTGATAATAGCAATAAATATTTCTTGAGCAGCAAATCATCATATCAGAATGATTTCTGAAGGATCATGTGACACTGAAGACTGGGGTAATGATGCTGAAAATTCAGCTCTGATCACATGAATAAATTATATTTTACAATATATTCACATAGAAAACAGCTATTTTAAATTGTAAATAATATTTCACAAATTTTACTGTATTTCTAATCAAATAAATGCAGCCTTGGTGGGCAGAAGAGACTTCTTTCAAAAACATAAAAAAAACCACTGAATATCGAATACGACTGGCTGTAATTTCATCATGGAGATTTTTCAGACAGAGACACTGGAAACTGGAGATGCTCAAAACTTAACTAGGATACAGCATTAGAAGACTATTCAAAATCCCTCACATTATATATGAGCAATAATAATAGTGACCACTGAGAATAAAGGGAGAAAAGCAACATCATATTGAAGTAAATGTGTTTTTACGTAGCCCTCCATGCCCTAGTTACACAAAATGAATGTCAAAAGTGTGTCGCACACACAAACACACACACACACTCCACGCGACTGTGACCATCATCCGTGAGTCTCGCCACCCAGACGCTCCTCTTTCAGATGATGAATGCCTTTGTGCTCCACCGTTAAACATCTCTCTATTGTCTTTATGATTATGGCCGCACAGATAACAGCAATATTTCTGTTCATTGGCTTGCCTCTGCTTAGCGTCGGTGTGGTCATTAATATTGTCAGGATGGCTGATAGCGACCCCACTGCCATTTATCAAAGCAAAAACTCGCTAATCATATGCACATCCGACCTGGGCATTAATATCACTACAGCTGCAATAACTGACAGCAGAGAAAAGCCCAATGCAGAGACATCTTCAGCTGACCTTGAGACTACAGAGTGCGTTTGTGTGTGTGTGAGACTGAAGAACTGGGTAGAAACCAGACGTGACCACACACACACACACCGCTGGTACATGCTATGAAATGGAAATTCACCTTATCTATTTTCTAAATGCATTATCATGTGGTGACCGATTCATTCATGGCCTATAGCTTGCTGACCAGCTAAACCACGTGCTTGGTCAGACTAGAAAACCAAGTGTCTTCAGCCGGTTTAATCTAATCTGTCATTTTTCATAAGCGGAGAGGAATCAGACTGCTATTTAGTTTACATTTCCTGGAATTTATTAGAAAATCCATCAATCAATCCATCATCCGCTATGACAGGTAGGTAAGCAATGTTTGGCTAATTTGTTAAAGTTAATCATCTATTTAATTAGTGGCAGGTACAGAGGACAAGCAACCAGATACTAATTACCTGCTCAGATACATAGTGATACGGCTGTGGTATAATAGAGCCAAACGGGTCTACAGAATTAACCAGATTTTTATATTTTCCCATGCAAAAAATGAATTTTGCTAGGTCTCTAGTTACTTCTTCAACGTACAGGTGAAACTTGATGGTGCAAAAGTTTGTGTATTTCAGTAATTCAACTTAAAAGGTGAAACTAATATATTATATAGACTCATTACATGCAAAGTGAGATATTTAAAGCATTTATTTGTTATAATTTTGGTTTACAGCTTATGAAAATTGTCAAAATTTCAGAGATTTTGAATTTAGGGTTTGCGTAAACTGTAAGCCATAATCATCAAAATTATAACAAATAAAGGCTTGAAATATTTCACTAATGAGTCTATATAATATATTAGTTTCAGCTTTTAAGTTGAATTACTGAAATAAATGAACTTTTGCACGATATTCACATTTTTCGAGTTTCACCTGTAAATTAAATACAAATTTGGATTTAGATTTATCGGCCAATATATCGGTTATCGGCTTTTAAATATAAAGAATTATCAGTATCGGCTACAATGTGCATATCGGTTCGTCCTCACCAGTAAGTTATCTATGGACACAGAATTCAGAAAAGTTAAATATGTTCTTGCCACTTTTTGACATTTCGGACATTGTCCTTTAACTAAAAGGACGGAGACATTTCATAATATGATTTGAAGACAAAACTTGCTTGGTAATCAAAAGATACCACTCACATCTTTTCAAGACTTGCACCAAGTAGAGATCATAGCATGAGTTTTGTTTCTGGACAGGACTAAATATAGAAATTAATCATCTTGTCAGTGCGGTGTCAAGACAGCCTAAGGGAGAAACGAAAGAACCCCAATTTGATTCGCTGCCCTTGTACGTCTTATGTCAAACTACATCTCAGTCAGATATACACGTCCAGCATTCATCAACTGCACATTTTGCACATGACCTTGAATAGAGGACATTCCCCATTTCTTGCGCAACACACATGGTTCTGTTCATCTAACCTCTACAACACTATATCAACTTAAAATACGGCTGCACATAATGCACTGATGCTGGAATTAAACCTCTGTTATCAGGCTGATCTCTCCCTGTCCATTCATCTCTGAAAGCCCTCTCCACCCACAGATTCTCTCCCTAAAGCCCTGATCGCTCCGGTATTGACCAGCGCGAATGAGAGCGAGCTGTAGGTGCCCGTCAACGTTATTCTCCTGCACTTTTCAAGGACATGTAACAATGGGTGTCCATCAGAAGAGTGCATGCTGGGACAGAGTGACGTGACAGTTTCCATCAGTGTGACGCAAGGTTGCTTACATGCAAAAAGGTCATTACAACACACACAATAATGGCCAAAAGTGAAGATACTTGAGTAACACTTTATTAGACATTCTACTGACTATATGCAACTTTGCAACTACATGCATATTAAATTAGTAGACTGTCTGCTTAATATCGGCTATATAACACTTTATTTTGATGCTCCACCAACAGACAACTTATTCTACTGACCCAAACCTGACAGCCTACGTCTAGTAATACTCTACTGAGAGTTAGTTGACATGTTGTTGCAAAGTTACTTATAGTTAGCAGAATGTCTAAAGTGGACCATCGAAATAAAGTGTAACCGATATTTGTTTTTAACAGTAAACTGTCCCTAAGTTTGATTGAAACATGAAAATAATGAGAAAACTTTTTATATTTTTTCAATATTTTAAATATGAGGATAAATCAAATCATTTACTATCCTCAAATAAGCCTTTACTGTCCTCAAATCAATTTGGAGGATATATAAAAAATAAAGTGTTTTTTAATAATAACTGTATAAGTTTGATTAAAAAAAAATCAAAACATACAAAATATGAGGAAAATTTTTAATATTTAAATATTTTAAATATGAGGGAAGAACAAAACGTTAAACTTGGTTAACATTTTTATCTGACAAAATGATTTGGCAAAAAAGGTTTTATATGACCATGCAAAAAAAAAAAAATGCATAGAAAAACAAAAAGCTCACAGCAACATTGGCAACAAACAAAATGAATATTTCATTGGTTCTCTCTTGTTTTTGCATGAGTTCATCATTTCTTTGTATGACAGCCTGGCCAAAACATTATGTCCGCACATTTGGCATGTTTCATTGCCTTGTTGCAAATTAAGCTCCAAGCACAACTACACAAAATTTAATAACATCTGAATAAAGGGTAAGGATGTCGCAAGTGCAACATGTTCCTGGATCAACATCTTTGTCAATATTCCAATCAACCAATCAGATTTGAGTGACAATTTTACAGTTTATGCCAAGTTTAGGCTTACAACCAGGGTTACATCAGTGTTATTCACACATCATTTCCCTCTGATATTAGGGATAAGTTATTAGGTTTAGGAGTAGGGATATGGTTAGGATTACATTTTCAGACGGGAATGTTGTTCCAAGATCAACAAAATATGTTGCGCCAGACAGGAACGTGTCAAGATGTCAATTTTCCCAGGTCGGACATCACTTTTGGCCACTACTGTATAATAATACATGATATCCAGCCACTTGATAGCTTGAAGAATATGTCTACCTGACTTCAACATGTGCTGTGAAATTCCAACTGATGCATTGAAGATATTGAATTGTGTGTTATATGACAAACAACAACCCATTTGTTATCAAACGATTCATGTCACGTTACCGTGATTATCTCTGTAAACGATCATAAACCCATTCGCATTCATTTCACAGGACACGCTTTATGTGCCATGAATAGCAGCGGTTTGGTGTCACCGTCAAATGTTTGACTTTCAGTTGCTGCAGACATTGAAAGACACCAGGGACACTCATTGACATGCTGACGACTGCGTGTGCATGCAAAACAAGGCTGACAAAAGACCGTGCGTCAATGCATGAAGACCTGTGTGTGTGTGTCAAATGAATACCGTAAGCTGCTCGATGTCAAATGACGTCAAAAATGGGGGGAAAGGGAAAAAACATACAAAAAATAGCCTAGTTAAAATCTTCTAGGAGATTTCAGAGGAAAAACATCAGAAAATAATTTTCAACATATATGAGTGATGTTTGCACATGTAAAACTCATCGCCGTGTTATTAGAGTGATTCCATGGGTAAAAAAAAGAAGAAGCAAAAAGCCTGAACTGGTTTGCTGGTTTTAGAAGGTTTATGTCAGCTGGCCGACCAGCTAAACCAGCTGAAGAATGACTTGGCCATGCTGGAAAACCAGCTTAAACTAGCTAAGACCCAGTTGAAGTTGGTTGCTAAAGCATTGTCATAGTGCGTTATGTATTTGCGGGTCGTTTCTTACTGGCCCAAGCCTGTGATATTCTTGACTTTCGCACTGGTTTTCACAGTGGAATGAACATCTATATGGACCAAACAGTGAGGTTGCTCAAACAGAAAGCTCAACAAATGGGTCTCACATGCCATACAAGCTCAAGAAACTGCAATGCGCTGATGCAGTAATCTGAGGATCAATTTACTGGAAATTTGGTTTGCTTCTCAACAGTGACAACACTGCGCCAAAGGGACAACACAGACTGTAGAATTGGCATTCTCACTCAAAAGCAAAACGTTAAAGGGCACAACCACCTCTAAGCAAAGCAAACCCTGAATTTAGCATGCAAAAACTGCAGTGCTGGACACTAAAAAAGGAGTCATCACGCCCCCTGCTGGTTGTACGCTGGTATCACAATAAAATGAAAATTCAATGAAAATTTAACCTCTAAAAGACATTGAGCTTTACACTTACTCCCTTCAAAACTTTAATTTACTATGTACAGTCTTATTGAGGTCATAATAATGTAAAAGTTAAGGTTGGCATTCTTTTAAATGTGACTTTACAGGTCGTAGTTGAAACAATGTTGATATGCAAATAAAAAGAAAATTTAAAGTATTAAAATTACTTTACATGCATAATTCTTGAAGGATACATTCTAACGCAATAGAATTACAAACACATTTGCAATAGGGTAACAGAGTCTCATTGAATAAATTTAGTGGACGTTATTATGATATTTGCCTTGTTTTTGTAAATGTCGTGCAAGGCTTGCAAATGTTCATCGGCTAAAACATCATTTAAAAATAAATACTGCAGCATGCAGAGTTAATAACACTCACCTGTACTCGGGTTCAAAAGAGCCATGACTAGCTACTAGAGCTGGGTATCGTCACAAATTTCACGATTTGATTTCGATTCACAAGCCTGCAGTTCAATTGGCCTATCAAGGCAAATCTCTCTTAACTAATGGTGTAAACTAGTAAACTATACAGGCAACCGCATTTGGTACATTACTATAATATTAAAGGTTAAAATCAAATTATTTGTATAGTTTTTATAATAATGCTATTTTATTTTATTACAATTTCTACTAAAAAAAAAAACAAAAAAAAAAACTTAAATGTTGGCCGACATAAAAACATGACTGATTTATTTAAACAGCCAATTTTAGGTTGATATCTCAAAAAATGAGCTTTTGATTTTGTTTGTGCGCAGTACCAAACTTTTTCACTAGGTGACAACCGGACTCCATTACTGCCCGTATAAGGGCGCCTCCATTTCCATGTGGTTTCAGAGATTTGATCTGAACCATATATTTCCACAATTTTCATGCAATTTGAAGTAGACATCCTGTTCATAAGTTTGTCAGATTTTTATATGAATTCAACCTCTAATAAACACATAAAAAGAACACGTATGTGCGTTATAGCTCGCTGCCACATCACAAATGGCGAATCTATTATTATTTTTCTAAAAAAAAAAAAAAAAAAAAAAAAAAAAAAAATGGAATTGATGTTATCTTTTAAATTCTTGGCATGAAAACAAACTGAGGTTTCTTTAATGATTTTTCATGTTCATCGCTATTTCAAAATAAAGGTCAATGCCTTGGAGTATGAAAATATTCTTGTTGCAAATTGATCAATTACGGCTCCTGTCATTTATTTTGAAAATCAGTCACCAAATATGAAGAGTAGAGATTGTAAGCTTTCAAATGATATATAGTTTGTCAAGATTAGTTTAGGTTTAGTATAGGATATTACTGTTTTAAATATATAATGGCTGTGGGCCCATCAGTGGCGCTTAAAGGGAAACGGTTAGCATAAAAATAAAATGAATATGAAAAAATATACCCTCTCTGGAGTTAATTTTTTTAGCCAATTAGCGAGTTTGTGGATATTGAATGAATTTTCTTAGGTAAGTGACAAGTATCCCCTTTCACATATAGTCTTTAGTGGTAATTTTACAGTAATTGCTCTGCGAAAGGGGCTAATGTTAACAAGCGGTTTGTTGATGTCTTTATGGCGATTGAAACACTGATTGAGCAATTACACGAGAGTAAGGATTTCGGTAAACTGTAATGTATCTTTCACCATACCTTCTGATGTTCATTCAGGTTTAGTCCGTGCTGTAAATATCAGTAAAGCAGAAAAGATGATCGTTCGCGTCACGCGCGCGCTTCGCTTGAACTGAAGCCTGGTTTATACTCGACGCGTCCGAACGAGCGCGAAGGTGCGCGCGGCAAAAATGACGTCATCGCGGAGTGGGCGGTCGCGCGCGTTGGGTGCGCAAGGGCCCATTTCGCCTGGCGGTGTGCACGGCAGATTTTGTAACAACGCGCGCGGCGCCGCATCCGAAGATGAACGACTTCGAGCCGAATCTGGCCGAGCTCGAACTTCTCACCACACGGGCACCCAGTTTGCACGTCTAAATGAGTTGCTTACATTTTAAAAATGAGCATACAATAGCATAAAAAGTATTTTTAAAGAACATAAAGGTCCATGTTTAATAAAAATGTTCACAAAACTTAAATGTTTAGTGAAATTAGAAAATATGTAAGAGATTGTTAATTTAGTTATGTTGTATACACATTCTCATATCCATATATTTTGTTTTATTGTCACTAGCAATAATCTCAGGGTTTACTGGGTTTTACAGGATTCTTTTTGTAGTGTGGTATTGGTGGCCGTGTACTAAAATAAACATTGTCACGTGTGTATAGCTTTCTTCTTCTCATCGCTGATTCCTGGTGGTTAGAGGATAATTACTGGAGTCGCCCCCTATCGTTTCAAAGAATAGTACAACGGCGAGCGCGTCGAGTATAAACGCCTCGTCCGTTTGGGGAGGTGCGCGCGCAGTCTGCGGAGACTCGCGCTGAGGAGCCAGGCGAAAGTATAACCAAGGCTTGAGGCGGTACTGCGATCTGTCACGTGACATTAAAGAGCGCCAAAACGTTACTTATATTGTTTGAATTTCACACACACACACAAATAATAATAATAAACAGAATTTGAAACCGGATTAACAAAAGTAACAGTACAAATTTTATTGAGATTTATTAGATGGGAGGCAAGCTACAAAGTTGTTTTTTAAAAGATTGATTTGGTTCATCAATCAGTGATTAAAATAGAGAAATCAATATTTTAACCCAGCCCTACTAGCTACTGCATCAATAGTGTCTATTTCCCAGGTAAAACCACATATTACAGTTTTGATTTTCAAGATCTTTATTGAAATTCTAAATGTGTGTAATATTCATCTTAACACGAGATACAGTAAAAACCAAGAAAAAAAAAAACAGAACAATGAGTGCTTGTTGAAGCCCTGAAGGGGTAAATATGAAGCATGGCATCTAAAACAGCACTTTAGATTAAGAGACATGTTTCCGTTGCTGTGATAAAGAAAAGGTGAGTTAAAAAAAAAATCTTCAGTCAAAATTAAGTACTCTTAATGAAAACTCTCTGGACCTACTTGAAGCAACTTTATGTAACCACTTGAAGCAACTTTACAGCAACGTAGAAAAACAAATAAGGATTCCACACACTTATCGTGCTACGTTTGTGCAAGTGACGAAATTAAAGAATATTCTAACAGTCGGAAAATAGGTTTTCGTTAATGAAAAAAAATAACTGGATTAAGACTAAAAATTCAGACATTTCCAAAACCCTTACAAGTTTAGTTGTAGACCTCAGACATTTCTAAAAATAATACAGTATTGCATACAAATGCTGTCAGAACCAATAATCAGCTCCTTGATAAAGCTGAAAAACTAATCGGTACAGAGTAATCAGACTGTCACCGCTCTAGGAATGAAAGAACACATAAAGATGTCAATAGTTATACAAGCGTTACCAGCAAACTGTGTTAAGCTGAAGAGATTTTGAAAACGCCACATTTATAAAGCTGCATATGAGATCTTAAATCATACCAACAAACATAAGTGTGTATATGGCAAATAAATAAATGGCATCCAGGATGTTTGTTCAAAGAAAACAATTCCATAAGAATTTGATGCATGATGCCTTTTTCATGACGAGTTTAGGGGTAAAGTGTGGCGTAAAGCTTTTGTGCAGCTTTTAGCCTTTGACACAGGAAGTAGTCTGAGAAAGCATTTTCCAGATCTCTTGAATTTAGGGAACATCTACAGTACAAAATTAAGGCCACGGCTCTTTGCCCTTAAGAACCATTCTCGCTTTTGGCTTGTTTGGAAACCGGTTCTCCATTATCTTGCCCATTCGAATCAAGAGGTCTCTTCTTTGGACTGGCGGGTTCTGTTGAAGGGGAAAATACATTTATGTTTTCATATGACTAAAGCCAAACTTAAAGCAAACTCAGCATTTATTTCCTAAACATTTGACCAGTCTGTGGGTGATGAAAAAAACGATCAGCCTCAAACACAAAAGATCAGATATGCGTTAAAAAAATGCAAACAATAATAAAAAGAGAGAAAATTTGCTTTGCTACAATGTCAGCTTCTTAATAAAATAGTTGTGCTAGAAACAGAAAAGGCCATTCAAATCCACTGCATGAAGATCAGAAAGTCAACAATCAAGTATAACATCTTTAGTGTTGTCTAAAGAACAGAGTGACAATGATTTACATGAGCTTCTACTTTGTTGCAAAATAAGCTAAATTATTATTATAGTAAATTTGACAATTACATTTTTTGTCAGACTTTGTCTTAAGTATAGAATATAAATGACACCTCTAAATGGTTTTAAAAAATGATAAATATTGCAAGGCATGAGAACTTGGAGGTAGTGCTGGGAAAAAAATGAATCGCGATTAATCGCATCCAAAATAAAAGTTTGTGTTTGCATAATATGTGTTTGTACTGTGTATAATTATTTTGTATATATAAATACACACATATGCATGCATATATTTTAGATTTTTATTTATTTATATATAAATTATTTATATTTATATATAATATAAATAATGTATAAATGTATATACAGTATATACATGCAAATATTTCTTAAATACATGCATATGTGTGTATTTATATATACAAAATAATTATACACAGTACACACACATATATTATGCAAACACAAACTTTTATTTTGGATGCGATTAATCGCTATTAATTTTTTCCCAGCACTACTTGGAGGTAAAGAAAATTTTATGTAAAAATAATTAAAACATTATTATTATTATTAATAATAATAATAATAATAATAAAATTTAATTATATTTAAAACAAATATATTATAATAGTATTATTTTATTTTATATTGTTAAAAACAAAACACCCACGTGACATCAATTTACCTTCATCTCCCTCTTCGTCACTATCAAACTTGGTCTTCTTTCCCCTGAACTGTGTCTGTTCTCTTCCTCCTCGGTCTCTGCGGCCTCCCCTGCCTCTTCCACGACCCCTGTGACCTCCTGCAATTATAGGATACGGCGTGGAACAAGTGCAAATGTTTTAAAAAGTGAGATCATGTGTTCAAACACATGATGCGTGTCTTTACTGTGTCCTGTGAATTACCTCTGCCTTGTTTGCGTCTGTTCATGGACTCCTGCTGATCCTCAATGATTTTCTTCAGCATCTCCATCTCGGTGTCTCCCTCAAGTATCTCCCACTGAACGACATGGTCTTTAACCTTCGGGTCCTCCCCTCCCTTAGCCTCGCGGGCTTTCTCCAGGGCATCCTTGGCGTTTGAGTGAAACAGGATGGTGCCCTGAGAAGGATATCAAAGACAAAATTAATGGAAGACATCCTTAAGGTATATCAAATGATTTACTTTGTATGATTTTGTCTTTAGAGTAATATGTGAAGCACTCTCTGTTCTCACCTCTTTTGCTCCTCTGGTGAAATCAATCCATTTAATCTGGGCATGATCAGAAAAGACCGTATGAAAATCTTCTCTCGAGGTCTGACCCAATTCACCGGAGAACTTCAGCAGACAGCCTCTCTGATCATTCAGGGATTTCTGGGTAAACAGAAGAGTGATATTATTAAAGGGGACCTATTATGCACAAGTCTTGATTTTCTTTTTGGGGTCTACTAGAATAGGTTTTTACGCTTTGTAATTTTATTTTATTTTTTTACATATTTGACATTTTATCAAAAGAAGAGAAATTGAAGAAAAGCACAACATGCTCTGATTGGTCGGCTGCACCAGTGTGTTGTGATTGGTCACCCACTTCTAGTGTGTTTTGGAAATGTCACCGACTTTCAACATTACACACTAAAGAAAGTTGAAAATTCCATTCATTTTTTGCTATAGGAGAGGAAGAATTGTCTAAACTTGTCAAATCTTCAAAATCAACATGTTAGACCCTATACCAACTAAGCTACTGAAAGAGATGCTTCCAGAAGTCATAGAGCCTCTTCTTAATATTATTAATTCATCATTGCCATTAGAATACATACCAAAAACTTTTAAGCTGGACATTCTTACACCTCTCATTAAAAAACACACAACTTGATCCTATGGAACAGACCAATGCCGAATCTCCCTTTTCTATCAATAACACTGGAAAAGGAAGTGACCTCACAACTATGTTCCTTCTTAGAAAGAAATGGTATCTGTGAGGATTTCGAGTCAGGATTTAGACCGTATCATAGTACGGAGAATGCTCTTATTGGAGTTACAAATTATTTGTTCTTATTCGATCAAGGTTGTATATTTCTATTAGCACTGTATTTGATTCCATCAACCACAACGTTATTTAGAATAGAAACACATAATGTTGGCATTAGTGGAAGTGCATTGGCATGTTCAAATCATATTTATCCGATACTCAGCTTTATATTTCTTCACACCCTAACAAAACATACCAATTCACAAAATAACAGAATGCATTGTTGATATAAAAAAATTGGATGACTAGTAATTTCCTACCTAATTCTGAAAAAACATTGGACAAAAACCTTTGCATGTAATAACCTAGAAAACTGTCTAACACTTGATGGCTGCTCTGTCAAGTCTTCGTCATCAGTTAGGAACCTGGGTGTGCTCTTTGATACCAATCTTTTATTTGAAAGCCATAGTTTCTAGCATCTGTAAAACCATCTTAAAAATATATCTAAATTAAAACATATTCTCTGAATAACAAATGCAGAAAAATTAGTTAACGCGTTCATGACCTCAGGGCTAGATTATTGTAATGCTCTACTGGGTGGTTGCCCTGCACGCTTACTAAACAAACTCCAGCTGGTCAAAAACGCAGCAGAGAGAGTTCTTACTAGAACCAGGAAGTATCGCAGCCCTGAATGCCAGCAGAGACCGTGTCTACTAGAAAAATCCCTTGTGAAGACCTCGTTGATATGACAGCCATCAGCACAGATCCTCAGCAAAGACCCCAAGAACCAGACAAGTCCTCCGCACAGACCCCTACGGCCAGCGTCGGCTCCATACCAGCATGATGAAACCGATCTTCAAGCAGAAGGAACTGGATGAAATATTTTGAAAGCTTCCGATCCACAATCTGACTTGCAGCCTGAATTATAAACACACCGTGTTCTTTGGTTGGCCAGAGGAGAATTGGCCCCCCGACTATGCCTGGTTTCTCCCAAGGTTTTTTTTCTCCATTTCTGTCACCCAATGGAGTTTGGGTTCCTTGCCACTGTCGCCTCTGGCTTGCTTAGTGGGGGACACTTAAGATTCAACAATATTATTAATCTGACTGTACTGACACCATTGTATGAGAACTGAACTGGACGATGACACCACTGTTTTCTGCAGAGCTGCTTTATAACTGAATTCAACTCATTTCAGAATTGATGTACTTTACACAGTTACTGAACCGAAATGAATCAACACTGAACTGATTTTAACTGAATAATAACTGTTTACTATTGTCTTTTTAGAGCTGCTTTAAAGCAGAATTGAATTCTGTTTGCATCACCGAATCGTTATTTTCCTGTTTATCACTGTAAGGCTGCTTTGAAACAATCTGTATTGTATAAAGCGCAACATAAATAAAGGTGATGCCTTGAAAATGTAAAAAAAAGCTTAACAGGACCCCTTTAACACAAACACATCTGAGAATATATGTGTTTCTGCATGAAACTCACCATCTCTTCTTCTTCAGCTTGTTTCTGCTTGTCCTCCTTGTCACTAAAATGCACAAATTTACCAATTATAACATTTTAGATCTCATTTCACTTTTTAGTAGAAAATATGTAGTGTTGTGCATTACCTTTTTGCTTTAGCTTTTGCTTCCACGCGATGTTGCTTCCTCTCTGACATCTTTTTAGTAAAGTAGGCCTCTCTACAGACAGAGGTCAAAGGTTAACACCAGTATATTCAATGCCATTCAGTTACTAAGTAAACATGCAATGCTAAATGGGTAAATGCTAAAAAGCACCTACTTCATCATAACGATCATCTCGTTCCCTTTGTACTCTTTGACGTCGGCACGTTCGACAAAAGCTTTGGCAGCCTCTTCAGATTCTAGAACCGCAAAGATTGATCCCTGCAGACGACAGCAACAGTATAGAGCTCAGTTTTGATAAGGTAGACAACACATAGCTACAGTTTTCATATAATAAAATTTTATCTATCCCAATGTTGTTAAAGGAACACTCCACCGTTTTTTGAAATAGGGCTTATTCATCTTCTTTCCTACATTTAGATAGGTGGGCAAATGCATATTTGTCTCAGTGCATGCATTGTTTTAGTTTGACAGGGTCAGCGCTAGCTTAGCTTAGGATAATGAATGGAATCCTTTGTTGCCAGCTAGCATGTCCTGAGTAAAAGTGATATAAAAAAACAAAAAAAACACCTAATTACTTCTTGTGGCCTGTGTATTCACAACAAGTACAAATAGCGATGCAGATTAACACGCGGCGATTTCCTAGGCAGATATTGACTTATATATTAAGGACTATATTAGGGGGGAAGCACAGGCGAAGCACTGCTACTTGGGCGCAGAGATATCACGCTCAAGTAGCAGTGCTTCGCCTGTGCTTCCCCCTAATATAGTCCTTAATATATAAGTCAATATCTGCCTAGGAAATCGCCTAGTGTTAATCTGCATCGCTATTTGTACTTGTTGTGAATACGCAGGCCACAAGAAGTAATTAGGTGGGTTTTTTTAATTTTTTATATCACTTTTACTCAGGACATGCTAGCTGGCAACAAAGGATTCCATTCATTATGCTAAGCTAAGCTAGCGCTGACCCTGTCAAACTAAAACAATGCATGCACTGAGACAAATATGCATTTGCCCACCTATCTAAATGTAGGAAAGAAAGTGAATAAGCCCTATTTCAAAAAACGGTGGAGTGTTCCTTTAACTAAGGGCATTTTAGACCTGTAGATTGTTTGCTTTGTTCCGAGACTGTAACTTGTGTTGCACAATGTTGCATTTTCCTCTTGGTTAGGTTCACTTTCACAAGGCAACAAAATGTGTTTATGCAAGTGACATGTGAAACTGTCCTGTGTGGATCTGAGCGTGATTGCCGTGTTCATATGCCTATAACAACCGAATTGAGGGAGAAAACGCACCAGTTTCCGAAACAAATGCCCTAAAACTACATTTTTCCTTAATTGAGAAGCCATATCACTCAGAGATTCCTCAAAATTGGGAAAAAAAAGACAAATCACAACTTCTGTTTCACGCCGGCTTTTAGAGAACTTGGACTTTCTTAAAACCCTTACTTTGAAAGTCTTCAGGGGTCCTTTCCTCATGTAGATGTTCTCGACTGTTCCTTTATCAGCGAGCCACTCTTTCACCTCATCCAGTGTAGTTTCAAGAGGAAAACCTTTCTGTTGAATTTAAACATTAACAACAGTCAACAAAATGCAGAATGTGGGTATAGTATCCTATTGTAGAATTCAAAACCAGGACAAGACAACATCTCCCAGTTTCACAGAGGACTAGACATGTTCAAATATTATTATAAGCGGTTTGCTTTAGAGCAAAGGCAACACGGGTAGGCAGAAAGAGGACTTAATGTCATTGTTCACATTCGCTCACCATGTAGATGGATTTGTGTTTGAGCGCGTCCCTGTATTCCTCACTGTTCTCTGGAAGAGGTTTGCTCGGGTTTCGCCTTATTTTGGTTTTGTCCTCGCTGATCTCCAGCAGACCACTTTTAGATTTCTGCAGCGCCTCCACGATGAAGGCTGCTTCTGTCGTGAGAGTCTTTAGTCTGTGAGGACAAACACAAAAAGTGGGACACAATCTCATTAAAGTAATGTATGCAACTTGTGAACTATACCTTGATTTGTCTGGAGCAGTATGAAGGCTTTGTGTGAGAAACAGACCAAAATTCAAGCTATTATATTGACTGTAAACTCACCATTGCAGCTCTAAAATGTAATTTTCCTTCAAAAATGTTTGGCACGACACATCCAAAGGGGCCACACATAAATTTGAATGCGCGTGAGAAAGACATTTGTGAGCTAAACTTCACTTTATTCCTCACACAAAGCACATGGCTCCATAAGACCATACAACATATAGTTCATTTATTGTGCATGATGAAGTTTATAGTGTTCTTCTGTCCATTCAAGATTTACGACAATTTAAGTTTAAATTTTTATTTTCAGGTCCATGCTAAAAAATTTAATAACTGGATTATAAGTACATCGTTTTTGACCGACACACGAACAGTATGAGAGGGTTAAATGTTGTGGCGTTGTTTGCATGTTAGCCTAAAGACCAGCTTAATTTAGCAAAAGAACATTGTGAGGTACAGGCTAATGTTTTCTTCTTCCGTCCATTATAATAAAGGCTTTGTGTTCATGTAAATTTGAACCACATTTTTTATCTTATGAATCCCTATGAAAGACGATCGAACCAATCAGAGTAGGCACGGGGCGGAGAGACACGTGTAGCCCCGCCCCGTTCTGCAGGCTGCAGTCAGGTGTACTTCATTTATTCAGAAACATGATGCATTTCTTTTGCAATTACCTATTAAATTTCAGCATTGTCTCCAGAGTGACCCAGCCGTCATCTAACTGCATCTGCTCCTTCAGAAACTTGTCTCGGGGGAGATTGTGGTCACCAAAATAGTACTAAACACAGACAGAAACATTGATTATTCATGTCACTGTATGAACGACGGCTTGGAAAGATAAAATAGATATGATTATCTCACCTCAATCTGTTCTGCCACCTTCTTCTCCAGAGGAGACATTTCCTGATTGTCTGCCATCTCTGCTAGGATGATAATAAACAACACTTTCTTGCAAACGTTCAAAAGTCTGAACACATATATTATTTATTTTTTGCATATTCTATCAAAAAGTTACATCACAACCTATATTATCATGAAAAATGTACATGAACATGATTTTCAAACCACGTGTGAGTACAGCAGAACTGCATGCAGTTTCTATTTTAATAGAAATGTTGACTCTTTAAGTTTATAAACCCAGTGTTTCACAGCACTAAAAATACGCTGTGAGTAATATTTATAAATTCAGTCATCAGCATTTATAAGTGTTTATAAATCATGTACGCCACGCGCGCCACATGTCACAGAATGATACTACTGAACAAACGTCGCGCGCTCAGTCTGTCAATTGTATGTTTTCGGTCCGATCTGAAGCATCGCAACACTCTAAATATCAGGGAAAACAAGAAAAAACGCCATACTCACTTTACTTGAGTTCTGAATCTGCCTGATCACAGTGAAACGCCACACTAAACGATATCCGATTCCGACAGTGGGTCAAGTATGGCGTCGCGCAGTTATGATGTCACGCTGAGACTGGGGAGATTGGGAAATTGAGTACAAAACTCATGATCTCCAAGCTTTTTCAGTTCGAGAATATTCACTGGGTATACATTTTTTAGTAGGTAACATTGTTGGTCTTTTAGAATATATTTTTAAGGCAAGACATCCCAGGTGAAAATAACAAACAAACAAACAAAAAACGAATAGATATCAGGACAAAGTAGCCTACACAACTTCCTTACTTAAGTAAAAGTACAGGAGTACTTGTTTTTAAAAGTACTTAAGTATCAAAAGTAACTTTCAATGTATTGTTTTATTATTGTTGCATTGTTGTGTGTAATACTTACACACTTACACTTGCCTCTGAATCTATGCCTGCCTACCCTCATACCAATATCAAATGTATTTCTAGAACACAGTTCCAGTAGTGGGATTGAATATGAGACTGAATAAGTGCACTCAATAACGTCCACAATGGTTTGGACACCTCAAATACTGCCCTATTTAAAGTTTTTTGGCTTTTAGTATGAATATGTTCGCCTTACTGTTATCTATAAGCTAGTGTGCACCAAAACAATGACAAAATTTGCATTTAGAAGACCAAACCCAACGTTGAAAATGAAAATCAGATTGATGTCAGAGTCCAACGCCAGATTGACATTAATCTCCAACATTGGACAGATGTTGTATTGTGACCAACATCAGTCGGTTTCTGACGTCAGTTTGACTTTCATTTCCAGTCACAATGCAACCCCTGCGGGTCCCCGCAACCAAAATCATCCCCTGACTGACGTTACTACTTTCTATCAAGGACCTGACAGAATTGTAGTGGAGTAAAAAGTAAGATATTTGTCTGTCAAATGTAGTGAAGTTAAAGTAAAACGTTTCCAGAAAAAATAATACTCAAGTAAAGTACAGATACTCAAAAAGTGTACTTAAGTACAGTACTCATGTACTTTGTTACTGTCCACCTCTGGATATCACCATACTTCCCCAGTTACATTCACAGATAACATTAAGAATGCTTTCTTATTACTTGTATTACAAGTTTTCTGAAATGGTATGTTTAAATATGCTAATGAGGCTTTGTCTAATTAAATATGCACTAATTTGCATATATTTCTAGAACAAAAATCCAAACATTGGATAAAGCTTCAAAAATTTTGTTTTTTTGACATATTGGAGTCAAAGGTTTTTACAGAGGGGATTTTGGATTTCTCTTTTTGTCACTCCAACACAGTCAACAGCCCCAAAAATGTTTAATTTTCACCATTTTTTCTAGGAATAAAATGTTGCATAAAATCAGGCAAAGAACAAACCCTTCTATAAAAACATTCAGAATATAAAATAAAACTGTAAAGTTTGGCATAAGTGTTGAGATTTCAGGAGAAAAAACCCATTTGAGAAACGGCCTTTAAAGATATGTACTGTCACTGAAATCTACAGACGCAAATAGATAAAGTGCTATAAAAAGATACACTTACAAGTGTATTTTGTACGTTTTCTTTCCACTAGTCCGAAAAAAGAAAACTATGCAAAGCCAAAAATCTCAAAACTGACAGATGCATGTTTTTGCCTGTATTGTATCACCTTAATAAAAGCCACATATAACCTATAATTATAACTAATGGTTTTCTTAAGCTTAAGAGGTTTGTGCAGTAATAAGAGCTGGACTCAGT
The DNA here is from genome assembly GCF_964197995.2 of Scardinius erythrophthalmus. Classification (NCBI taxonomy): domain Eukaryota; kingdom Metazoa; phylum Chordata; class Actinopteri; order Cypriniformes; family Leuciscidae; genus Scardinius; species Scardinius erythrophthalmus. Next base: position 39,711,805 of record NC_138232.1, read on the forward strand.
TTAAGCTTCAGTAAATTACCGTCTCCTATCCGACACAGACAATTATTCAAAGAAACAAAAGACAGGTCATAACTTTTTTTTCATTCCTTTTTTAATGGGACACTAAACATGTGTGTCACAAGTACAAAGGACACAAGATTTGTTGTAAATATTAACAGGAACATGGTCTATAGGTCAATATGGCGACGATCCAGTCATATAAATGGATTTGTTCTGAAAGATCCCAGCTTCCCTGTAAATAGTCATATAAACCAACACTAAAGTCCACGATCTCCTCCATTCATCTCTGCTTGCTTTGAATACAACACTCTGCATTTCCAAGACACATCTAAAATTCAGGATTATTCAAGAAGAAGCATTCACAGCTCTGTTAATCTACATCAAGAGCAGCAAGTCTAACACTTCATATGCTGTCAGAGTAACTATGACCCGGATGGCTTTTTAAACACCGCTGGTGTCCGGAGGAAATGGGGGTCAAAAGTCTGAGACCACGTTGAAAACCTGGAAATAAATAGTTTGAGCATTTCAATAATAATAATAATAAGATGTGCTGTATACAATTTTTAAAATTCAAATATTATGTCTTGCTTTTGGACATAGTTTTAATATTTCCAGAATTCATAAGGTCTCAGACTTTCCAGGCCCACTGTATATATGAAAATATGGTACTATAAGGCAAATTAGGGCTTCCAATAATAATAATAATCTGGTTCGTATAATATATTCTAGACTATTTTCATTTTATAGTAGTACAAGATTGCAGTGTTAAAGGATTTTGTCACAGCCAGGCTGCATTCATTCATAACATGACAATAATGGCATTCATTTGTATATTACTAATAGATAGTGATATTAAAGGGGAATTTCTATATCGTGCAAATAAATATTTAGCCAGCATGTTAAAACTTTTACATTTGTTCATTTCAGTGCTCTACAGCAAACTTCAGTGGATTAAATATAAAGCACCTCAAACTGTTAAATATCTGTTCAATCCTAACAGTGAGCTTATTTTATGAATTAAATCTCCAAGACAAATTGCATTTATACTCTCATAAACACTTAAATGTAAATTAACATGTAAAATATATATATTTTTTTAAATGTGCACCAAACATAAACTCAGATATTACACCATGCCCAAATCAATTTATCAAGTAAATTAAGGGACTTTGTGTGTGTGTGTGTGTGTGTGTGTGTGTGTAAATTATCTATAGCCTAATAATAGTTCATGCACATGATGCATTTACTGCAGATTGCAGAATAAACATACTGATATTCTATTGGTTCAGTAAGTCTATCATTATTATCTCCTATAATACTGTATTACTCAATTAGAGCTCGTAATTCCCGGAGGATTTCATTGCCACTTGTCCATGGCATGATTTTCGCACTGAGAGCCTCTGGACCCTCTGAAATGGCTTTGCACAACAGTTTCTCTAGGGTGAATCCTTTCCTAGGCATCGCAATATCCCCCGCTCTCAATTCTTTAATGGGGCAAAAGTCATTTCCTCCATCTCCTATATAGCAGATCCTCTCATAATGCACACCAGCTTTCGCTTGGTTCTCCCTGAAATCATGCAGCACCCTCCTCTTGCACAGGTTTATAGGACATTGCGTACAGTCATGCGCGTGAAAGCAGCGCACACTCACGTAGCCGCGCGCATCTATGTTTGCAGGGTTAGTGAAGACGTCATCTATAGCCGACTTCAACCCTGATGCATGCAAAACCCAGTCTATGAAGACAGTATTAGAATCGGAGATTATAATGCAGTCGATGTCGCCCTTGTTCTCAGATATGAAGGTCAGGAGCTCGAGCATGCCCTCGGTGAGCGGGATGCTCTCCATGACCGCGCGCATGTGCTCCGGGCTCACGGACTGGTCCCCGATGTAGGTCAAGACTCGACCCATATACTCGGTCCAGCGGCCTCTCTCGTAGGACTTCTCCAGACAGTCCGGCAACGTCTGGTCGGGAGTGCAGCGGATCACCCATGTGTCGCTGTTGTCATCCACTATAGTGTGGTCAAAGTCGAACACTACTAAGGTCTTCATCCTGCGCTGGGGATAACACAAAAACACAATATTGACACGATGGCTGACGAACGATGCTTTCTCAGCAAGTCAAGTAACGAGATGCATGTAAGGAAATGTAATCAAATGTGTACCAACCTGAAGCGGCAGCCTGAGTGAATTATTCGATTTTGTTAGCGATTCTGAGACGGACACTTGCTTACAACACAAAGCATGATTAGTCACTGCCCGTCTCTGATAGGCTGCGGCGCACGTCACTCAAACGTCATGCGACGCTCTGATTGGTCAGTCATGACACTCAAGTCAACTTGGGGGCGTTCTTGCTTTCTGTTTCCAGTCAGTTATTCATTCAGTAAACCGATTCAGTTGATTCGAGATGAAACCGGTATTGTCTAAGAGACACTGCTAGGAAATAATTTTTAGAATAGTGCAGTGCGGTCATAAAACTATGCGTCAGCACAATTTATGTCTGCAACAATAATTTCAAGCATGAGTGAGAAAATAACATGTTATTTTTTTCATTTATGCTTGAAATTATTGTTGCAGATATATATATATTCTGGATGTTGGTATTTTATTTTAAATTATTGAGTGATAAAAATCTATATAATAATAATATGTGACAATGTATGTGATAATATTACAAACAGGATTTTGGATATCTATTTTTATCACTCAATAATTAAAAATAAAATAAAATACCAACATTCAGAATAGATAAAATCGTGTTTTTAGGAATAAAATGTTATATACATATACTGATTATATGACTGGGGGTGGTTGAGGAGAGATCCCCTGACTGGATTGTAAAGCGCTTTGGGTGTACAGTAGTACAAATGAAAACGCTATATAAATGCCTTATTCATAAAACCCTCTGTAAAACCTATAGACTATAGATGGGGGGGAACAAACATTTATGTACATAAGTGCTTTTAAAGATTGGAATTGAAATCTATAATCCATTAAATATCGAAAAGCTAATGGGGATGAACAATGGTGGAAATAAAGTTTGATATAAAACACTACTAAAATAATCAAAACCAAAATTAATTTCCCTTTTAGATTTGCTTAATATTACATTTAATGGTATTTAATTATTTTTTGCTTTTAAAGATTTGCGGTAATGTTCAAACCTTATCAAATAAAAAATAAATAAAAAAACAACTCATATCAGCAAAAACACAAATGAAACAAAAAAGCCTCTACCAATATATTAATAAGCTAACTGCACTTGTTTAAATTTAGGAAGACATTGCAATCAACAGGACCACTGAAAGCGAGGTTCACAGGTTCAGTACCAATTTTTATTTGTCAAATTCAGCAGAACCTCACATTGTCATCTCTTTATAAACAGAAAGCCCTTACAAAACGCCAAGGTACGCAAACATGTCCCCAACAAACCCTAAAAAAAAAAAAAAAAAACAGCTCAGATCAGACAGAAGAAAAAAAATATATATAAGCAACCATTTTCACTAAGAAACTCATTAAACATTTACGTCGAGATGTGGGCAAGAAAAAAAACAACCGTCAGATAAAAGCAGGACGAATATAACCGATTCAATTGAAACAAATTAGGATTTTACGGTCTGCATCAGTCATTAAAAGTATTCCAGGGTGTGTCCACACTGTTTACACGATGACTAAAATGTCAGTCTCTCTGTATCGTCTGCTGAACAGCAGACCGTTGATGCTTGTGTGGGGAAAAGATAACTAAAAATAGGGAGTGGTACATGCAGAGTCTCAGTCACTGTCGCTGGAAGACGCGTCCTTTTTCTTCGCATCTTTTCTTGGACTTTTAGATTTATCCTTAGCTCTCTCTTTTGATTTTGGGCTCTCGCTCCTTTTACTTCTCTTCCGTTTATCGTCATCGCTCTCAGAATCGCTGCTTCCACTGTCGCTCCTTCCTCTCCTCTTCCTCCCGCTCGTTCGGTCGTCTCGCTCTTTCTGGGAAGAGCGTTCTTTGGAGCTTCTGTCTCGTCCTCTGGTTTCTTTGCTCTTCGCCTCATCTGTGCTCTTCCTCTTGTTTCGGTCTTCTGCATCTCTCCCCCGATCTCGAGCTCTGTCCCGCTCTCTGCTTCTCGAGCGGCGAGAGGATCTTCTGTCCCGGCTGCTGCTGTGACGCCGCTCACGGCCTCTGTCGCGTGATTGGCCACGCTGACCTCGACCCCTCGACCGGGACCTACGCGACGCATCACGACCCTTTTCTCTGCTCCTTGATCGGTCACGTTGCTGCTCTCCATTCTTCTTCTTTTCCACCTCCTTCGATTTCTCCTTTTCATTCCCATCCGGATGCTGTTTGGTCCTTTCTTTGCTTCGGTCTTTCTGTTCGCCTTCCTTCTCTCGCTCTTTGGCATCTTTATCTTTCTCTTTTCTGTCCTTGCTGCTTGAGCGTCCCCGTTTGTCATCGGCTTTATCGCGCTTTTCCTTCTCTCTCTTCTTTTCTTTGCTCTTGCTCCGGCTGCGAGCTTTCTTCTTTTCCGTATCGGCATCACTCTTTTTCCGTGCGTCCCGATCTCTGCTTTTGGAGCGATGTTTGTCCCTCTTCCTATCTCTTCCTCTGGATGGACTGCGTGATTTGTCCCGCTTTGTGTCTTTCTTCTCTCGTTCAGAGTTCTTTTTTGCTGCTTCTTGTCCTGCCGGTTTGTTTTCGCTGGCTGGTTCAGTGGCATCTGCTTTGTCCTCTGACATATCGCCTCTAAAATAAAAAAATACACATGAAACATTCATTTCCAGCAAAATTATAATAACAATAATAACTTTTGATTAGGGCTGGGCGAAAAAACAATAATGATAATAATTGGGATAATTTCCCTTGATAAAATCGCTGTGAGATCCAGTGAGAAGCGCTCGGATTCAGCGAAGAACACAAATGTCTGTGATTTAGTTTTTAAGCCAGATGAAACGCATCGATGCGCAACGATACAGTCTGAAGGCTTTTCAATCTACAAATCGCCATATCCATGGTAACATGGATTTACTGTAGTAACACTAACTGCACCACGGTATTGTGGCAGAAATGTGGAATATTCATATAGAATTTTATTATATTATTAATGTCGACATGAATTAAATGTATTAAAGTACTGTAATATAATTACCGTATGTTTTTGGTAACACTATTTTACAGTGTCCTTGTTAGGTTACATGTAGTTACCATAGTAATAACAATAATTACATGCAACTAACCCTCAATCAAATCCGGTTACACTTTATTTTAAGGTGTCACTGTTACAGTGTAATTATATATTTAAGTACTGAGTAATAATCATTAGCTACATGTACTTACTATAGGGTTAGGGTAGGGTTAGGATTTGGTTGAGGGATAGTTGCATGTTATTATGCATAATTTACTGTTATTACTATGGTAAGTACATGTAACATATGTAACAAGGACACTGTAAAATAAAGTGTTACCCCAAATCCTAATCCTAATCCTATCGTAAGTACATGCCATTAATTGACATTACTCAGTACTTAAATATATAACTACACTGTAACAATGACACCTTAAAATAAAGTGTAACCTTTTTTTGTGATTAATTTTAATAAAACTCAAACAGTCCGAATATTTACATTTTACCATATAAAATGAGGTTGTTACAATTTTTATAGATGTTACAGTTTTTGTTAATGAACATCTGCACCCTAACTCAAGCTCCTGTCAAATGTGTATTTCTAAGAGACAAAACATGTAATAATATTAATATCTCAGCCTGCACCGCAAACTGTGCCAAAGATACGTGCTAATAAAGTCAGGCGGCACAAATCTATATCATGATTTTGAAACAGTATCACCCGGTAGAACATGCAGAACTAAGAAATAATTTTTCTATTAAGATATTTATTTTAAGAAAAAATTAAGAATTCGGACAGTAAAGTTATTTAAAATTACCGGGCTGGTTTCTACAACTTTCACTTCGGAGCAGAAATCTGCCTTTAAACTTTAAAAAGATTTACATTTATCATGATCATTTATTTCTCATTGCTCAGCTCTACTTCTAATTAAATAAGCTTGAAAATCCCTCATTACATGAATCCCGACCTCAATGTTTGCATGTACTGTAGAATTGGACATACTTGTCTCCTTTGATCCATCTGTCCTGGGTGGCGGCCGTGTTAGATTTAGCTTTCTGTGTCCTCTGCATCTCCTGCCTCCAGTGTGGAGGCGTCTCACTGCGCCGAAACCGATCCCACGACCGTGAGCGAGAGCGAGATGGAGTCCGATAGCGCTACAGACGGACAGAAGAGATAACGTTAAAACAAAATACAGATATGAGCTTTAATTAATAAGGACTAAATTGCTTTTTAAAATATATTACAATAGAAAAGAGTTATTTGAGGGTGTAATGTTTTACAATATTACAGTTTTATTATTGATCAGTCTTGGTGAGCAGAAGAGACTTCTTGCAAAAACATAAAATCTTACCGACCCCAGACTTTTGAACAGCAGTGTATTTACATTTAACTCATAATCGGTCTTTCAAAGCAAACCACAGTTATTCTCTCACCCTCGGTCCTCTTCCTTTAATCCTGCGCCCTGACCTGGTCATCACCAGTCTTGTGCGGTTTGGCCGTGAATTCGCCATGGGTCTAGAATATAACATACAAATTAAGAACTGGAGGAAAATAATAATAATAAAAATCACACAATATAAAAATGTCATCAATGTCTGTACAAACAAATGATAATCCACACCATTACTGGGTGAAATATTAAAATACCACATCTACCTGTCCCTTTCCCTCTCTCTCTCCCTGTCCCTGTCTCTTTCTCTCTGTCTCTCTTTCCCAGAGTCCTCCTTGCTCTGTTCTTTCCCCTGCTCCTCTTCTTTGGCCTTCTGGGGGCTTCGCCTCATTAGGAAGCGGTTTTCTGGAATGGGCGGGACTTCCTCTGGGCGGATGGTTGACAAAGGTTGGGGATCAGCCTCTTCCTCATCAGACCTGGAAAAACATGTTCAAACTCTTACTCCATTATGATATAGTTGTCAACAGAAGACGAAAACAGCACTCAATGCATATAATAAAATTAAACGAACCATATAATTATTTGTGGAAATTATTGGAAGGACTTTGTTGTCCTTTTGCACTGTGCAGTTAAACTCTGCATTTTATAATCCTGCAGCTGCCATGCACAAGAGGCAAGCTATTATTAGAGCTTTTATTACACTTGTACCCACACCCAGTGTGCATGAGTGGTCATGTGACGTGTTTTCAGTTGTGTAGTGTGGATGGAGATAGTTTCTGAAACGCCAGTATGGATGTTTTCACGTTAAAATGAAAACACACTAGTGTAAACAGGGCCTAAGGCAGATGCTAATGTGGACAGGTTGTGTGACCTCATGCTCTTATCCTTAAAAAAACATGAGTGAAACTAGACAAAGGTTTAAATACAACCCAGACCACATTAAAATACAGGTTCACTTTCAACAAGGATTTGTACAAAATAAAACACGTTTTATTGGCTGCCGAAATCTTTTCAGATATTTAGATTATTTTTATTTATTATATATTTTTAATACATAAAACGTTAAGGATTGTTTATTTTTCAGTGATAATTTTGGTACCGTGTCGACCTTTTAGTACTGGCATGCACAAGGAACGTGGAAAGCAAATTCTTCAAACTTTCAAACAACTCGAGTTGTTGAAAGGTGAAAGATTCGTATCGTAAATGTGCAAATGTAAACTGTATTAGCAAAGTACCCTTTCTTCTCTTTCTTCTTGTGTTTCTGCTCCTTCTTCTTCTTATGTTCCTTTTTGTGTTTCTTCCGTTTCTTTTTCTCCTTCTCTGATTCCTCCGAGTCGGTGGAGCTGTCGGAAGAAGAGTCGTCATCACTCTCGCTGGATGAATGATGCTTCTTCTTTTCTTTCTTTGCTAAATGAACAGAGTTAAAACAATACTTTAAAACACACACTTTCATAATTTGACGATTAAACCAAGATTAAATTAAAGTGTGAAGGCCACTATTAACTGTTTGGGATTCAGATATTTTTGCACTGCCAAGCATAATTAGAGTTTACAGGAATAGATATAAAACCTTCTGTATGAATGAATAATTCAAGTAAAGCCCCTTGAATAACACAAGTAACCACGAGTGACCGTGACAGTAAATATTGATGCCCATAACACTGGACAGTCTTATCACAATTAATGTTACTTAATGAGTATAATCAAAGTGCAAGTTAATTTGTCAAATTTGGCCTACTCTATGTCTTAGGCCAAAAATATATTTTTATACAAGTATGCAATATTATTTGGGTGTTGGAAAGGCACTATATAAATACAAATTATTATTATTAAAAATATAAGGTCAGTGAGCACACTTGCGCTCGGTTATGAATTGCATGCCAACATATATTCTGAAATGCAATGACACGTGAAGTTAATCTTTTGTAGCTAGAAGCTAATGACATAAAAATGCATACAACTTACTAAAAATGAGAAGAGAAAATATAAAATATCACCTTTAGATTTGGGGATAAGTTCCCCACAGTTGAGCACTTTGACCTCAGCATAGGGTCGGCTGTTGGTATCCGTCTTCTGACTCTCGATCATCCGGATCACCTCCTGGCCGGAGATCACCTGACCAAACACCACATGAATTCTGGTGGGGGAAAGAGCAACGAAACCATTAAACACTGGACATACAGCACATATAAAACATACTTCTAATCCATATTCCTTAATAGATCACATTGTGCTGCACACTTACCCGTCCAAGTGAGGAGTTGGTTTTGTAGTTCTATGGTCAGGGACACAAAACAGTGAGGCAGAATGTAAATACAAATCTAACGAACACAAAAACAGTGATTAATGCACACCATAAATCAATTTGGGCCATTATCATCCGCAGTTCATAACTCGTTCAAGACCAGACGAATGCACTGAGGACATATACATTTATTTTACGTCAAGGCTGCAAAAAAAGAAAGCGATAGTTGCAGATTATCATCCATTATCCAAGAGGACAGTAGGGACGCCTGAAGAAGCCTGTGTGTTGGACTCACATAAAGAACTGTGAGCCATTCGTGTCTTTCCCTCTGTTTGCCATTGACAGAAGGAACTCCTTGGTATGTTTCGTTGAGAAGCTTTCATCTAGAAAAAGAAAAATGGCGGAATATTGAACCCAGTGTTGTTATTAGTATTGATGAGTAAAATCTTAAGGACACTCACCTTCAAAGAATCCTCCATATATAGATTCTCCACCTCTGCCATTCCCTGTTAAGGCAAACATGTCAGTCAAATGTCACCACACACAGGATAAACACAATACAACGGAAAAAAGCAAGACAGTGGTACCTTCAGTGAAGTCTCCTCCTTGTATCATGAAGTCCTTCACTATCCTATGGAATAGACTTCCTTTGTAGTGCAAAGGTTTTTGGGTGGTCTTGCCAATTCCTTTCTCACCTGGAGAAGAACACCCTCACAATGCATAAATACAGACATGGGCGGCGTTTCTCAAAAGTAACGTGAGATAAGTTGATCGTCGAGAACATTAGTGGCACTGGTCTCCACAATTCATTTGGGCTCATTATGCTTTTGGGAAACACATCCCAGGACAGTGCAAGACTTGGGCTTTATCCGAAATCGTATAATTCCCTATTATATAGTAAGCGAAAAGCAGTGTGTGTCAAAAGAAGTGTCTGAATTCAAAGTACCCATAAAACAGTAGGCAAAAAGTAATTGACCAATTGTCTGTATAGTTGAAATAATAGTTCCTCTGACAAAAAAAGTCCTTTCCTTCCATTTCATAACAAATATATAAATATATATAATTATATAAAACTGCTAATATTTAAAAATGTCCAGTTTTATATAACAAAACTGCTTGTATTTTTTGTACCTGTGCACAGGCAGCGGAAGTTTTCACATGTCTTGGGACACGCCTCAGAGAAAAGCTCGATGACGACTCGACCCGCTGTAGAAAGGAAAACCGGGAGAGAAAGAAATGAATCCCACATTTTCAGAAATTAAAGAGCGGCTGTCTTACAAAGTGCATACTGAGTCTTACCTGGCACATTACTGATGCCAACGTCTAAGAAGCAGCGAGGACGCTGCGCCTTCACCCCCATCACGCTGCAAACACAAAACACACATCAAACTGTGGCACAGAAACAGATCTGTGCTTACAGACTCAATACAACACCACAAACTTGTTTCACCAGTGTAATAAACTAATGTGCACTTGGAGCTTTTGATTTAGCTGTGCATTATAACATGGATATATCTATGACAGATTTTGAAACATCCATCATAGAGAACACTGGAAGTTATTATTACTACATATCGATAGTTTTTGCCTACTCTAGCGTATTAATGAAGTTACTGACCGTAAATGACAATGTAACCACTTTCACTTTCAGCAGAATAACACACATTACGGCTGTGAACACGTCCAAAAGATCACTTCTACATGAGTTTATGATGCTTTTGATATTCTAAATAACTTTTTGAACAAAACAACATTAAAACCTTTATTTTTCGTCATGCTGCATGTTGTCCTAGCCTCACGGCACAGATGAGCTAATAAACACACATTAACTGAAATCACCAGCACATCTAGTGTATCATTATTTAAACTGCATAATTATCTAACTTAGACTTGTGGATTGTATAATCAGCACTGTTTGCTTTTACCAGCAATAAAAACGTAACATTTAACCTTACGATTGATTTAACATTTAATCATGATTGAATGATTAGCATGCTAACATGCTATGTGTGTCCATTATTGTATATTTTAATATTTCCATTTTATTCTCCCCTTTTTACTATTAAACTCAGAGTTTAACTTACATGTTTGATCCAAGTTAAACCGGTTATACTAAAATGAAGAGAATATAAACAACATTGACTGTCGTTCTCGTGTCCTCAGCGCGCAGGTCTGTAAAAATGGCGCCGTGACGTGCGACTAGCGGAGCATTCTGGGTAAAAAGATGAACAGCCTCAACTTGAGACTATGGAAGCTTAATGCGGACAAAAATCACCTGCGGTTTGCAGTTTCGCTTGAATTTAAAGGGATATTTGACCCCAAAAAATCTATAATTTACTCACCCTCAAGTTGTTCCAAACCTGAATGAATTTCTATCTTCTGCTGAAAACAAAAGCAGATATTTTGATGGGTCCCACTGACTTCCTTCCATAGTCTATGGAATCAAATTCAAGGCACAGATGTTTTCCTACAGAACAACCACTGACTCTGCACCCCTCTAAACACATTTGGCCTACTTCAGATCTATGTGCCCTCCAGAAGCTTGCGTTCTGCACGTGAACAGCACAGAATCACTTTCACGGACCTTTACCTGCTGTTCCCTGCTGGTGGAATGACCTGCCTATCTCAACCCGACTTCAAGAAACTGTTGAAGACGCATCTCTTTCGGCAACACTTGAACCATTATGCTATGTGTACTGTGCTAGACTAACTGGGATTGGTCACAGCACTTGCATATTTGCTGTTTGATTGCTTCTATTACTCTCCTCATAAGTCACTTTGGATCAAAGTGTCTGATAAATTATTAAATGTAAATGTAATGTAAGACAAAATATCATATATAATATGATATAATAAAGAAATCTCATGACGACACACATAAGCAGCTTCTTCCAGGAGGTTTGTGTGTCTCTGGGCTCTTCAGTATATCAGTGATAAACATTAAAGCATGCAAATGCCTGTGAAACAGACTGAGAATCTGGCTGAGGCAAATGCAGGACAAAATAAAAGCTGTGATGTACCAGTCCAGATTATTCCAGCAGGTGAGTGTTCAGACACTGACAGGGTTTGAAGTTGAAATATCAGATTTCACTAGTTCACACTTACAAATAAGTCAGATAGAAATAGATGCGTATTTGGCGTGCTGTCCGAGGAGAGGGCTCCGGGCTCGGTATTCGGCCCGAACCCAGAGTACTCCCCCCGTATTCCTGGCTGTAAAAGATTGAGCCAAGAGTGAGGAGTCGGGGTGGTGGAGGGATGCTGGAAAACTGTCACGGAGTATTAGGTGAGTTGACAGAGTGGATATATATATACTTCTTGTCATGCTGATTAGGGTAGACATAATTGTTTGATGACGAGTAGATTGGATTGATTATTTGAATGTGCTCCTCCCGAACTTTGTTTATAAAACATCATTTGTGAGAGATGCAAATGATTCTGACGTTCAGTGATGCGATGAAGCTCTTCAAGCAAACACTAGACAGGAACAAACAGGATGTTTTTGACAAAACCAACACCATCTTCTGGTCTCAGGCATCAGAACATGTTTACTGGAGTCTGACGGACATGTTTGTCCCACCTGAAGACAGTCAGATGTTTCTCCTGATGCTTTGACAGCAAACACTGCTTTGCGTCCAGTAAGACCTTAAACCCTATTTCTTGTTGTGTTTATCTTCTGTATGTTCATTTCAAAACTTTCTTATGATTCTTTCTCACAGTGAGTCATTTTGGCAATGGAACCAAATCTTCGTGCTTCTATACCGAAGTCCAAACCACAGCCGTCAATCCCGGTCACCCAGTCAAAGTACTGAAAGAAATAGTAGTTCAACTTCACAAAATCAGTGTAATATATGAAAACTAAAAAGTCAATGATCAATAATACAAATGTGTTGCTGTAAAAACAATGTGACTAGCCAGAATCTATAGTTGTTTTATTTGTGCAATTATCAGGGAAATCAACTGTGCTAGAAAACACCACAAGTTAGTTGATATGGTTTAAAAATGTTTATTTTACAAAATAAAATGCATATACATATAGTAACCAACTAGTATTGAAGTAGAATACTAGAGTTTTTATTTTTATTACAGTATAACAACAACACAGAAATAGGCGCGCACCTGTTCTTGCTGTCATGGCATTAAATGAAAAATGGCTTGCTCACACACATACACATTCATTTCACATTAACTGTTAAGTCTAAAATGTAAAAGAAAAAATACTTTAGAGAACCCAAAAAGCTTTTTTGCACTTTTAGTTCCATTGGTTTCTCATTTTAGACTACTCTTAAATGACCACGGACAGCTGTGTGCTGAGGTCAAAGGTCACATGACCATAAGGAGTCACACTTTAAAAGAGGGATTTCATTTAGAGTTTGGGCATCCTGGCTGCATTCAGACGCATGCCAACGCAAGAGGAGCCAGAAGCGTAGCGCATCTCTCTCAGCATGCCGCTCCATGTCTTTTTGTCATCTTCATACCTGTGAAAGAAAGCAGGTCAATGCACGCGTCATGTATCAATAGCTGTTTACATATGAAGTATGTCCTTTCTGCGACACTAATGGCACCTGGGAATTACTAAAATACAGCATATACAGCATTCGTGTGTCGCGCCTCCCCAACTCAAACATTACAAACACAGCTCTTATGGGTGCTTGTGAAGACATGTCTCAACAGGTAAAAGTAGGAATACTTTTAGCTGTGTTGCTACGTGTCATTTAAGCAATTGAGTAGACTAACAATCTTGTCTGAAGTGAACGCGAGCATGTTGACTATAATAAACCCATCCAACGTATCTGCACCGGGCGCATTTTGTTTTTACATGCACCACAATAGTTTGAGGCTGTTTAAACTTGACATATCAATGCTAACATTTGTCTTTTTAATTGGGTGCGTGATGATGTTGTATGGTATTGAAACATCCATTGCAGCGCGTAGCATCACAATGCAACTTTTTCATTTGACATGTTTAATCTTTGAAGGTCTTGAATCTTTGAAGCGAAATTTGGCTTGCACACCAGTAAAAAATCTTACATAATTCACCTTTAGGGAGGAAACTCACTACTTATATTTTGACATCCAGTTCTATTCCAGGGCTCTTTCTAGGAACTTGACTAATTAGTTGGTTTATTTATAGATTGATTGGTTGGATGACACAAAATCAGGATGACTTACTGCCAAACGTCAGTGACCTCGGAGGGTCCGATGTTTTTGTCTTCCAGCTCTACAATAGCAAAGCCGCCAATTGCGAAGAGGTTTCCTCCGGTGCTCACAAGATTCACAGAGCTGCGTTCTTGGGGGAACTCTGTGAATGTGTCCCACCTGAGAGCAAATTATATTAATTAATTGAATGCATTGTATAGATTTTTACATGCAGAAACAGTGAAGAGTTGAAAAAATGATTGCTAAGCATAAGACGACAACATCTAGAATGGTAAATATTATCGTTTCGTATGGCAAGCAAACCTGTAAATAACATAGTATCGATTTAGTTTGTTCAGAAGCTGAAATAAAATAAAACATAAATAGTAGCTGAAAAACTGAAATTCATTAAAAGTACTAACATTACTAAAACTAGAACTGAAACAAAAATAAATGAATGCTAAATAGAAACAATGACAAAAACACATAAAAAAATGACTAAAACTTTAACTAAAATAAATACTATAAAAGTATATAAATAATACTAAAATAACAATGGTGTGGAATCATACTTGTTTGTTCCAAAATCGTAGGTTTCAGATAGAGCTGTGAGTCCTTCTTCATTCACTCCCCCAGCTACAATGATTTTTCCTTTATGAACTACGGCACCAAACATTGCTCTGGCCGTCTTCATAGCCGCCAGTTCTCTCCATTCAGACTGCTTGTGATTGTACACGAACATTTTATTGACAGCTTTGCTGTGAGAGAGACAAGAGAGATTTATTTACTTTCAGAAGTTTTCATCAAAAGGGATTTACAGGGCACTGATCTGTGTTAGCTTTGAACTTAAAATCAAAACTTTATAACTTTATTTCTGTCATGACAACTGGAGTGTTTGGCATGGTAATGGTTATAAGACAATGTTGATAAGTTTGGTCTTGGCAGAATAGATCTGCTACACTGCAGATGCAAATGCTGACCAAGTATTTGAAGGTTAAACAGTGAGCTCATTGGCTACTGATACAGCAGGAACCAATCAGCTCTGCCCGATAGAGAATCATGTGATTACTGGCAGATTGAGTTACTCTAAAGTTTCATGACATAACTTTGTATAAACATTTGTAATACAAATGCTTGGTGTAATTGTGTAAAAATTTTCTTTTTACTCACTCTAGTTCTTCAGGTGTTTAGTAATAATAATGTCTAAGCTGCTCGATGCCAATAAATGCTTTTTTTGGACTGAAGATGAAGATTTGATTTTCATGAAGATGACCGCAAAATTGATTCTCATGATAAGAGGGCTTTAAAGGCCAATTCACACTGCATTAACAGACCAACTATAGTACGTCATTTCTCAGACATTCTAAGACAAATGACAAATGCAGGTTCAACATGTTCAATCGGCGAAAACGAGAGTTGACAGATGCCGACAGGGGTAACATACTGATCTGACAAAACCCAACGAAGCGTCTGTTACCGTCTGTTGCCTTAAGTGTCACATTGAACAGAGGATTGTTGGGGAACTTTGATGGAGCACAGACAGCTGCGAACTACACCATATGCGTGAATGAGAGCACCAATGATCTCATTCACACACACACTTACTTGTCATCTGTTTTTCCTCCAATGCAGTACACCATGTTGTTATGTGAGACAACTGCATGGCCGTGAATATGCAGAGGAAGTTTCTTGGTCTCGCTCCATTTCATCTTTCTGCAATGAAATGAAACATTGAAGACACACGCCTGAGCCAGTAGTTCACTCATGTGTGAAGAGCAGAATCAGCAGTCGAACAGACAAAGTTATGGACATATTAGATGCATTCATACTCAGAGTCATAACACATGACTGAGTCGAGGGACTCGTTGGTCTGCAGGTCTTTGCCAGCGATGGCGAACAGCAGGTGTTCACATTCACCCAGACTGAACAGGCATCGAGGGCTGGGCATTGGTGGCATTGCAGTCCACTCAGCAGCGATACTGTCCAGCTGGAGATGACAAAATAGTTTTAAAATGACAAATAAACTCCATAACACTTCGGTTCACTATGATTCAACTCATTAACATTAGATTAGATATCATGAACTAACAATTAACAACTATTTTTACATTCATAAAATAGGTTCATGCTCATTTTAAAATATAGGCTAATATTGATTACACATGCATATTATTTCAGATATTTAATGTTTACATATTATCACCCAGCTTTTAAATAAAGTTAGGGTGATGTATACTTTAGCAAATCTCAACTTCTTGATTGCTTGTTGTAACAAAATGAAAACTATATTATTTCTCAGCTCTAATTTGCTAAATTCAAGGCATGAAGAGATCAAGATATTATAAACATTAACGTCATGATTTACTGTAAAGCTGCTTTGAAATAATGTGTATTGTGAAAAGTGTTATACAAAGAAATTTGACTTGACTTGATAGTTATACATAGGTAATTCATATTGGTTTACAACATTCGTGTTCATTTATAAAACTTGAAATATTAAAAATGTATTAGTATATGTAGATTATAACGTAACCTAAATGCATAAAAGTATTGAACATTGTTAGTTCATGATGTCCAGTGTTAACAAACTGAACCCTATTGAAAAGTGTTATCGCACTCTAAACTGTGGACTGAAAAATAAATCAAATGGCAGAAAAGTATCTTGTAAATTGATTTAAGTTTGCAGATGCGAGTTAATTTAGTTTAAAGACCGATGAAAAGAATATTTCCATGCTGGTCTAGACTGGATAAATGCTGGTGGACCAGCATGAAGACTATGGAGGTAAAGCTAGTTTAAGAAACCTAGTCTGGTTACCATCACACCCAGTTTTCAGAGTTGATTTGTACCTGGTAGAAGTAGCACTGCAGTGGAGACTCTTTGCTTTCTTCATCGACGAACAGGCCCCCGACGACAAAGAGCTGGTTCTTCTTGGTGCATAAACTCACATGGTTCTTCGGCACTTGCTCTGACATGGCAGCCAGAAAACACTCATTCTCGGCCACGTCGTACGCCACAACAGCCGTGTCATTGATCATGACGATTAGATCTCGTCCGTACATCCCCAGCCTACGAGTATCGTTCAAGTAACCAGGCAGCAGCTCCTCTTCTTCCTCTTCTCCGGCCTCTCCTTCCTTCTTCTCTTTGGGTTTCTTCTCAGGGAGTTTTCCTCCGAAGGCATCTTTGATGACTTTCAGCTTCTTCACGAGTTCAGGATCGGCCTTGATCACGTCATCGTTCTCCACCTTCTCCCGGAAGTACTTCTCCGGAAGCAAGCGGAAGCGGATGCAGTCGAAAACCTCTCCTAGACTCTTGGCACGCTTGGCCTTGTCGCTGCGCACCCACTTCATCACCGACTCGAACACAACTTCTTCTTTCTCCACGTTAAGCGTGTCTCCACCAATGAGGGCCAAGAGCTCATGAGGTGCCAGCTGAAGGAACTCCTCCTCGGCAGACACGGTTTCGAAACGGTCAGCGATGTAATCGCGAGCCGCTATGGCGAGTCTGGGAACGCTGAGGACAAGGCCGAGCCGGAAGACGGCTAGACAATTGGACAGCGAAAGCTTCTGCTGAAGATAGTTCACACACACTGTAAACACTGAGGGAATCTGGAAACGGTTCGCCACTGCAAAAATCTCCTGAACGTTGTCGTCCGTCAAGTCGATCTCAGCCGAATACAGATACTGGATGATCATGTCCATGATGTTGGGATCGACGTCATCCAGAACCACTTCTTTGCCGCTGTCCTTCTCCTTGCCGTCCTCGGAGAAGAAGAGCTCTCTGAAGTAGGGGCTGCAGGCGGCCATGATCAGGCGATGGCAGGGAAAGCTGCGGTCGCCGATTTTTAAAGTGCAGTCCACAAACTTGTTCTCATTCAGAAGTTCCTTCAGTCCATCCTGTAACAAGGTGCTCTGGAACAGCCGCAGCTCCTCCTTTATGGCTTTGGGATCCATGTTGTTGTGTTTCAAGATGGGAAAAGAAGGACTAGAGAAGAAAGAAGTGGAGAAAGTGGCTGCAGGTCTGCTCGCCACACCGTCCGGGCTGGAAAAGGACAGAGAGCTGAAAAGATTCCCAGGGTGAAGGGGTTGATATTTAATCCTGCCATTCTAAATATAACCCTCCCGCTCTTGTCCACCCCCACTGCCTCTGTCATCCCTCAATCCTGGTTGTGAAGAAGGGGATCCCAATGTGATGGCCAGCCAAGACACCAGCTGTCACAGGACGGGTCTCACGTCTGCAAGTTTTACAAATCCAATTCTATTCTTCAATACTTTGTCTACAATTACTCACATAAATGAAGGGTTCGCTTGCAGAGTTTAGAGACAGCTGCGACTACAACAGGTGATGAGACATTTTCAGCTGCCTCAACCACTCGGTGCCTCGAGTCCCCCAAACTTTATTATACATGCGTCAGATCCTGGGAGGAGATGAAATGCTTAGTGTAGTTAGTCACACTTAAAAAGTGCAAAACTTGTACCTTGTACAACAGCTCAAAGGGACATCTTTGTAACTCTAAGGTACTAATATGCACGTTTTAGGGGTAGATAAGCTACAAAGTTGTACTGCCCCGGTGACAAGTTGTTGTACCCCTAAAGGTACAAAGATGAATACTTCCTAGTTTAACAATAATTGGGGTCAATACAAAGACATCTCAAACTGATCATTTGAACTTCATTGGAATATGAGTGCCTTTCAAAAGGATGTGAAACTTGACAATCACAAATACGCTGGACTCCATGTTTTTCCAAACCTGGAAAATGGACAGATCTCAGGGCTCAGGGGAGAGCGGCAGTCAGACTAGACACACTATTACTAAAATTAAAACAGACAGAAAGGTGTTGGGGGAAGGAGTCATGTGTAATTCAAGTCAACGCATAAGGGACAGATGTGTGAGACTGTTAAAGCATGAGGAGATATTAATAACAGAGATAAATGACTAATATACCAGCTTGATGTCATATTTTAAGACATTTTATACATTTTTTGGATGCTGCTTTCTTAGAATTATGGGATTGATTATCTTGGTGCCAAACTATATTTAACCAAATCCAGGAATTTCATGCATATACATTTTTGTGGAAAGATAAAGTGGAGAAAGAGTTTTCCCAACATTATAATGGTGTAGTATGGGCACCAGCAAGAAGCTAAATGGACTATGCTAAGACGCCAACCAACAAAAATGGCAGGTCATGTACTTCCAGGAATGCATCCCATGCAACTGCCATTGAGATGAATGTGAATGCTAACGGATCAAGTATTATAATTTATAGTCATCTTTGGACATCACAATATCACAATATGGTTTCTTTCCAGAAGATGGCAGTGTCTAACCTCAAGAGAACCACACGTTACCTCATTATAAATCTATTATAATAAAAACCAGGGTTTAGTAAAATGGAGCACAAATCTGTCACGGCAAACTAAGAACAAAAATGTGAGGACTCAAACGCTGGAGAAAAAGAAGTATTTAATAACAAAAATGCAAAAACAAAACCCACGAGGGGGAAAAATAGAACCAAGTAAATACAAAAACAATAAACAAACTCAGAACACTCTGGCAGGTCTCGGGGAACAGGAAACAAAAGACAATGTACCGACACAGACTGCAAACAAGAGGGAACTAATAAAGGGAAACTAATCAGGAGGGAACAGGTGGATGAACTCAAACAATAATCAGATAACAAGGGGGAGGGATCAGACAATAACAAGAGCACATGGCCCAAAATAACAAAACACCCATGTGCAGCACAAGACAGGACAGGCATGTGACATTACCCCCTCCCTACGGAGCGGCTACCAGACGCTCCATAAGACCCAGACGGGACGGGAGGGACAGACCAGGGCGGGACGGGAGGGACAGACCAGGGCGGGACGGACAGACCAGGGCGGGACGGGATGGGACGGGACGGGAGGGACAGACCAGGGCGGGACGGGAGGGACAGACCAGGGTGGGACGGGAGAAACAAAATGATTGTGACACCAGAGTGGCCCACAGGGTTCGAGAGACCAGGACGGCAATGTCAGTCCATCTGGCGGCCAGGGCGGAGACTTTCCCTCAGGTGGCCAGGGCGGAGACGACCCTTCAGGTGGCCACGGCAGAGATTCTCCCTCGGGCGACCAGGGCGGAGAAGATCGTGTAGGCAGCCAGGGCTGAGACGATCTGTCGGGCGGCCATGGCGGAGACGACCCCTCGGGCGGCCATGGCGGAGACGACCCCTCGGGCGGCCATGGCGGAGACGACCCCTCGGGCGGCCATGGCGGAGACGACCCCTCGGGCGGCCATGGCGGAGACGACCCCTCGGGCGGCCAACTTGTCCGAAGACCCAGGCTCTGCAGACGTGACTGGTCGCTGGGGTGGTGCCGGCAGGACGAGCAGCTTGGGCGGGACCGGCAGGGCGAGCAGTTTGGGCGGGGCTGGCAGGGCGAGCAGCTTGGGCGGGGCCGGTAGGGCGAGCAGCTTGGGCGGGGCCGGCAGGGCGAGCAGCTCGGGCGGGGCTGGCAAGGCAAGGTACCAGGGCGACGCGTCAGGGATGGCAGTCACCTCCGGGATGGCCTCCGGGTTAGGAGCCATCGGAAAGGTCATTGAGGAGGCCTTTCTCTTTCTCCTCCGTCCCCGGACCACCGGAACTGGGACCACCGGAACTGGGACCACCGGAACTGGGACCACCGGACTCGGGTCGACCGGAACTGGGTCCACCGGAACTGGGTCTACCGGACTCGGGTCCACCGGAACTGGGTCCACCGGAACTGGGTCCACCGGAATAGCCACGGAGGGGTTCTTCCTTCTCCTCCTCCGTTTCGGAACCACCGGAACTGGGTCCACTGGAACTTGGATCACCGGAACAGAGACCAATCCCCTGGCGATCCTCTCCCGATGGCGAATGAAACCCTCCACCATCGCCTCAAAGCTGACATGGTCAAAAGCCCTACAGATCAGCCAGTCCATCGGTTCATCCAGCGCATAATTAAACAGATCCCTGCAAGCCTCCTCGCCCAGGTTCAGCCCTTCAGCAGCGCGACGGAACCTCTGACCAAACTCCCTCACCTCCATCCCCTGCTGACGGAGGGAGACCAACTCCTGAAAACGGAGAATCCGCTCCCATTGCGGACAGGAGACTGGTGGCGCCTCTCTTCTCCGCTGAGTCCTCATAATGGTCGGTACATTCTGTCACGGCAAACTAAGAACAAAAATGTGAGGACTCAAACGCTGGAGAAAAAGAAGTATTTAATAACAAAAATGCAAAAACAAAACCCACGAGGGGGAAAAATAGAACCAAGTAAATACAAAAACAATAAACAAACTCAGAACACTCTGGCAGGTCTCGGGGAACAGGAAACAAAAGACAATGTACCGACACAGACTGCAAACAAGAGGGAACTAATAAAGGGAAACTAATCAGGAGGGAACAGGTGGATGAACTCAAACAATAATCAGATAACAAGGGGGAGGGATCAGACAATAACAAGAGCACATGGCCCAAAATAACAAAACACCCATGTGCAGCACAAGACAGGACAGGCATGTGACAAAATCCTCCTTGAGCGGAACATAAAATACAGCATCATTTAGTGAACATGGGATTACAGATCTTTTGAATTTGTTGACAGTGTAACAGCCAAGCCATTAATCCACATACAAAATATTTTATTACAAAAAGTACATACAGTACGTGATAAAAAATTACAAACTTTCACTGATACTGAAAACATTAGTTCTCAAAATCAAGAACACATTTCATTTATTACATAAATTCCAATTCAATTAATGTTGTTTAACTATAACAGTGTACAATATTACAATATTGATTATTCACAGTTCTCGATTACCTACTGTTGCATAACAATGTCTTTTAATAAATGTCCTTTCCTACAACATTTTTATGCTTTGTGTTTTTCAGTGCAGGTCCGTCGGAGTGATAAGTGAGGAATTACAGACAAAGGAAAATGTATCCACAATTGATATCAGCCTCCTAAATGCAAAGAAAATAGTGTGACTAAATGGCAGGAACTGGTGTCCACTTTCATTTGCTGTAATATTTACTTCTCAGGAGTGTGTTTTACCTGCTCTCACGACCACACACGTCCTCTTGCACTCTTCTTCTGTGTCAAAGCGGTTCCGGTTCCCATCACAGCCTCCATACCAGAACTGTGCGCAGGCGTTGGCCTGCCGGTCGTAGTACCATCGGATGTTATAGTCCCGACAAGGGCCCTGATCCAGGAGCAGCTCACAGCGGGGGTCCAGAGACACAAACTCTGAACATAGATGTAAAAACAATGTTTAGCAAGATTACATTTCAGATCCTGTCTGGTGGGCAATGTCTGAGAATATGTCACTTGGTCACTTGCTTTTGTTATTGGGCAAATTCCAGACAATGTTTATGTGCCCAAATGAAAGTGAACACATGAATCCCTTCACAAAGCTGGTGTTTTTTCTATATGCATGCGTTTTCTTTAGTTGCAGCATGTTAAGCTCTCTCTCTGCCACCATAACTGTGACTAAATGCATGGTCCAAAGAAGAGATGGCAAATGTTTTAGGTTTTATTTCTGATTGGATTTCGCCCATTAATGTAAGCAAGCAAGTAAGTAATGAATGAGTAACTACAAATTCAGGAATTTTTGCTTGTGAAAAGTGTCTCTTTGTATTTTTATGTACACCACATTTCAAATGTTTGGGATCTGTAATATTTGTGTGTGTGTGTGTGTGTGTGTGTGTGTAAACCGTGATACATTTTTTCAGCATTCTTTGATGAATAGAAGTTCAAAAGAACAGCATTTATTTGAAATAGAAATATTTTGAAACATTGTAAAAGTCTCTACTGTTACTTTTGACCAATTTAATGCTGAATAAAATTATTAATTGAAAAAAAATAAAATAAAAAATATATATATATATATATATATATATATATATGTTTACTGACTCCAAACTTATGTGTATTTTGTATTGTATTAGTGAGTGTGTCATGTGTTTACCTTTAGGCAACGGTGGTCGTGGCGCTGGTATGAACAGCACCGAGGATGATGATGAGTTCACAGTTGTGGATGATGATGATGTCCCTGACGAAGGTCTGCTATTTGTGGATGTCCTAGTGAATGTTGGAGTATCTCCTCTACCGCTCCTCTCCTCTGCAGTGTTTATGTCTGGTGTCTCAGTTACACGCTCAGCCTCCTAAGGGAACATTACACGCACACACGCACACACACACACACACACACACACACACACACGCACGCACGCACGCACACACGCACGCACACACGCACACACACAAAACTCAAAACAAAATTAAATTAGAGCACAAATATAAAAATCCATTCATTATCTTCAGTGCACTAACCTTATTAATGTCTGGACCAAATGTTACAGCAAACGTTTCTCCCTTCCCGCGCTCTTGAGTTACAGTGTTCATCCCAGATTGTGATCCCTTGTTCTCTCTGTTCCCTTCATTTATGTTGGTGCCAGAATTATACCTGCCGTTCCCATTGATGCGGTTCCCATTAATTCCATATCCGTTTTCAAAACCATTAATGCGACTGAAGATAAGTGCTCCGTTCTCATCCTCGCAGAGCTGATTGACTAGTTTCGACTCCAGAGCTGTATGGGGGACAATTAAAAAGAGGGAAAAAATGGGAGATATATTATATATTTACTTAAAAAAAATTTCAGTCAGTAAATTTCGCAAATAATTACAAAAATGGCAAGTAATACATTGAATTAAACATGAAATGTTATAGTATAAAGAATGAAATAATATTTTCTTGTAAAACATACTCCAAAAATCTTTGTTATATTTACAACTTTGAAAAATTATATACATACAAATAATATATATAATAATAATAATAATAATAATAATAATAATAATAATGATAATGATTTTTCCTATGCATTTTTTCCCCAGGTTTATAAAGGATATGAAGCAGTTTTTAAATGTATGTGTTTAGATAAAAAAAAAAAAATGATATATAATGTACTGGTAATGAAACACAACTATGAATGATTCTAGCATAATTCTGCACTGCATGATCTCTCTATTATGAATGTTTAATTTAGGAAGTGAAGTGCAGTTAATATCCAAAAATTAAAGTTTATTTAAGTTTGTGTGTAAAATGTATTAAGTTGTTAGCAGTGCAATCAAATCATAATTAAAAATAAAGAGATAACATTCTGTGGGAAAAAGCATCATGCACATATTATTGACGGCAGACTGCACACATCCATACGTTCAGTATTCGAAGTATGTACCTTACCATCAGCAGAGAAGTATGTGAACTGGCATTCAGCCTCAAGCTTGCTGTATCTATTACCTGGCAAGGTGTTGAAGTCGTCTATGTAGTACATGTGCTCAGTGTCAGGGTCCGACGCAATGAGATTAAGCTCCTGGAGAAACTCTTCCTGTGTCGGATCACTAATGTTAACAATCCCCAGAGCGTACATCTCAATGTTGGCTGCGTGCGCCTCCCTAACAGCGATCTCCAGCTTCACAGGCTCACGTTTGTCTGTTTGCCCGTCTGTGATGACAATGGCAACCTTTCTCACACCCGTCCTCGCGCTGTAAAACGCTTCGTGAGTTGCTTTGCGGATGGCAGAGCCGGTGTACGTGCCCTCGCCCATGTAGGGAACCCTGTGAATGGCTTGTTTAACATCTTGTTTGGTCATGTAGCGAGCGAGGTTGAACTCAAGCTGGACCTCAAGACTGTAACAAACGAGGCCAACTCGAGTGGCATTACGTCCCACAGTGAGTCTGTCCACTAGTGCGGCCACAAAGTCCTTTATGATCTCAAAGTTCTCAGGCCCAACGCTCTCAGAGCTGTCAATCACAAACACCAGCTCCATAGGACGCTCTTTACATTTCACTCCACAGCCTGAAAGACAGTACAGTATATTTCATGAACTTAAAACCTGTGAGACTGGCCTAAAAGTATGCTATAATATATACCATTTAAACGTTTGGGGTCAGTAAAACTTTTTAAAGAAATTCATACTTTTATTGAGCAAGGATGCATTAACTTGATCAAATGTGACAGTAAAGACATTTATGATGTAAATCTAATTTCAAATAAATGCTGTTTTTTTTTTTACTTTCTATTTATTCAAGAATCCTGAAAAAGATTGACAGTTTCAACAACAACATGAAACATTTATTATAATAATAAATGTTTCTTGAGCAGCAAATCATCATATTAGAATGATTTCTGAAGGGTCATGTGACACTGAAGACTGGAGTAATGATGTCTTTGATCACAGGAATAAATTACACTTTACAATATATTGAAATCAGGGTTATCATTAACAAGCTAAAACTATTACAAACATTTCTGTTAAATGAAATAAAGCTGAAATAAATAAATAAATAAATATTAGTTGAAAAACTTAAACTAAAGGAAAATTAGACATTTTGGAAATAAACTGAAATAAGTTTAAGCTGAAGCACTACAATTATTAAATTATTAA
This sequence comes from Scardinius erythrophthalmus, assembly GCF_964197995.2. NCBI lineage: Eukaryota > Metazoa > Chordata > Actinopteri > Cypriniformes > Leuciscidae > Scardinius > Scardinius erythrophthalmus. Next base: position 39,737,133 of record NC_138232.1, read on the forward strand.
AACTAAATTAAAACTGAAATAAAAATAAATCAAACCTAATAGCAATATTTCTTTAAAAAAAATAATACAATGACAAAAGCACATTTGTATATACAGAAAACAAAATGAACAAGAAAACTAAAAATATAAAACTAAAAGCTAATTCAAAATACTAATAAAACAATAATAACACTGATTCAAATAGAAACATTGTAATAATGTTTCACAATATTTCAGGTTACTGTATTTTTCATAAATAAATGCAGCCTTGGTGAGAAGAAGAATCTTTTTTCAAAATCATAAAAAAAATCGTACCGACTCCAAACTTTTGAACGAAACATAAAGCATATCACGTTGTATATTAAGAGTAATATGTGATGCAACATACCACAAATCTCCCTGATCAATCTGATGATGTCGTCCCTCTAAAAACAAACATCATATTTGAATGAGTGAAATATGCACAGTGAGTTTTGAATATTGTAGTATGATGATGTGAAAGACATACCGTTAGCCCAGAGTCTCCTTTGATTCCTGGTCTACCCTGAAAAAGTGAGTTATAATTAATGACACAAATTTTTTTTTATAAACATAATTCAGCCGAAATAATAAATTATGACAATATGGCTCGGTTCCACAACTTATTTTGCAGTCTACTGTTTAGGCTGCATCCTAAATGAAACAGAAACTCATAGATATGGTTTAATGACCGATTAAAATGCTCTGTTAACGCTGAGGTTAGTTTACTAACTGTTTGTCCAGGAATGCCAGAATCTCCCATGTCACCTTTAACTCCCTTCATCCCTCTCTCGCCCTGACCTCCACGATCCCCCTGAGAAACACAAAAGGACCTTACATTACAATATTTGAATATTCAATCATGTAACACAGATTATATAACAAAACCTGAGACCTTTGACCCTGGCATTCCTTCTCCAGGAGGTCCCCTTGGCCCGGATACACCCTGCGACCCCTGATCTCCCTGTAATAGAGTATAAAAGATGTGCGCTTAGGTTTAGATATAGATATGTGTTCAAATATTTATGATGTGTGTATGCCAGTGCCTCACTTTTGGACCCTGTATGCCTTGTCCTGGTGGCCCAGTTGGCCCAGGAGGTCCTGGTCTTCCCATGTTGCCCTGAGAGAGATTATTCAGCATAAATCAAAAGTTAAAACACATTCGTGCAGAGATAAAAGCAGAACTCGGACATCTGGAATGACGTTTATGTCACTGGATTACATTATCTGGATTTGTTGGACATATGTAAAAGATTTGAAGCAGGTGCATGTGTGTTTCTGGCTGTGAATATACGATCATGGATACAGTACTATGATAAATGTGGTGTTAAGATGATGTGGTAATCGATGAAACCTTTGAGGAATGGGATGTATTCCAAAGAAAGTTTTTATTCGTTAAAAATGTCTGAATATTATTGCATTAGATAACAAAACAAAACAAAGAAAGTGGCATTTATTTTAAAGAAATTTTGTTTTTTTTGGTTTTTTTACTTATTACAACTTATCTCTATTAATTATGAGAAAAGCACAATCTACATTTGTTTGCAGATGGCACTTTAATATTTTGTACTATAAAATATAAATTATATACCGCTCAAATATTGGTGGTTGATAATATTTTTTTAATAAGTGTCTTCTGCTCACCAAGGCTGAATTTATTTGATAAAAAAACAGTAAAAACAGCATTTAAAAATAAAAACTATTATTGCAGTTTAAAAGAAGTGTTTTCTATGTGAACATATCCTGTGATCAAATCTGAATTTTCAGCATCATTACTCCAGTCTTCAGTGTCACATGATCCTTCAGAAATCATTCTAATATGATGATTTGCTGCTCAAAAAACATTTCTTATTATTATCAATGTTGAAAACAGTTGTGCTGCTTTATATTAATATTATTTCAGGATTTTCAGTTTTTTACATCTTTACTTTCACTTTTGATGAAATTTATTATGTCCTTGCTTAATAAAGGCATTTATTTCTTTAAAAAAATATATATATTACTGACCCAAACTTTTAATGGTAGTGTAAATATTACAATAACATAGAATTTATATTTTATATTTTCACATTTTAAATTAATTTTACTTATTTAATTATAATGCCTGCATCTTACCCATCTCATTTAGAAATCGTATGGCACAATGGGAGAAGATCTAATGCAATAATGTGCTAAATCAAGACTAAGAAGGGCTGAGAGAGATTGACAAGGGCTAACTCAACACATCATCACTATCGGACAGTGTTTGATGACGTACGGGTGGTCCTTGCAGTCCTTCCCCTGGAGGTCCAGCTTGGCCTGGTAAACCTCTGAAGCCAACATCACCCTGAGACACAGTCACGATAAAATATCTGTGTTTACACACTATATGTTCATAATATTTTCACTTTAGGGTGAAACATAAGAACCATCCTACCTTTGGTCCTGGTATTCCGATGCCCTCTTGACCAGGTTCTCCTGGAAGACCAGGGACACCAGGAGGCCCCTGAAAAGGAAGCCAACGAACAAATGACACACACAACAACAACAAAATATAGCCTCATGCTGAATAATGAAGATTTCTATGATGCCATGAGCACGAAAGGGATTTCAATAGGATTTTGTGGATGTTTAACGTACTGAGGGACCAGGATAGCCGTCGCCTTTAGGGCCGCTTTGACCAAGAGGACCAGGGTCACCACGATCACCCTGAGAAACAAAGCATGAGCTATCCAATGAACTTTGATCAAGAACTGACATCATTAATAACAGAGTAAAATATTTATTTTACAACTTTAGCAATAAATAAGAATTAAATGTACCTTTGGTCCAGGAAGTCCATATCCTGTCTCTCCTACTAAACCAGGTGGACCCGATGGGCCCGGGTCACCCTACAATGAGACGTTATTATGTTATTTTAAAGTCTCCTACAACAGGTTTACATGCATCCAAGGTCAAAAACACTTTGATTTTCTCAAAATATGCATTGCACATCACATAATTTCTCAAAGAGTCTAAAAACTGTTTGTTCGATGAGTTTGCTCTCTAAACCCCTCCTTTATGAGAGTCTGCTCTGCTCTGATTGGTTAGACAGCCCAATCTGTTATGACTGGTCGACCGCTTACAGCACATGTTGGAAACTAAATGCCTATCACCATTTCTGAATTTCAGCTCCGGAGGCTTTCTCAGAGCTTGATACGCAGTGATATGAACAGTAACAATGGTGTTGGTTTTTCCAAATCAATTATCCTTTTGAAGTTCATGCAAAGTGGATTCGCAGCTGAAAACATCGTCTTCTTGACATGTCGACACTAACTCTTAGAGTCTCAGCAACAACTAAAGTGTCTGAGGATCAAAGTAGACATTATTTGCGGGCAGCCAATGAAGACCATTATGCAAATGTGTTACATTGTTACATAGGTTTGTAACAGGAAGTGAGACTGGAATTGATGACGACTCGTTTCAGCAATTCAGAATCGATTCTTTCTTTTAGGAGACAATACATTTATTTGTCGTGCACTTTGATCTTTAAAACTTTGCAGACCTTTTACATTCACAAACAGCTCAATTACACACCACATGAAAGGTAAAATTCGAAAAAGCAGATATAATTGGGCACTTTAAGTCCCCATGATATCAAAATTAAAGTTTTTTTGGCTTTTAGTATGAGTATCTTGGCCGTACAGTTATCTATACGCTAGTGAGCTCCAAAAAAATCACAAAATTTGCATTTAGAAGATGTAAGCGTTCAAAACTTACAGTCTCTCACTTCTGCCATTATGGATCAACTATTTTGATGACGTCACCTGCACTTCAGCGTCAGGATCAGATTTTCTGTCCAATCAAATGCTCTCTAGAATCTGAAGCTCCGCCCCCTACACTACAAATAGACGCTGAAGCTGCGGCTAAAATTGGTCACTTGTTCACACAATTACTATTTTGAATTGATCATAATGCACTATATAGGGCACATATGCACATAAATGTGCTTTATATATATATATATAATACCGAGCTGTGATATAAACAAAACAGTAAACTTTGGGGTCAGTAAGAATTTTTATTTTATTTTTGGGGGAAAGAAATAAAATAAATCAATACTTTTACTCATCAAGGATGAGTTAAACTGATCAAACGTTTCAAACGTCTGATCAAACGACATTTATAATGTTAGAAAATATTCTATTTTAAATAAATGCTGTTCTTTTGAACTTTCTATTCATCGAAGAATTTTGAAAAAAATTGTACACAACTGTTTTCAACATTTATAATAATAATGAATGTTTCTTGAGCATCAAATCAGCATATTAGAATGATTTCTGAAGGATCATGTGACACTGAAGACTGGAGTGATGATGCTGAAAATTCAGCTTTGATCACAGGAATAAATTACAGTTTAAAATATATTAAAATAGAAAACAGTCATTTAAAAAAAAAAATATTGTTTTTTTTTTATCAAATAAATGCAGCCTTAGTGAGCGGAACAGACTTCTTTTAAAAACATTAAAAATCTTACTGACCCCAAACTTTTGAATGGTAGTGTATATATATATATATATATATATATATATATATATATATATATATATATATATGTGTGTGTTTTTTTTTTGTGGTCAAAAGTCTGAAAGTAACTTTAAATTTAAGTTTTCTTTGTTTTATAGTGCAAATACCAAAAAACTTAAATAGAAAAGCTTTTACTTTTGGTCCTGGTATAGCACGTCCTGGTAGTCCAGGTAAACCCAGTCGCCCAGGGGTGCCAGGCTCTCCCTACAAAGACATTAATAAAAAACAGAATGAAAATTATCTTAGTTATTTTTACCCTCAAACTCATTTTGTATGATATAATAAACCAAAAGACAAAATCTTCCAGATTCACTGATCTCACTCACCTTTGACCCTGAGGGTCCAGCTATTCCTGATGGCCCTGCTAACCCACGGATTCCCCGCTGACCCTGATCACCCTGCACAACATCACATTAACAAAACACTACATCAATAAGCATCAAGATAAAATTATTATTGATTTTTATAACAGTTTGGCAGACTGCTTACATAAAATGTATATAAACATCAGATGTCATTCTATTTTACCAATAATGTCTCGGTAAAATTATATTTAAATGCTTCGTTTTATGATCTCTGTGTAGTTGTATTTGTGGAGGGCAAATCATATAGTGCAATGTAATAATAAACAAATAAAAGTTCATTAAAAGCCTGATAGATCATATTTGATAATCAAATTTTACCATGATGTTTCTAAATATTATGTATAGATAATCAAGTAAACCAAAGTCCAGTCCACTAAGCTTTCATCTTGAAACATTACTAACAATATAAAAGATTTCACAGCAAAAAGACAAGTGAACCACAACCTGAAGGTGGACATTTTTACAATTACCTGTACACTAAAAGGCCTATTATTTGCTGAAAAAAAGTTTGAACTATCAATCAGACGACATAAATCATGTAGTAGATTGTGTGCAATTGGTTTTACAGCAAAGTTTTGATCAGCCTGATTATTTAGAGGCCTTAAAAAAAAATATGCGCATTAAATATGATACAGTCGGCTTTATAGGGTTAAGATGATTTTAGAAAGGTAAACATGTGAGAGAAGTGAAAGAGATACTTTTTCACCCTGGATGCCCACTCCTGCTGCCCCTTCAGGGCCCCTCGACCCCGAGGCTCCTGGTTCTCCCTGAAATACACACAGAGATACGACAATGAGTGTCTTTTTCTGATGTGTTGATGCTGAGCAAATGTCTCAGTGATGAAGGTGAGACTGGTACCTTCTGTCCTGGAGCTCCATCTTCCCCAGGTAATCCTGGTAATCCTGAAAACCCTGGAGCTCCAGGTTCCCCCTACACATGTATATAGACAATACTTTAAAATCAGGATCATTAGGAGTTAAGCATACACATATATACACTGTAAAAGCCAACTACATGAACAAATGTTTTCATGATGATTGTAGATTTAATAGTGAAGTGAAGAAGACTTACTTTAGCTCCCGGTTCTCCTGCTCCTCTCTCTCCTGGTGCACCACTCTCACCTGGTAAACCTTGGTCACCCTTCAAGAGCACATTTGCAAACATATAGACGTCTCCATATGTTATCAAATAACGTTTATACAGGACCTAATACTATTTGGCGACTGTGTTTATAGCATGATGGGAAACTCTTGCCTTTGATCCCGGGTAGCCCTCGCCCGACGGCCCTCTGCTTCCCGGGGGTCCACGTGGTCCTTCCACACCCTAAAACAATCACCATGTGAAAAATGATCAATGCATTCTTGGCTATGGATATACAAAACGTTTTTATGCCATCATGCGCAGATCATAAGTTTGTCAGCACCTTCTGTCCTTGGATCCCTTCTCCAGGAAGTCCAACTGGACCTTGAAGCCCAGGAGGACCAGAATCACCCTGAAGGGAATAAACACAAATATACTGCATAAGCAAATTTGTCAGCTCATGTACAATCTAGTTTTTAAAATGATTTGGAATGTGTAGTAGATACAACATTGATATTATTCATATGTCTGGGCCACAGGCTGAGAACTGACTGCACTGCAAGCTGTGACATGTTCCTCCAAACATCCACAGAGAGGGATTCAATAATGCAAATTGTGCAAATAAGAAGGGCTGGGCGATATTACTGTATATATCGTGGCGATGGCATAAAATGTCTATCGTTAGAGATTTTGCTACATCGTGTATATCGTGGTATATAAATACAGTATATGAGTAGCACAGCAACATTGAAACTTTAGAGATGAAACGCATGAATGAGACAAAAAAATTCGTAAGCGCAATTAGTTGTGAAAAAGAACTGACTGGCACACTGATAAAGTGCGCGCATGGAAAGATGCCTCTCTCAAAAGCGATCACGAATTTGTGATGTGCTCGATGTTAAAAAGAGTTATTAAGTGCAATATTCTGTGAAAATTAACTCCATTCGTTCAGTTCTCTTTGACGCAATTATGTCAAAATGCACATTATGTGGAGTATTCATGTAAACACAGCCTATTATCTCTCAAGTGAAAGTAGCCGGATGTGTATCAGTATAATGGATCTGTGCAATCGGTCTTAAAGTGACAGCAGTCTAATATACCTGCAGCTCTCTGTGACACCAAGAGAAAATCACTCACTGCTCTCGACTGAATAACTTTTGTAGCTTTAAAAAGAATACATTTATATTGAATTCACACAGTGAAGACTATGCAGTATTTTATTTTTACATTTGATTATTCATTTTCTGTACTATTTCTAACTGCATGTTAAATACATCTATTGTACCTGAAAAACTTAATTTGTTTAATTCTTATTTTTGTTATATTGTATTTGTCCTATTGTTTGTAAATGGCTTCTTCATTATTTTTAATAACAAAAATAAAATAAAATTAAATTAAAATAACTATATTGTGATATATATATATCGTTATCGTGAAATAAAATTTCTCCTATCATGAAATAAGATTTTGGTTATATATCACCCACCCCTACAAATACATTACACAAACTTTTGAGCTTGAGAAAGAAAGCGATTTAAGGAATAGTTCACCTAAAAATAAAAAGTATGCCATCGACGTGTCATTGAAAACCCATCTATATGTTTTACCTTGTCTCCTTTAATGCCAGGACCTGCTGGTCCTCTGGGTCCTTTCGGGCCCTCCAGACCCCTCTCACCCTGTGAAAGACAAATGTTTAAACCATCAAATAATTATTATTTCTGAAATATACTAGCAATTTCTGAGTTTAAATTGTCTCAGTGTATCAGTGTACGGTATCTGAGTAGTTGCCAGGGAGTTGTTACGTGGTTGCTAAGATGTTGTGGTTGTTAATAATGGTTGCCTTAACAAACACCACTAGTTAAAATTACTCATTCTGCCCTGTGCCAACACACTTCAACTGGAGCGATAACAATGCCAAAGTCATGGGTTTGATTCCAAGGTAACACTCACTAAATGCACTTTGAGTCGTGCTGTATAAAAGCATCTGCCAAATGCATAAATATACAGTATCTGACACACCCTGCATTTTTCACATGCAGAGTCAAACGACGGCAGGATTGATTATGTTCCATTATTTAATGAAAAAACAGATGAAAGAATGCTGGATCGCTCAGGAATATAAACTGAAGTCAAATGACACAAGGTTCAGACATTTCAAAGGTTCTCTGATATAAACCACGCACACAAGACACAGCTTGCATAAAAAAAAAAATTAAACCTCCTAAAAGAGTAAAACTATATGTAAAATAAGATACACCGGTGTTTTGCCAGATGAGAAGTTTATTCTATGTATCATCTTTTTATGATATTTTACTCTAATTCATTTTATAACTGTATCATTTATCTCTTTTAATTCCTTTTATAACTGTTTTCATTTCCCTTGCTTTTATTTTGTGCTCATTTTCTATGCAAAGCACTTTGAATTGCCATAGAGTGATATTTTAATTTCTTTCTATGTAAAGCATTTTGAAGAACTGTTTTAATTTTCCTTGCTTTTATTTTGTGATTACTTTTATTCCTTTCCATGTAAAGCACTTTGAATTGCCATAGTGTATGAAATGTGCTATATAAATAAACTTGACTTGCCTTGCCTTGCCTTGCCTAAAAGCCTTGATATGACTCATGCACACTGAATTGGAAAAAATGATGAAAACACTTAAAATTGTGTGCAATGATGTGTGTACCTTTGGCCCCGGTAAACCCTCTCCTGTAGGGCCCTTCTCTCCAGGCAAACCCTGCGGCCCCTGTGGCCCCTGTAAAGGTAAACATAATGGTAGAGTTTTATGCTGTGTTCGGTGTCGATTGCGCCCCCCCTAGTGTGAGCATTAAGAAATTGCACATCTTTACCGGTAGACCCGGCTCGCCGAGCCCAGGAGGCCCGGGAGGACCCATTCTGCCTTGGAAACCCACATCACCCTACAGATTGAGAAAACACACGTTATGATCACATTGGGTTCCAGATATCATAGGTTTTTATATATAATTCAGGCCAACCTTTGGTCCCGGAAGCCCAGTGCCCGTCTCGCCCTGTATTCCTGGTGGTCCAGGAAAGCCTCTCTCCCCCTGAAGAAGCAGAACCATTCAGAACAATGACAACAGATCCAATATAAGTGTAATCTGCGAACGCAATGCTCTCCACTTATCTCAGCCATCACTGTAAACCCTAACGCTCAAAATAATTAATTGGTTTGAGTAGGACAAACTTAAATTAAACTAATTAGTTCAGTCAAATTAACTTTTATGAGTACTTAGAACTTTCTTTTTCTTTCAAGTTCACAGAACTGATATATTTTAAGTAAACTGAACTGTTTCATTGTTTTGAGTTTTGATGTATAAGTACAAAATAAAAATCTGTCAGTTCTGCTTACACAAACTTTGAATTTCTGAAATTTTTTGAGTTTTGCCAGCTGTTAAATTTAACTACACAATTAGATAATACCAATTTATGTCAACCAATTACCAAGCAATGCTTCAATCTGTTCAGTCTGTGTGTAAAAAGGTTGCATTAGCAATTAAACTTCAATATTTCTCATTATGTTTTTACAGCGACATGAGGGTTAAGAGGGGGATCATTTTTAAATCACAATGGCATTTCATCAACACAGAACGAATATTCAGTCATATTTACTGAATATAAAGTCAGTGGGGCCTATCTTGCACCCAGCGCAATTGACTTTGTACACCGACGCATGTATCATTCCTATTTTGCACCCGCGCAAAGCGGAATTTTCCCTCCACAGACGCACGTCGGTAAATTAGGAAATGAACTTGCGCTCCCGGGGCGGTTCAGCGAAAAGAGGAGGCGTGTTCCGGCGCAAACGTTCCCTGGTGCTATTTTGCAGTTCCAGAAAACAATTCCGCCACTGACCAGGAAAAACCTAGTCTAAAGTTGCGCGTTGCCCATGTTATTCATACGCTATTTTAAGGGCGCATGCTTGGCCATAATCAATGTAGCGCGTGCACAACACGCACACACTTTGCTTATCTCATCTACACAGAAGCAGCAATTCTCATTTTTAGAAAACCATACATTAATACAAGGAAAAATATTCCACGAGGGAAATCATTGTTGTGTCCATGAAGATGTGAAAAAATCGGCATAAATCTAGCTTACACATTCACCCAAATTATTATACGCCTGTTTAACCGAAGCTAATTTGGGTGGGTTTCTCCATCCCCAATGTCACTTCTCTGTCTTTTACGGCCCTGACGAGAACGTCGGTCTCCTCGGCTGTGAACCGCTCCTGGCACGCGCCTGGCAAATCCACTGTTATAATAGCCATCCGCCATGGAACAAGCACGCCTGCTCTTAAAGGGAATGTGAGATGTCGCTCTGATTGGTTCTGATTGGTATTTCACAAAGTTAATTGCGTTTCGCGCTTGATACTTTTACATTTCAGATCGTTAAAATAGGGCCCAAAGTGCTTGTCATCAAGCCTGTGTTAATATGGGCACCAAAATAAACACGTGCTGCTGAATGTGTCTGCTCTGAATATCAGCATCTGTTTAATGGAAAAATAACAATAACCATGACATTATAAAGATAATTTCATGACTATTATTTATATCAGGCACACATGTCTGCCAGCATTTGTCATTGGGCAGATGCAATGGAAGTATTTGAGGACACATGGCTCATGTCAGACACACTGAACTTTGTAGTCTGCCTCGACCCAGATTCCACTCCAAAATATGTTTTAGAATGAGTTCATCCCCAAAATGGCTTAATTATCATAGAGATGAAAGAAAGTCAAGTTATATTGTTTCTACACCATTTGGGTTGATCACATCCTGAGAAAATGATCATCATCAGTTGTAGAATGGGAATGGGTGTGGGACACACAACTTCATTAACATACAGACCAAAACTGTTGCAACAAGAGCAACGTCATTTACATCAAGAGTGGTAAAACTGTAACAGAATAAAAGGTTTGAGATCTCGATGTTCTGGGTTCATTCTGGTGAACGCCGGTGAACCCAAGGTGCTTCGTGTACCTTGCCACTGCTATGCTGTAATAAACTTCATTTTTGAGATCTTCGACGTCCACATCATTTTTTCTTACAAACTAAAGACTGCAATTACTGTGTTCACACACATTAGGCAGAACACCTTAACCTGTCAAATACAGATCTGTGCTGCCACACACACACACACATGCATTCTGCGTGTGCAAGTCCAGACATTAATATGTTGCTCGGCTGAAACATGACAGCCATCAGTGCATGAAAAAAAAGAACATTCCAGGAAAATAATTAAGCTCTGAGTTCTCCTTATATATATGTATAGCACACACATGCATAACAGCACCACAGAGAACTAGATCTAGAGCTTTTGAGTGTTAAAATTAAAAATATGTTTTAATGTCAATCTTTTAGTGTCAGCACCCTACAAGCTCATACACGGGATTTAAGTTATCATGCATGAACATGGAAGAATGCTCATGGCATTGGGTTGTCCCAAACATTTCCTAAACTTTTCCACCTGCTATCTGGAAAAGTGCTGCTTTACTGTATTTGAAAGCTGAGATTGTTGAATCTGACTCACTTTTTTGCCTGTTAGGCCCTCTGGTCCAATGTCTCCATTCGGTCCGGGCAAACCCTGCAGATTGAATACGGTAAAATACTACTGAAAGAGAGAATCAATGCTTGTTTTGCATTTTCACAAATGCAGTTTAAAAGACATACCTGTAGCCCTCGACTTCCTCTGATACCAACAGGACCCTCCGGACCCTTAAAAGAATCAGACTCAGTCAAAATTAAACATAGTTACATGTTATTGTGCATGAACTGCACTGAAGCGTCACTCACTCGGTCTCCTTTGACTCCTGGCGTTCCACACTCTCCTCGCTCTCCCTAAAAATGTGTTTCATGGTCAGTACCACTTTGGATATAAACACACAATACAATTTAAAGGTATGCCAAGTAATTTTATGGACTTACTAGAAATATGTAGTACTTTTGACAGATATCTTTAATATGATCTACATAAATCGCATTCTGCAAGTCAAATACTACTCTGTTTGGCTTTTCAGGCGGGTAAGGAAAATCTGATCTTTTGTATTTCGTTCAAATCTCTTGAGTTAGATTTAACACATTTTACATTCATTTAGCAAACACATTTATCCTAAGCGACTAACAAACAAGACATTTTAAACAATTTATAAAATTAAATTCCACATTTTTTTTATTATATTGTATAATTATATATTTCATTTTCTATATTAACAGACAGTTAAAGCACAACATAAACAGAGAAATGATTTAGTACACCATTAAGGATTGCAAAAAATTTGTTTACATTTACATTTATGCATTTGGCTGATGTGACTTTTTTGCATATTGCATTTCAAGGTATATATTTATTTTTTAATCAGTTCATGCATTCTTTGGATTTCTAACCCATGATATGGCATTGCTAGCAGCATGCTCCACTTGTTCTGTAATATCAGCTGATTTTCTTCTGTGATGCATCATTTTACCTTTTCTCCTTTGTATCCAGGTTTCCCCTAATGATCAGTAAGAACACATGGTGAGAAAGAGCAATTACGCAAGCAGATAATGTCAAAATAGAGCGAAGGTAGGCCTTGTTCTAGCCAGGTTCACCTCTGTCCCGTCTCGTCCAGGAGATCCACTGAAACCGCCCTCTCCCTGCAGGACGTTCAACACATTTTAGATGTTAACACGGGATAAATAATTAATTTAGTTGATTAAAGACAACTTTGACCTTTTGTCCTTTAGCTCCTGGACTTCCATCATCTCCAGGACGACCCTTTTTACCCTGTGGTTCTCAGAGAAAGAGAATGATTTGATTAACAGCTTATAATAAAGTCTTATAAGTTAGTCACCCAATTGTTTTCTTTAAGACTGTTCATTCATTTTTTAAGTCAGTTACATACAAACGTAGATTGGTCTATTCTGATACGAGTTAGACTATTTCTTAAGACACAGTCTCAACATAATGGCTATGTTTACGCAACTGGCCCCAAATCATTATGTTGACTGTCTATAGATGAGGAATTTCATTTTTAAGTGGTAAAACTAGTCAATACAGAATCATTTCTTTATGTTTATGTGCTCTATTCTGGACCTATTGAAAAAAATATGAAAATGCTATACTTATTTAAAATAGCAATGACGCATTTTTGTTTTAAAATACTATCAATATTTTAATTATTTATTTGACTGCAATATTTAAACAAAATTTGACCATCATAGGGACTGATTTTATGTTAGTTTTTTTATGTTACAATTTTTACTGTGAGATTGACAGATATGACCTTAAATCATCACTATATGGACAACATCTGTGTGGATATACTGCAAAAATTGGTAATACAAAAATAATAGCAAACAGGTTTGGAATGACATAAGCGTGAATAATTACAGAATTTAAATATTTGGCTGAACCATTTATTTTATAATTGTTCATAGCAGTTAAAATTCTTGTTTGTTCAGTCACTTTAATCAATCTGGGTGGGTGTTTCTTCTCTTTATCTTTATTAAAAATGTGCAGAAACATAAAATCTCAGAATTTATATTAAATGCTGTGTTTATTAAACATCACATAAGGGGCTAGAAATGGTTTACGAATGTTTGACACTTACAGCGGGTCCACTGGGTCCTCGATCTCCTTTCTCACAAGTGCATTTTGGGGAAAGAGGACACTGTTGGAACACACACACACACACACACACACACACACACACACACACACACACACACACACACACACACACACACACACACACACACACACACACACACACACACACACACACACACACACACACACACACACACACACACACACACATCTTTAGTCACACTAATGTCACTAATAAGTGTCCTAAATGAATGTGTTGAGACAAACACTTACCACTTCATTAGCTACCTCAGTCTAGAAGGGAACAAAATTGACAAAGGTGAATTTACAAGAAAAATGCACAAGAATTATAAGACATTTTCAAGAATGTAATTAACAAAAATTGTTGCATGTTTTGGTATCAGACATCTAACGTAAACTGAAAAGGTGGTGAATGTCTGCAGGCGGTCTCTGAGATATGCTGTCATCAGTTAATTAACTTTTTTTATTAACCTTAAACATGTAATACTAGTCACTGTAAGCTGTCAAGGCAAGTTCACGAATATTAGAAGCCCAGTTAACCCTCAGAGCTACAGAATAAAGCCGAACTAATCACATTTTTCCGAGATTGTAATATTTGATATTCTGAAGTGTCGCAGAACGGCAGTCATGAAAACATCTAGAAATGGGAATTCAGAATCAAACAACCCAAAAGAGGGACAATTTCTTTCTTATTTTGCATTGAACAATAACACTGACACTCACAAAGTGTACAAATGTCCCAAACAACTTTCAGAAAAACAAATGTCCCACATTTAGTTTCTTTTCGAAACACGTCATGACATCATATATTGGAAGAAAGCCTGAAGTTCCACATGCCAGGATGATTTTTTTATTAGGTGTTTCTTATGCCAGATTTGACTAGACGGTGTGTGTTTTGCATGATTGGTGCACATGTGTATGAATAAAGCAAAAAACAAAAAACAGAGAGAGACACATTTCCGACAACATTCCTTAGCTAAAAGATCTTTTTTAAACTTTAAAGTCAGTGATGATAGACAGATGGCGTAATCTGGGAATCACAGGCAACCATGAGAACAAAGGAAATTTAATTGCAGCTTTCTTCTTGATTGTTAACAGCACACACCGTTGACATAATGACACACTGGAAAGACGCATTTCCTATGTAACTTAAAGTGTGTGTAACGCTTAGTTTGAACGAGCAGCTGATTAACAGATGCAAACACCGAGACAGTAGAGCAGCAGAGCAGACCATTTGAATGCTCCTGGCCTTCGATTAAAGCACCTAACTGTGCTTTTCTTGTCTCTATGACAAGCACCTGCATCAACAGTCATTCCAGAGCATGAATATAGCGTGCAGAAGGTGAGATATTCATTCTGCATGCAGGATCATGCTGCTCGTAGTACCCTAAAGCTCTGACCCGGCACAAAGTCAATGAGAAACAGATGTTCCTTTTGCAAAAACTGCAGCCCGCTAACTGTTATTCTGCTCTAATACCAGTAATACTGCCAGATTCTTCAGATGTACACCTGTAAAGACCATTTACATTCAATACATGAGGAAAATTACTATTGTTCCTGAAGACATCCCTGTAATCCTAATTGACTACATCAGATCTACAGTCGAGAAGCTAAACACATTGGTTATATCCACAAAACTGATACAATTAATATAAAAAGACATTTAAAAAATGAATTCATGATTTAAAACCAGAGTAAACTGTAGTAGTAGACTATTTTGGTCAGTTTACTCTCAGAATTTGGGAATATTTTGGGAATATCACTCATACACCCACACATTGAGCCAGAAAACAGCCATTCCTGCTGAAAAGAATAACAGTTTAAGGTGGTCAAACTGGCCAAGCAGTTGAGCCAGGTCTACATCAGTTTTGTCAAAGTAGTCGATCAGCTCTGACCAGCATGATCAAGATCTACCTGTTCAACATCAGCCCAATAAACTGGTATTCTGGTTGATTAAAACCATCACAATCTACCATCTTAGACCATATAAGACCCTGCAAAACCAAATCATTCATCACTGTAAATGTAGTTTGGCTGGATATTCCAGCAGGGACAGGAACATTTCATTTCAATCTGAGAATATGGATTTGCCTGCCATACAGTAGATGTTTTCTCAGATATTTAACTCTGTTGAAATGACCAAAGAAAACAGCATTCCAGCTTGCGATGATAAAACATTAGGAGTGAGCGATATATTCCGGTAGACACGATTAACCGGTAGAAATTTTGGACTATCGTCTCTATCGCGGTTACGCTCGCGTGACGTTGCCGTTCTGTGCCGTCTGGAAAGCTTATCTAAGCCTTGTGGTTTAAAAACAAGTGGTTTTTAAATCCGTTTAAGTGCAATAAGCAGCGAAAGAGGACTAATTTTGGTGTATGTGTGCTGTCTGAGAGACTGTTTTTCAGCGCACACATCTGAAACGAGCGCACTTAAAGCCGCTGCTCATACTGAACTTAGTACTGAACATAGCGCCTAGAGTTCTTTTTAGCGCCACTGAACAGTCAAATACACACTTATATTATTTTTTTTTTTGTCTTTGTGAGTAGTATCTTCATAAACACAGTCGTTTATGTCTTTAGTGGACATAAATGGTTGAGAAAGAAAGCACATGTGTATCAGAATATTAAATCAGTGCATTCGCTCTTAAAGTGATAGCAGTCTAATAAACCTGCTTCGTTGCAGTTATAGTGCTTACATTTTTCAGGTTGGTCTATTTCATTTGTGTCTTTGTTCTATTGTAGTTTTTTTTTTTGTCTTGTCTTGTCTATTGCTTGTAATTATTGTATTTTTTCACTGAATATGTTTACTTCAGTGAGCTTGAGTTTTTTAGTATTAGTATTTAGTAGCTAGTATTAGTTTTTTATAGTATTGAAACTGGTGATGAGATTTATGAAATTTCAATTAAATTTTTATATCATAAAAACTTTATTTAAAGCAAAAACAACTATATCATGATATATATTGTTATCATGAAATACAATTATTCATATCGTGATATAAGATTTTGGTCATATCGCCCACCCCCATGGTTAATCAGCTCAATCAAGCCCCCACTAGCTTAGCCAAAGCAGCCTACCAGTCCTAACTAGTTATGGTCAACATCTACCAGCGGTGCATTTCCCAAAAGCATTGTTATCTAACTATGGTTGCAAGCTCCATTGATCTCTGTTGGTAACAATGGAACTTGCTTTTGGGAAAAGTATCCAGAAATTTGTCCAGTCTGGAAGGAACATTTATAACCATCAAATGCTGATTCTGGCTGGATTTTCCAGCAGCTATGGTGTGATGTCATGGGCTTGGTTGTCTCTTCTGTGATCTGCTGTTTTCTATTATCTGAAAAGCACAGGGGAACCTTTAGCACGAGACAGCAGCGCTGGCTAACATATTCAGTCGTAAAAGTTTCCTGACCATGTGCAGATGCTTTGTGCTGTGAGACACAGAGGTCAGAAAAGACATTTTGTAGGTTTACACCACTCCACATACACTAAGATCCAGCATTCCAGTCTACTAATAGGAAACAATCCTAAAAACGTCAGCCAAGGTCATTTGGAACTGTCGAAGGATTTTTAATAAAACCCTGAAGAAACAGATGGGAGGAATCTCACTCTTGAGACAGACATGACAACCAGTTTTATTGGAAAGAATATGTTGGTTGACCAACTTCACCAGCATGAAACAACCTGGATCAGCAAAGAAATTATGATGGTCTTTTCAGCAAGGTATTTGGGTGTATGGTGTCCGGTTATGGTTCAGTTGCAAACAAGACGAGAAAAGCAGGATCTAAACGCAGTTGTGGCGAATGGCGATTATTAAACCCCAACTCAAAACAAAACACGAACCGGATACTAAGACTCACAACAACCAGTATAAATGACGAGAACAGACTGAATTCAACAGAATACACAACCAAACCAATCATCGAAATGAACAACAAGTGCAACTGATAATCAAATCAATGAAAAACCAAACTGAGGCCACATTTACACATAGCCGGGTATTTAGAGAAACGAATACCCCCCCCCCCCTGTTTTCAATAATAACATCGTGCACACAACATAGTTTTCAAAAAAGTTGTCCCTTACATCAACCCGCTGTCGAGCGCCATCATAACTATGCCAAACCTATGGGTGCCAGTGTAGGGAGAAGGATAAAGCCATGCAAGCCAATCAGAATCCTCAGAATCGACAACAACGAATAACACGAGCGACTTCCTAGGGTGATCACATGACGTTAAGCATTTTCTGGCGCATAATGTGACGTTTGAGAACCTAAAACCCCGTTTCTCCCAGTTGACACAGCAACACATAACCGGCGTTATCAGAAATCTCCACTTTGGCCGGATCTTTTTTTAATCGTTTTCTGTGATGAAAACGGGTTTTTTGTGTAAATGAGAGGCCAAACCGCAGGGAAATATCTGCGTCTTCCCTTCGTGTAAACGGGGCCTGAAACACAGGAAGGAAACCCACCCAAAACAAACACAGATCAACCGTAACATATGGATGCACCGATTAAACATTTCTGTGCCGATATCAATATCCGATTATTTAGAATTTGGTGGTTCGGCATTTTATACCTTGTTTCAAATTAATTACAATTTACTACACAATTTTGAAATAAAATGTAGAAAACATGTTATGGAGAGAATAAAAGTTAAAGAGAAACTGCTTTCAGTTATAAACAGAAAACATTACTTACTGTTCCACCCTACAAATTGCAATTCTGTTGCCATTGTCTCACAAGAGACATTTTCTTCATACACAGCATGATTTCCAATCAGTTTTTTTTTTTTTGCCCCCCTCTTGATTGATAGGATATAAGCGGCCCTGATAATTGGCTGTTTTTAAACAATTGGGCAACATCCAATATCATTGATAATTGCTTTTATTGCCAAATACATTGATGCATACCTGGATTTTTTTTTTTTTTTAGGTATGCTTTGTATCTCTTTATCAGGTAATAAAAAAATGGCTTAGGAATTGGCACTTTTCTCTAGTACTGCAGGGCAACTTCTCCTTTAGGGTTTTTTAACTTGAGATAAGCGGTGTATGAGTGAACATTTACTCATTATGCCTAATGCCCTGTTCAAGGAATCAACTTTTTTCCCCATGTCCTCAGGTGAGATACAGAGATAAGACAGCCCATTTTCCATAGCTGCTATACTGCAGATGTGTGTATGAAGAAGAGTGAGGCTTCACAGTAGCACACAATCTCCGAAACCCTGTCCCCCCCTTGATCTAAGATCCCTCAAGAGATATAAATCCTTCATTTTGGCCTTCACAAGCATTTGAGCAACATAATGTCTACACTTCAAAGTTGCTCCCCAAGAACCAAAAGCTTATTGTTTTCACAGCTCTTGGCTCAACTGCCTTGTTTGGGCAATCCTGATGGATGTTTTACTGCTCAGATGTTGCTCTTTCATGGCTCACAAGACTTGATGAAAAATGTTTTTCAGACATTTCTACAAACAGACCGCAGGAGAAATAAAAATAGACACAAATGACACAACTGTTGACATTCAGTATACATAACAGAGCTATAAAATAAATGCGGATCGCAGCTCAGATCAGTGGATCTTTTGTATAGCCTATATTTGAGTCAAACTTTTCAAAAGTACTATAAACCTAAGTACCAGAACAAAATCCCCATTTGCTGTCCAATTATTTTGATTGATGTAAACTATGAAAAAAAAAAAAAATACTAGACAATTTTCCTATTGGAAAACAAAAGCACTACTCACAATCTCTTTGACGATCTTGTCCACGACGCTCTTGTCCTGTAGGTTGTGTACGTAGCGGGCGGCTGGAGGACTGGCCAGTAGTCGCAGCTGCTCCACGTTGGCAGCGGATGTGAAACCTACTGTGAAGAATTTAATCCCTTGGTTCTTGGCATCAGCTAAAGCAGAGAAAATATCGGGATTCTTGGGATGCGACACGCCGTCGTACAGCAGAATGGCCACCTTCACGGTGCCAGGGCCGGACTCCTCCAGGTAGATGCGGGTGAGGTTGGTGATGGCGTAGGTGGTGTAGGTACCGTGCCCTATGTAGGGAATGGGCGCAATGCGGTCATGGAAGGTGGGCACGCCTCTCCAATCTTTAAAGCTCTGCTCGGTGATCACATGACTGCTGTACTGAAGGAGAGCAGTTCTGAAGTTCAAGCCCTGTCCGGTTTGGAGGTTGATGTTCTGGATCCGGGTAACGAGATCTGTAACGAAGCGCTTCTCTTGGGCATGGTTGCCTTTGGCACTTTCTGAACTGTCCACCAAAAATGCCAGTTCCAAATTACAGTCCTCATCTAAAAGACGGAGAGAACAAAAAAACCCAACATTAATTCAAAAATATAAATTCAAAAGCATGTTATTTTGACATATAATTTCAGAATGGATGTAAAAAACTTTTTCAAACATCTTTGTCTCTTGCTGAGAGCAAATATCATTGACGTCAAACATGAGCTTGACAGCTGTAAATATGGAGCGTTTTTGAATGTAAAAGAGTTGTGTGAAGATTCTTCAAAAAATCTTGTTTACCACCCAAAACAATAACAGCATACTAGGATTGTTATCGTTAACCAAAAACTAAAATTACTGATAAACATTAATTGAAATAGAAAAACAAAACTTAATCTTATTTTATTTCAGCTAGTGGCCAAGGCAACATTGCATTTTTGTTCAGTTGAAGTACTAAAATAACTAAAGTTAAATAAAATAGAACTAAAACTATATAGAATTTTTTTTAAATAAATAAAAATGACAAACACATCAAAATTACTAAAACTTTAAAATGAAAATTAACACACCAAATATAAACATTAAATCTGAATCAAAATTTAACAATATAATTTCACTGACACTAAAATAACACTGCAGCATACTGGTTTGGGATGCCATATTTAGTTAAAAAACTTTAGCAAACACAATTTTTTGGGGATTAACTATTTTTTTAAGCGAGACTTGGAATTACAAAGTGACAAAAATGCTGAATTGTGACAACATTATAATGTGTTCTGCCACTAAAGGACAGCCAGTGACTCCTATTTGACTTGAATCGTTTGATAACTGTTTATGTATTACATAAATACCATAAATGTCTGCCAAAAACAAATGTAAAGGTAAAATTAAATGTGATCCATCTGAAATTGTCCTAGTCTACAGTAAATCACATTTATGAAGAAGAAGAAACATGTCAGAGATGGAAATTTGCCCCAGGACAGTGAGCAGCATTTAGATCAAATTCAGAAGCCCTGGAGAGGAGAGCGAAGTATTTAAATCAGTTTCATATGTTCAAAAAAATCATACTCAATCAACATACTTCACATATCTCTCTGAAAGTTGAGGACCACAGCCTGCATGACAGATGCATGAATTAAATCGGTCTCGATTATCTCATACCAAAAACATACTTGTGTGAAACGATTAATCGCGATTAATCGCATCCAAAATAAAAGTTTGTGTTTACATAATATATGTGTGTGTACTGTGCACAATTATTTCGTAAATATAAATATACACATATGCATATATTTAAGAAATAGTTGCTTATATATATATATATATATATATTTGTATTATAAATAAATATCAATATTTTATATATAAATACAAAAATTTTCTTAAATATATACATGCATATGTGTGTATTTATTTTAACAAAATAATTATGCACAGTACACACACATATATTATGTAAACACAAACTTTTATTTTGGATGCGATTGATTGCGATTAATCGTTTCACAGCCTTAGGAGTTTTTCATCATAGAAACCTTATTTTGCAAGCCACCTGCTGTTTGCTGTGTTGAAAGGCAAATAATATTTACCGTTGTTTTTTGGGATGACATTTGAAGTGATTGGTTTATTTTTGTTTCTTCCATTTCTCTTGTCTTCTACATCAGCATCATCATAATCATCTTCATCAAGATCCTCCAGCTGAGCCAAAACAAGCTGAACTCCCAACAGCAAAACCAGCCAACTCACACACAGCCGTACCATCACTGCAGTACGAGAGAGAGAGAGAGAGAGAGAGAGACAACATTAAGGATGGAGAACCTTACTTTCAAATGTAACACATGTGTTGCCACATTCAAAGTTTGCAACAGTAGCTGTTTATTTGCTTTTCATTCTAAACACTCTAAATAATATTAACATCATATGTTAATCATATGCCACATTACCTCGAAAAAAAAAATGGAATAGCAAAGAAGTTATTCTCATGATTTTAACCCATTTTACTGAACTCTCCAAACAGAACAGAATCATAAACAGCTAATGTAAGAAAAAATGTGCACTTACTGTGTAAAGCAGCTCTGATTTCAGTACAGTATCGGCTTGAGTACAACCTGAACGATGAAGATCAGAAGCTCATGACAGACTTCATAGCCTCTTCTTTTTATGAGATTCACATGCAATAAAAAGATGCCATATGAAATGACTGAGAATCCTTGGATGTGTGTGAAGAGCGGATGGGTTTGCTGTGTAAGAGAAGAAACATAAAAATGTGCATCAGCTCCATTCATGTAAAGCATCTGCTGCCATCCAGAGGAACACTAATATCCAGAGCTCCTCCCATAAACCCACCCATTTTTACATATAAAGCTATATATTATAATATATAAAATGCATGACTGTGCATAACTGTAAAAAATACTTTTTTTCAAAGCAAGTGGAGTTTAAAATTATTTTCATTTAGGATTATTTTGTAATTATTCATGAACATTAAAACATACGTTAACTACTGATCTATTACTAATTAAATCAGCTATGCATGAGGATAATTTCTTTTAAATGTACAGTCGAATGCACAGCTCTTAATGATTTTGTATGTAATAACTTTAAATAAAAAAATACAATACCGTACAGGTCAACAGTCTTATAAATGCTTAAAGGATTCATGGAAAATCTCCAGCAGGGATTGTTAACGTCCTGACCTGTTGTGATATACAGCTACACGCATGCTGTGTGGAAACACCACTGTACAGCACTGACCATCAAAGCATGTGGTGTTCAAAGCATGCCAGGCAGTAATAAAACAATAAAAACTTTGAATCTGAGGGGAAACATAAATTCTGTTTTATGCCAATGATGACGGCAGGGCGTAAAGTCAACAGAGCTAGAATGAATCAGGATGACACCAGTCTTTAAAGATGTTCTCTAAGAATTGTGTGCCATGCTAGCTGCATAAATGTGTAAACTAACAATACATGTTATAGAATATCTGTACATTCATTTCCTTACCTATTTATCTCAAAAACATATATAGCATACCATTTTATTGTCCTGCTTCAAAAGAGAAGCAACATGCACCGTATGATTACTGTAAATGTCTGAACTTTGGTCCATTTCTAAAGCAAGCTGTTTTAGCTTTTGCAGCCTCCAACAGTACGAGTTGTAATCCAATTATGACTAGTAAAAACTGCAATTATAGATATCTATTTAACCCTCCAGTGCTGTTCGGACAAAAATTTTACGTTTTTTTTTTTTTTTTACTTCACTGGAATGGTACAAAACTTGGTAAAGGTTTTGGTACTTGCTGTGGAAACACACACACACACACACACACACACACACACACACACACACACACACACACACACACACACACACACACACACACACACACACACACACACACACACACACACACACACACACAATCGTGGACATGATTTGAAAAGGTTAAATGGTCCTAAAAAAATAGTCACACTTCTGTTCCTCCTTGTCAAAATTGACGCATTGGAAATGAATGGGAGACGAGTTTCTTCTACTGGAAATGTTTGGTACTGCGGCCAAACAAAATCTTACTGAAAGCTCATTTTCTGATATATCAACCTCAAATTGGGAACACAGCTTGTTTAGATTTATGACTTTGATTTTCTCACCGTTTTAGAGTGCTTTGGAAAATAAATATTTAATTTAAACTGAAAATTGTATTTTTGGGCATTTTTCATAAAAACAACTGTAACATTTTATAATTGTTTTCAAGTTCACTTTTTTTTTTTACTTTTTCACTTCAGTAATAATCTGCCAAGTGTTGTCTTTAAAATGAGACCAAACTTAAGTCTGTGCTG
Organism: Scardinius erythrophthalmus; assembly: GCF_964197995.2. Classification (NCBI taxonomy): domain Eukaryota; kingdom Metazoa; phylum Chordata; class Actinopteri; order Cypriniformes; family Leuciscidae; genus Scardinius; species Scardinius erythrophthalmus. Next base: position 39,760,804 of record NC_138232.1, read on the forward strand.
CAAAGCATTCAAGATTTATGGCAGTTTAAGTTGGAAATTTCATTTTCAGGACTATGCTCAAAAAGTGAATAAATGGATTATAACTACTGCATAAATATAATTAAGTACCATAAAATCCCCTAAAAATACAAAATATATTACATAAAAAATATTATCAAACTAAAATATAGTATAATTATTTAAATGGAATAAAATAATATTAGTCATTTTTGACCAATACGCGAACAGTACCAGAGGGTTAACTTTAGTAATTCAGTATTAGTTTTTTTTTCTACAATTCAATTTTGGCCCAAAAGAAGCCCAAATAAGCCTAACTAAATTTGTACTATTCATACGTCTCCATTGACTCCCAATGTTTTTTTTATTAAATATTTTAATTCAAGTACTTAATTTGAGTATTTTTCCCCTTAATTTGAATGATCACTATAGAAATCAATCTTGACTAGAAAAAATGCAATTATAATTAATGAAAATCATGACTAGTAAATTGCAGATATAACTAGTTGTTATTCTCACCAGTTAAAATGACATTAAAACTGAAAGCTAAATCTCACCCATAATGAAATACATCATACATCATGTTCGCCTGCACTTCATCTGTGTTTCGTTTGATTGCCAGAAAGCTGAACCTCGCAGAGAGCAGTCTCACATCCATCATCATCCTCACTCGGATCTCTGGACATCTTTACGGCCTGTAACACACACTGAAGAAACACATGAATAAAGTCAGTCAGGTTCATCTCATATATCAGCATTTATAGGGGTTTGTTTAAATTATGCAGAATTTATTAAAGCTCTATAAAGGTAACACATGACACATGATTTGAAGTTACGATATGATCATAATTACTATTAATTAACTTTAATATTAATAAAAAAAAATTATCTAGTGTTTAGATTCTAATAATCTTGAATCTATGTTGTATAGAGTAATTTGAAAAGTAATTTTTCCTTTAAAATGGAAAAATGTCAAATACTCTGCCGCTCAGAAAATAAGTTGACTGACGACTCGTTTGATTCAGAAACTTACATTAGCTGTAGCCTGGAGAACAAGTAAATGAGACATCTCAATAAACCAGATGTATACCATTTATAAGACATGTCTAAAAAATCCAGTCCACCATGTGTGTGATCCACAGGTGATCGTTCTCCTGCCTTCAGCAACTTTACTGTTTATATTAGGACCCCAAATCCATCAAACCTATTATAAAACTAGAGGAGTAAGTCATCATGATTATGTGAAAAGTAGACCATAAACCTCATGCTTGTTCAGTTCTGTCGTTTTCATGGGCTTTTAGTTTGTTTTCATTCATCACGTGTTCATTTGTTTGAATTTCCACTCATCAGTTTCCATGGACACAAATCTTAACCACAGCTGTTCGTCATTCAGTTCATCACCATATGTATTTAAGTTACTCACCTTCACTTTGTGTTTGTTGGTCCATGTTCGTGTCTATTTCATGCACACCTTCTGTATTTACATTATTATTAAAGACTTTTCGTATTGAAACAAGTGGAATCCTCTTAGACCACGCCTAAGTGAGTACCAAATTATGTCTGCATAGTTTCAAACTAACTAATGACAAACAAATGGGAGCAACTTCTTGTGTCAGACTGTATTTACATGGATGGCATATGAAAGTCTGAAGATATAGCAGAGGGCAACATAAACAATGTTTAAAAGATGCTTATTTTTTCAGACATCTGACAATTTATGTGATATGACTATAGTCAACTTTTATTACAGAAAATAAATGTAAAACAGTTTTCACACTCTTAGTTTGAGCGTATAATTTAAGGTAACACAGATTGTTTTGGCTTTATAGCGGTTCTTTAATAAAGTTATTTTCCAGCTAAAGTTAGTTTTGATTGATTCGCTTCCGTCGCAACGATCATTTGTTATTAAATTAGGGGCCGCTAAGACGACACCATTCCCTCTACACAGACTTTAAACGCGAACCTGTGAGAAACGCTGATTGCGGTCACATGCGCATTAAGAATTGGTTCTATAGTTATGTGCATTTGAATGTGCATAGGTTTGTATTCCCTACAAACCAAGCCTAAACAAAGTACTGGTCTTTCCTTATAAATTTTGATACAGAGTTTTATTTTATTTTGTCACTTCGGGGTAGGAACGCAAAACGAATTTTCCTGACAACGCCTTATCTGTAGAGTGGTAAAGGGATCCTCCATAGGGAGAGACTAGTTGGCACTTCAGCACTGCGTTGTCATCGGGTCCAGGCACAGGTCCTTCATCAGATCTGGATACGGCCTGGATCCGGCAGGCTGCGGGAAAACCTCGGGATAAACACAGACACTAAAATTAGCGTAGATGCTATTCTTCTTATGATGTAACGAGTACATCAGGATTTATGGGAAGTGTTCCCGGTTCCGGCTGACCTAATCTATGCATCCTAACATTGAATTATAGAAGTCTATAATGTATTATGTGAATGCTAGGTCAAAGAGATGTGTCTTTAGTCTAGCTTTGAACTGACAGAGTGTGTCTGCTTCCCGGACAATGGTAGGAAGACTGTTCCAGAGTTTTGGTGCTAAATAGAAAAAGGATCTACCGCCAGCAGTCGATTTTGATATTCTAGGTATTATCAACTGGCCGGAATTTTGAGATCGCAATAGACGTGAAGGACTATAATGCGTTAAGAGCTCGCTCAAGTACTGCAAAGCTAAACCATTTAGTGCTTTGTAAGTAATCAGCAATATTTTAAAATTGATGCGATGTTTAATAGGGAGCCAATGCAGTGTTGACAGAACAGGGCTAATATGGTCATACTTCCTGGTTCTAGTAAGAACTCGAGCTGCTGTGTTTTGGACCAGCTGTAGTTTGTTTATTAAGCGTGCAGGGCAACCACCCAGTAGAGCATTACAATAATCTAGCCTTGAGGTCATGAACGCATGAACTAATTGTTCCGCATTTGTCAATGAGAGCATATGGCGTAATTTAGATATATTTTTAAGATGGAAAAATGCGGTTCTCTTACGAGAGTCCTCTCGTACTGCGTTTTATCAAAACGCTACGGGAAAAGTCTCTTTTCACGAAACACTGAAGCAAAAAATTATCAGTCCCCTGAAGGCGACTTCGGAGATGCATTTTGCAGCCAGCGAGCGCGTAGTACCCGCTTGCCTGCAACCGAACGCCGTTTCTACGGTTCCCGTGCGTCACTGGCGAAGGGGGAATGGAGTGTTTTCAGCCCCGCTGAAACCGGGCGATATCCACTCTTCTCACATTCTGGCATATTTCAGGCGTCTGAAAATGTTAGTATTGCATGTCGTGCTTACTCGCATGCCTGCAAGCAAACGCCAGTGTGGATAATACTCGCGCTGACTTTGTCTATGTATCTTCACTGTGGTCCAGTGGTAGATTATTAGACTCTCGCGCGGGGGACCCGAGTTCGAATCCCGGGTCTGCCGGCAGAAAATATTTTGCCGCCGAATGCAAATCACTCTGTTTGTTCCCCGAGAGGCAACTGCAGAAGTGTTTGTTTTCGCAGCCCACGAGCACGTGGTACATGCCTGCAAGCAAACGCCAGTGTGGATAATACTCGCGCTGACTTTGTCTATGTATCTTCACTGTGGTCCAGTGGTAGATTATTAGGCTCCCGCGCAGAGGATCCGAGTTCGAATCCCGGGTCTGCCGGCAGAAAATATTTATGCCGCCGAATGCAAATCACTCTGTTTGTTCCCCGAGAGGCAACTGCAGAAGTGTTTGTTTTCGCAGCCCACGAGCACGTGGTACATGCCTGCAAGCAAACGCCAGTGTGGATAATACTCGCGCTGACTTTATCTATGTATCTTCACTGTGGTCCAGTGGTAGATTATTAGACTCTCGCGCGGGGGACCCGAGTTCGAATCCCGGGTCTGCCGGCAGAAAATATTTTGCCGCCGAATGCAAATCACTCTGTTTGTTCCCCGAGAGGCAACTGCAGAAGTGTTTGTTTTCGCAGCCCACGAGCACGTGGTACATGCCTGCAAGCAAACGCCAGTGTGGATAATACTCGCGCTGACTTTGTCTATGTATCTTCACTGTGGTCCAGTGGTAGATTATTAGGCTCCCGCGCAGAGGATCCGAGTTCGAATCCCGGGTCTGCCGGCAGAAAATATTTATGCCGCCGAATGCAAATCACTCTGTTTGTTCCCCGAGAGGCAACTGCAGAAGTGTTTGTTTTACAGCCCACGAGCGAAGTCCCGGCCATGGCCGATGATGCTATATGTGTACAGAAGATGCCCACTGCTTGTGCCCATCCCTACACATTAGCACAGCCCTTCACACAGGGCCCGCGCTCATATATTCGACTCGGGTCGATCACGCACACAACATAGTGAACGTGCCCACTGCCTAGTGCCCACAAATACTATGTTCTGCATGCCTTGTGGTTTCTGTAAAGACGAAACCTGTGCATTCACACTGCTCAGGCAGACAGTGCACTCATTGCAGTAATTGTGCCCGCTCTCCCGCGCCCACACTTACTAACGGTCATTATATGTCCTACGGGACTCGCCCAGCCCTCCCTTGCTCGGTTAAACACCGCAGCGGGGTCGAGCGCAGGCATTCTGCCCGGCCACGGCCGATGGTGCTATAAATGTAGTCTCGATGCCCACTCCTCAGTGCCCATCACTACACATAAGCACAGCCCTACACTTAGGGCTCGCGCACATAAAATCGACTCAGGTCGATTGTGCTTCCAACATAGTGAGAGTGCCCGCTTCCCAGTGCCCACGAACACTATGTCTAACAGATCACAGGCTCTCTGTAAAAACGAGACCTGTGAGCGCGCGCTCTGCTCAGGCAGACACCGCGCCCAAAGCAGTAAATGTGCCCGCTCCCAGCCCACATCTACTCGCTCACATGAGTCCTATGAGACTTTCTCAGTCCTCCCTCACTCAGCTAAGCACTGTAGTAAGGTCGAGGACGAGCGTTCCGCCCGCTGTATTAAGCGCGCGCCCCGCCTCAAATGCCACAGGCATAACGCCTATGTTTTTATCCCCCGAAGCGCCTCTGTCGCACGGCGAACAGAGCGCGCTCCGTATCCAGCCCTTAGCCAGCCATGCAGAAGCATGGGCAGCGCTTCCAGGGGTTTTGGACTGGGTGCTAGGCATTATAAAGAGAGGCTTCTCGCTACAGTTTTGTCGACGCCCTCCCCGCTTCACAGCGCGCGTCGGAACTACGGTTTCGTTGGAAGTAGCTCACCTACTTCGAGCCGAAATATCAAAACTGATAAGCAAAAGGGCGATAGAGCGCGTTCCCCCAGCTCTAAGCGAAGGGGGACTATACAGCAGATACTTTCTAGTCCCCAAAAAGGACGGCGGTATCAGACCCATACTGGATCTAAGACGGCTGAACAGAGTATTATTGAAACGCAGTTTCAAAATGCTCACAACCAGCAAAATTCTCGCGCATGTTCGCCGAGAAGACTGGTTCATGTCGATAGATCTGAAGGACGCGTATTTTCAAATACAGATAGCGTCACACCACAGGCGATACTTGAGATTCGCCTTCGGGGGTCAGACATACCAGTATACAGTCCTGCCATTCGGCTTGTCCCTAGCACCTCGTACATTTACGAAATGCAGGGACACAGCGCTCGCTCCTCTCAGACTCAGAGGCATGCGAGTGCTGAACTATTTGGACGACTGGTTGATCCTAGCTCAATCACGATCACAGCTCGTGGAGCACAGAACCATTTTACTCGATCACCTCGAGAATCTTGGTATCACAGTCAACTGGACAAAGAGTTCATTGAACCCCAGTCAAACGATTTTGTTTCTGGGCGTCGTTCTGGACTCACAGTCTATGACAGCGCGGCTGTCACCACAGCGCGTGTTGATCATTCAGCGCGCGGCGAGGTCTTTCCGCCGCGGCGCTGTCACCCCGCTCAGGAAGTTTCAAAAGATGCTGGGTCTCATGGCTTCAGCATCGTCAGTTCTCCGGCTGGGCCTGCTCCGCATGCGCCCGCTGCAGTTCTGGTTGAAAACGCGGGTACCGCGCAGAGCGTGGGCGACCGGTCGATTACGCCTCAAGGTCGATCAGAGCTGTGTTTCAGCCCTGGCGCCTTGGACGGCGGACGACTGGTACCAATCAGGAGTAAGCCTGGGGACTTCCTCGAGAGTGAGGATGGTGTCGACAGACGCATCCACCTCGGGATGGGGAGCTCTGCTCGAGGGCAGACCGTTCTTCGGCCTGTGGTCGGAACGAGAAAAGCTCCAACACATAAACTGCCTAGAAATGCTGGCAGTGCACAACGCGATGACGCGTTTTTGTCCCCACATCAAGGACGAACACGTCATAGTCCGTTCGGACAACATGGCTGTGGTGTCCTACATAAATCGCCAGGGCGGTCTGAAGTCCATATCCCTGTACAGGCTGGCGAAACGCCTCCTATTATGGGCTCAGCACAACTTACGCTCGCTGAGAGCAGTGCATGTACCTGGGCTTCAGAATGTGGGCCCAGACAGACTGTCCAGGAACAATGTTCCCCCGGGCGAATGGTCTCTACACCCACAAACAGTCCGGCTGTTGTGGGAGAGATTAGGCAGAGCGGAGGTGGACCTTTTCGCGTCCCGCGAAAACGCGCACTGCCCCGCGTTCTTTTCAAAGACCGACAGCGCGCTGTCCCGGAGGTGGCCGCGCTGCCCGTTATACGCTTTTCCCCCCGTCTCCCTCCTGCCACAGGTGCTGGAACGGGTCAGGGAAACGAAATGCCCAGTCCTGCTTGTAGCTCCGTTCTGGGAGAACCAGATATGGTTCCCAGTTCTGATGCAGTTGACAGATATCGATCCATGGCCACTGCCGTTGAGGAGAGATCTCCTCTCGCAGGCCGGGGGCTCGATTTGGCACCCACACCCGGAACTGTGGTCCCTTCATGTGTGGGTGCTCAACGGATACCCGTTGGTCTCACAGAGGGAGTCGTGAATACCATCACTCAGGCTAGAGCGCCGTCGACACGGCGGCTTTATGCTTCGAAGTGGTCGGTTTTCTCCGGCTGGTGTACAGCCAGCTCGGAGCATTTCACCCCTCGAATGTGAGGTAACGGAGGTTTTCTCCTTCCTACAAGAGCTGTTGGATAAGGGCAGATCCCCTTCCACGCTCAAAGTGTATGTGGCGGCTATTTCAGCGTTCTTTGGTTCAACGCTGGGTCAGTCGCTGGGAAGGAATGATTTAGTCATCCGCTTCCTCAGGGGAGCTAGGAGACTGAATCCGCCCAGACCTCCTTCAGTTCCTTTGTGGGACCTTTCTACGGTCCTGGCGGCCATGAAAGGTGCCCCTTTCGAGCCTATCCAGTCTATTAGCCTCAAACACTTGTCTTTCAAAACAGTGTTTTTGATGGCTCTCGCTTCAGTGAAGCGCATAGGCGACCTGCACGCGCTCTCTGTGAGCCCGGCGTGCTTGGAGTTTGGTCCTAATGACTCTAAAGTCATACTCAAACCTAAGCACGGCTATGTGCCGAAATCCCTCAACACGCCTTTTCGGGCTCAGGTCATTTCCCTGGCTGCCCTGCCGGCATCGAGTGAGGAAGGGGACTCGAGTTTTCTTTGCCCTGTTAGGGCTTTAAGAGCTTATATGTCCCGCTCTGCTGTCTTCAGACAGACAGAGCAGCTCTTTGTCTCGTTCAGTGGACGTTCCAAAGGAATGGCTGTTTCGAAACAAAGTCTATCCAGATGGATAGTTGACGCCATAGCGCTGGCGTATACTGCCAAGGGCATTCCATGCCCGTTGGGAGTCAGAGCGCACTCTACGAGAAGCGTTGCTTCTTCGTGGGCTTGGTCCAGCGGGATTTCCCTACAGGATATATGTACGGCGGCAGGCTGGGCCTCGCCGTCTACATTTATCAGGTTTTATAACCTAGAGGTTCCCGCCTTGCAGGCTAAGCTTTTGTCGGTGTAATCCGTTCAGCCGTCTAGTCAGACCGCTGAAACTCATGCGCTATGCGCTACCGACTATCTTGGGCAGAACTGTGTAAGACCCACATTTTCCACATTAGTTCAGGTTCCCTACCCTGTCTATGTGATGTTATACTTGCGTCTGTGGACATGTCTATTCTACGACGCTACAGTTTAGGGAATTAAGGCTCCCACCCTTATTCCCTGACTCTGTGTGAGTCAATCTGGTGATTATGCACTGTATGCCTGAAATAGCTTCCGGTGATCAGTGTTTTTTATCCCAGCACGCACGGCGTTTTGCAAGGGGTTCCCGTAGCGTTTTGATAAAACGCAGTACGAGAGGACTCTCGTAAGAGAACGTACTCGGTTACTAACGTAACCTCGGTTCTCTCTAGAAGAGGGAACGAGTACTGCGTTCTCTGCCGTGCGTACGGTTCACTCTGGTTCGCTTCGGCGATCAAAATCAAGTGAGTCAGCCTTCTCGAGCTCCTTTTATAGAGGTAAGCCACGCCCGTTTCGGCGGGAAGTGGCGAGGAGGGCGCGAAGCGCCCTCATTGGCCTGATGCCATCTCAGGCCTCGCTCGATAGGCTTAAGCAGTTGCCGCAGAGCAGCCAATGAGCGAGCAAGCCGTCTCGCCATAGCTGTCTGCTGCTGCCGCAACGCGTTTTACATATATGAAAATTAAAGGATAATTTTTTGCTTCAGTGTTTCGTGAAAAGAGACTTTTCCCGTAGCGTTTTGATAAAACGCAGTACTCGTTCCCTCTTCTAGAGAGAACCGAGGTTACGTTAGTAACCGAGTACGTTTTACAGATACTAGACACGTGACTTTCAAATGAAAGATTGGTATCAAAGAGCACACCCAGGTTCCTAACCGACGACGAAGACTTAACAGAGCAGCCATCTTTGGAAACTTGGAAACTTCGGTGCTTGAAGCTTTCTTTTTCGTTAGTTTAGCCACCGTTTCAAATAAATACCTATAGGATTATGTTTATTTTCTTCTAATAGGGTTGAAAAATAAGCAAATCTATCAGCTTTTAAAGCCTCTCTGTAAGTAATCGAGCTCTCCTTCCATGAAATGCGAAATACCTCTAGTTTTGTTTTCTTTCAGTTGCGTTCCATTTTTCTTCATGTCCAAAAATGGTCAAGATGCATGCGCTTTTCTTGGAAATCAAGTAAACCACCTTTAGTTTCACTCTGGCTTAGTGATATGATGCTGTTTTTGAAATTGGAGAAAATTAAATATTCTCTTAGAGGATCCACCAAACGTTTTTATTCAATATGGACTCCAATGATCTCATATTTTGAAAAGTAACTCTTCCCCCAAACTAAAATTAATAGTGAAATGAAAAGGCCTGTGCACCATATAACAGATAACGCAATCAGACACAATGGGCTAATAATGATGTCAATTATTACCTCACTCTTTGTATTATTAGAACTTTGAGATTTTCTTTTTCCATTGTGGAATTTGTTTTCATTTGTTTATTAATTGTTGGTTTATTTATTTATTTTACTTTTTGTGTTGGGGGGTGGGTTGTGGGAAAGTGAAAAAAAAAAATTGTAAAACCAAAAGGAGCATTGTTAACTCTTTTGTATGTAAAACTTCACTTTGTTCTTCCTTCAATACAAATATTAATGAAAAAAAAATATAATATATATATATATATATATATATATATATATATGTAGATAAATATTGATTTTTATATACTAAAAATGTTTAGCCTTCTATAAATGAAAACGATCCAATGTTCTTTCTTGTTTATTTAGTAAAAAAAAAAAAAATAGCATGGAAAACATTCCTTGGCTATTATTAGATTTTATTTTGCTTCATAAACATTGTGAACCTACATTGTGAAATTATGAAACGGTGATTCCTCTGGGAAAAATATACTCTTTCAGGCGATTTCAGAGCAAAAACATTAATATTGAGGTAAATTGAATATCATATAAGAAGGCTGAATGATCCTGTATGATTGTATGCTTATGTGCCAGCAGAGGGTAGCAGAACCACGTGTTACATTTACTTTTTACACACACTCTCTCACACACACAAATATATAATTCTCTACAATTACAAAAAAAGATGTTCAAAACAAAGTTTTACAATAATAATACCTCAAGGATCTTGAGATATTTGAGCTATTGCAAAATCTCAAGGCTATGACACTGTTAGCCCGGATTTTATATCTAATAAAGAATTTAATTACAATTTAATTAAAATATTTATTTTTGATTGCATTACTTATACAATATAAGTAGATTCTACTATTTTGAGGACATAATTTGAATGTGTGAATAAATTTAAGTTAGATGTACTCAAATTATGAAGTTTTTCTCCTGACCACGCCTTCCACACAGTGGTTTGATGCTGTGACGAGTCAGGTAACGCCATTTTGTCGTGGTGTGTGTGAATTCACGGAGCTGTTGATGAGAAGTTGGACCATTTGTTTTAGCAAGGACATTTTTCCCAACATTTACCTTTTTATTGTTTGTTTGTTTTCCTCGAGAGTCCGTTTGTGAGCAGTGAAAATCAGTGTATGTCACTCGAGGAGCTGTTGTTGAGACTGAAAGTGTAACTGTTTGAACCTCCGGCCGGAGGAAATTTTAAGTTAAATAAACTTGAACTGTTAAGTTACCATTACTTTTTTTTTTTAGGGCAACCAGTTTACTCAAATTTAAAATTGAATAACAGTGTGATGCATTTGTTTCCAAAATCCCAAATTCCCAGCATCATCTACCTGACCTATTTGCATTTAGACACATCTTTCCAAACCAACGCCTGAACACTGTGAAACAAGAAAAAAATGGAAAAAGTTGGAAGTTTGAGGGAAAATATATTACCATCTTTATGATTGGAAATCACTTTCTATCACAATGTTTTTAATGAGCACACAAATGAATCCATACAGAGAACTAGAGTATCTGACACGCCTACTGAAATAACAAATGACGTCTTTTTCTTCTCCTGACAATGTTAATCTCATTCCTGAAAAGGGCTATATTAAAGACTAGGGGAGGAACTGCCGGTTTTTGATGAATTTATTAAAAGACCAACAACAAAACAGACATCATTCATATTCTATCAGCCGATTGGTGAATTCATTTCCCCCTCCCTCTCCTTATTTTAAGTAGCGAATTAATAATATTGTAGACACAAGATGACAACAGGCACTGATCAAGATGTTTTGTGGATGTATTCATACCGCCAGAAATGCTCATTTCTCACTGTCTGTTGCCTCGTCTCGATCTCCTCGAGGGTCTCGGGGGTGATGTAAGAGGGGCCACAGGCTCTCTAGCTGATGTATTAGTTGGCATATGCAAGCTATGAATTATCAAGGAAAAAGAGTCAATTATCCAGTCCTGAAAGAGAACCGAGCCGCTGTGGCCTTAGGGCCTTCTGCATTTATACAATCATTTCATGGAGAACAATGCTGAGGAGCCAAGGGACTCCAGACAGGTGGAGGCGAGAGAGTGTCCGGACATATATACAAACACACACACACATACACATACATGTTGTGTTTTCATGTTTTATGGGGACTTTCCATAGACATAATGATTTTTATACTGTACAAACTGTATATGCTGTCCCCTTACACTAACCCGACCCCTAAACTTACCCATCACACAAAACTTTCTGCATTTTTACATTTTGAAAAAATGTAATTTATAAGATTTATAAGCTGTATTTCTCATGGGGACCAAAAAATGTCCAAACCAGGACAAGGATTTCGTATATTGCCATCTTTGTGGGGGCATTTCACACACACACACACACACACACACACACACACACACACACACACACACACACACACACACACACACACACACACACACACATACACACACACACGCACGCACACACACACACACCTCATCTTCACCACCCAGAAGGCAGAAAGCATATTTTGAACTCCACGATAATAATCCATATTTATAAACAGTGATTCCTCATAGAGATTTAACGAAAGCTTCGCGCCCCACTTCTTTCTTCTCTTTTTCCAATTAAAAATCGAAATGGTTTCTGATTAACAGTGGCCCGTCTTGTGTTGAGGATGATGGCAGCATATGGGACCATTACGGTCTCATAACCGAGACACGTTTCATTCCTTTTTGGTTCGATTTTTCCAGTCAAACTGCTTGACTTTGAGCTAATGTAGATGCATAATGTGTTTTGTAAATAGAAATAAAATACATTTCCCTCGTGATTAGCCTGTGAGAGGACAAAAATTGAGAGAGGTTTAAGGTGACTGTAATTTCACAATATTATTGTTTTTATTGCAGCCTTTGTGAGCATAAGTGACCTCTTTCAAAAACATAAAATCTTCCATTTTTTAAAAAAGTATCTTGCTATATCAAAATTATTTGCTTTGCAAAATTCTTCCCCTTATATATCTATATCACTATATCACTATATCTCTCCCCCAGGGGTCATTTCCCACATGCTGAGGAGCGTTTACCCAAAGTGTGAACTACAAGACCCCTGTGGCGGCTTATTTACAAGAGTTTTAAATTAAACAACCTTCTTTTGACAAATTGTGTTGCTCCATCAATATTCAGTATGCATAAAAGCATTTTGATCATAATTAACAAACAAAAAAGCATATGTTCTGTGTGTGAGTAGGAACTTTATCCCTGCAGCTTACAAAAATTGAACAGCAAAAAGAGCGTGCAATAGACCACACACACACACACAGTGGTTAAACAGTTAGCGGTGCGAATCATTACAAAAGTGCATTATTATTGAAAGTGCTTTATTACTGCTGTGTTGTCATGCGGATTTACATCCTTTGTCGGAAGGTAAAAATGCTTGTCTCACAAGTCTCTGTTTTATTTCTCGGTTTCATTCAGTGCATGCTTTCTTACTTATCCAAACAGCCGGTTGGTTTTGATTCTTCTAATCTGTCTCTGCCTCTCTCGGTACAGTAAGCATTTGAGAAAGCACTTATTGAGAGGGAAGGAGAAAGGCTTGAACCTCTCCTGAAGAGGTGAGCTCCATCTCCACTCGGGGCTTAAGTGACAGGTAAATTGCAAGTTAAGTGGGGAACACAGCCTTTTAACAAGAGGCTTCGAGCCGCTGCAAATCCTCCTTAGTCTCTAATCTGAATACAAAAGCTTGAGGCGGGGTGGATTAAATTTGACCCCTGAATGAGGTGTTTGTTCCAGCCGAGGAGCCACTTTAGCCGAGAGGAGCGAGCCAGGTTTACGTTTCCTTTTGTGCGACGCGGCCGCGTTTAAAAACAACAGGGCCACAATGAATTCTCTTCAGAGGCTCATTTTCCTCGGGACAAAGGAAAGAGTAGAGCCACCGGCTTCCCCCGCAGGCTCGCCTATTTAAACGACTCTAAAAGACTGTTTATTTAATTGGGGATGAAATGCCATAACGGGCTCTGCTATCGGTGGCGCAGGAAAACAAATCCAGCTTTCTTTGGCGACAGGCTGAAAGAGGAGAAGGGCTTCGGCGAGAGCAAGAAGGGGAAAAGCGCTTTTGGGTTGTCAACTTTTTAGAGGCTTAGAGTCAAACCTATCCGGGCTCAGGGAAGAGAAGTCGGGTGTTAGGGAGGCAAAATGACTCGTGATAGAAGGTGTTTGCGGCTCAAGTCGAGGGGAATCGTCTTCGCTCGCAGGATGAGGGTTGGACTAATTGATTCTCTGAAGTTTCCTGTCGTAGATTATGATTACAGGTACGACTGGATCCTTGAAAACACGCGTGCTCACAAACACACACACCGTCAGGAAAGCGGTCTTACGGAATCAAAGGGAAGATGAGAGCTGCCAAACATAGCGTGAAAATACTGGGATAAGAGGATGTGAGAGTGTGTGTGTGTGCGAATGAGAGGTGCTGTACTTGTCAAGCAGGTGCATTCAGGGGTCATATCAAACCTTTTTTAATATTATTTAGCTTTTTCTTAAGGTCCACTAACACCATTAGGAAAAAAATTGTTTCAAAGTAGTTTTTCATTACCAATTTTCAGCCTTCTCTCTGACCCTTAAACGTGCCCTATATTTTGCTGCTATATAAAGCATATATATATATATATATATATATATATGTGAAGAGTTCAGATGCAAAAGCCTCTAAGTGCCATCTGAAATTTTCTTCTAGAATGATAATTTTTATCAAGCTTGTTTAAGTTCAATAATTTCACTTAAATGGCAGTAAAGATTACCTATTAATTGTCATTTAAGTGAAATTACTGAACTTAAATATACAAGCTTTATAAAAATTTCAGATGGCACTTAGAGGCTTTTGCATCTGAACTCTTCATATATACATATATATATAGTCTGCATTCATGAGATCAAAAATACAAAAATAAAGCAGTAATATTGTGAAATATTATTACAATTTAAAGTAACCGTTTTACATGTTAATATATTTTAAAATGTAATTTATTCCTGCGGATTTTCAGAATCATTAGTCCAGTCTTCAGTATCACATGATCCTTCAGAAAACATTCTAATATGATGATTTGCTGCTCAATAATCATTTATTATTATCTCAGGATTCTTTGATTGATTAGAAATTGAAATAGAAAACTTTTGTAACATTATAAATGTCTTAACAGTCACTTTTGAATCCATCCATCCATCCATACATACATACATAACTTAAGTTTCAGTAAAAGGGGTCCTGTCTGTAAATTTTCATACTACTTTGTGCAAAAACAAAGTAAAATGTGAGGGCAGAAGCAGAGGTGAAACAGGCCAGGCTTTACACGACCAACCAGCGTTAAGGCGTATATCCCGCTGTAAGCTGTCATATAAGAGAGTAAAAGGGCTTGCTTATTGACCAAGACTTGTGCAGGCCCTGCGAGAGCCGTAACTCAAGCTCCCAGCATTCCCCTGCAGCCTCTGATCCTGTACAGTAATAATTGTACTCATGTCACGCTGGTAATTATCATTGATCTACAGAGAGCGGGTCAGACGCACTTGGAAGTGATTCATGCCTGACATGGGACGGTCTCCCTCTTTCTCAGCCGGAAAAAAACAGAGATGTAGCACTGTTAGGGGACGTCTCTCCACCTGCACGTCCAGCATGAGACCGCATAATAAAGCATAGCTCCCGTTTCTCAAGCTGAGGGGTTTATTTCGGCCCCAGACACTGACATTCACTCCTCGAGGCCACACGCTATCATTATCAAAATCATTACAGGAAACTATAAGACCATAAAATCCCAACTTTTCTAATCACAGACATCACTGAGATGAAAAGTGTTCATTTTGAGCTTGTGGTTATAGTGCTCTGAAGAATAAAGCACAAAAGCACTTGCTAGCCATAACTTCACATCGCAAGATTTATGAACAAAGTTGGTGAAACACATTAAGAGTAGCGTTTCAGTCAATGTAAAATAATATTCATGTTATTCTAAGCAAAATATTTAATTTGGTTGATGCAGAAATATAGCAGGACTGGGTATATTTTCTGATTAATCACAATTTTCATTTGAACAAGTTTTAAAGTATCTCATCCTAAAGATGTCCCAAATCTGGCACCAGTCGCTCAGCACACAGTTTGGACATGAAATAAAGTGAAGTCAGAGCTTGTTAAATGCATGTTATACCTTGATCAAACAATTATGTGTACACTGAAACGTTGCTGCTGAAACACTGAACTGAGAGCTTGTGAATTGGCATTGAATGGATTTGGAAAACTATTAGTGAAAAGCTCATTTGACTTCTAGCACATCTTTTAAAAATGATAACTGCAGTTATTCTAATGTAAAATCATAACAAGTGAGTGTGGGATTGCAGTCAAGCCAACCTGAGAAAACATAAGATTTCATACGATGAGATTCAGAAATATAAAACTTCAAAGATGACGGTGACTGGCAATCAATGTTCAGGGTTAAATGTATAATGTAATACATAAAAATAACTAGTGTTTTGCTTTTCGTCGGCTGTTTATAAAGCCAACGTGAGTGTGACCATTCTTCTTCCATAACAGGCAAATTTTGCATAAAAGATGTATAATCTGCACATTTTATTTTATATGAAAAATTATTGATTTTAAGGGAAAACGGTACATTTTCACTCCATTAAGTGTCCTGAGTTATGAAAGGGCAATCACTGAGCAATACAATTTTCCTCTGGAATGAATTGAATATGAAAACAGCGCACCATCTTAATTTCCCTATTTAATGAATCAGATGAATGTGTCTTTGCATTTCAGGCCTCCTTCTGTTGACGCGAGAGAAAAAACAATTGTGTATCTCTGTTTCTGTGTGTGTTTGTGTGTGTGTGTGTGTGTTTGGGAAGGGAGGAGGTGCAAGTTTGAAGGAGGTGAGATTGAGTGAGCGGGCCAGACAATCAGTTTTCTTTTTTGCGGCCATTGGAGCGAGGGGTGTGCATGTCACCATCAGACAGAACCCCATTTCCAGCGATTAAGCCCTCTAAAAATATTCCATTTGTCAGTGTCACGGCCCCGACACACTGCAGCCACTCATCCATGTCTGTTGACTATGTCGCCCTGCAATTTACATCAGCCACTGACAATATTATCTCACTGATAATGTCCTACGGCCTCCTGGCTCCATCAGATGTGTGTTCCAGCGCTCACGGCCCGTTTGCATGCATGCTCTGCTCACAAAGTCTGCTTGTAAGGTTGACTGGTGGTTTGTTGTCAAAATTGGTATAAAAAATAACAAAAATCACTGCCTTTTATTTGATATGATTGTTGTTATCAATAGCCACGTTTCCATTACCTTCAAATTGTGCAAATTGAAATTGCGAATTGAAAATACGCTTAATGGAAACATCGCAAAATTTATCGCAAAAAAGTTTTTACGCTCGCATGAGGTGGTTTTTCAGGCAATTTGAAAAAGAAATATTTCGCAAAACTGCAATGGAAACAGTTTTTGCGCATTTACAGGTCACCTGACGTAGACGACACGGTGTGTTTGGACAGAATACGAGACGGAGTTCTTTATTAAATTCATAAAAGACAGAAGAATTACAGGAATACTGGATTCTAAACCTCAAAGAAATTCCACAATCAAGAAATGAGGGAGAAACACCCAGAAACACCTCATATGTGCCGCTCTCAAGTATAATAAGGGTCGTTCCTTATCATTAATGCTTGGAAAACACACACTCGTCTCCTTCGATTAATAATAATGGCTAGTGCATTGGATGAGATATAGTACATAAACCTACCAACGTCCGTTGCCATGGTTTTTGGAATGACTTATCGCAAGAGGAAAAAATGAAAAAATGTTTTAGTCGCATAACATCAGTTAATGGAAACGGCGTCATTTCGCAATAGTTTTTTTGTCGACATTTAGAAAAAAATCGCAAAAGTTAAGCGCAAATCTGTTATGGAAACGAACCTAATGTGTTCAACTGATTTCCCTATAGGAATTAGAAGTGTTTACATGAAAATGTCTATTTGCACTTGCAATTACTCTCCTCTCTAGTAACTGAATATCCAGGCTATGGCAGGTAACACTTACATGATGCATATATGCATATGACCAAATTCATGTTAATATATTGAAATATTATTGTGCATAATAAATGGCCATGTTCATCTGATGATTAAAGCTTTATTCTGAAAAAGATGTCTCGTTATTGGAATTTTTACTGTATATAAGGCAATCAGCATATTCTGAATAAACAAGGTCATTTCCATTCTCTTTTGAAAATACTAGAAAAGCGAACAAGTTGTTTCGTAAAAAAAGTTGTTTGAACTTAAAAAAGTAAGTTTAGTCAACTCAAATATTCAAGTTGTCACTTAGTACAACTTCACTTTTTTTTTACAGTGATATAAAATGTAAAAAAGGAATTGTTGAGAAAACTCCTAATGCTTTCTGATTTTCTGATTCTCTACTTAACTATTTTAGTAAAACCATGCAGGGTTTTTCCAGGGTTGGACCTACATGCACAAGCTTGCAAGAGACTGAAATTCACTAGAGGACAGGTGAAATATATTTCCATCTTTATCTTCTGAAAATGTTCAGGAAAAAAAAAAGTGTTTCTGTATTAATAGGAGTCCATTACGATCTCCTGATGGAAAACCCTCGCTGTCCTGCTCTTGTGTTTTCTCTCTCCTGACAGGTAGCGGCGTTCGCCCTGACTTGATGACTAGACTCAATCACCTGTGACAGAGTTGATTTGATGTCACTTGCCAGGTCTCTCCATTTGTTTGAGCACTTAAGAGGTAATTGTGTGACATCCTAGAACCGACGACTTGCTCCAGGAGAGCACGGTGGAGCTGATGAACCACACACGGGGTGGAAGAGTGAAGCTGTTATTAATGACATCTATTTTCTCCAATATCCACTGGGAGAGGCAGAGAAAGACAGCTATACTAGAAGAATTGTCATAGTTCATAACAACTATCAAGCATACATATTAAGGTCATATTAAAGATCATGTTATTTACTAAACTTCATGTGGTTCCAATCCAAACCCACATGTTGTTAGTTTTTCTGTGGAGCACAAAAAGATGATTTTTGAAGAATCAAGGGGAGTAATTAAAAGGACAAAATCTGTAAGAATGTTTATGTATTAATCGCTTTTTTATTGCCAATCACCTTTCCCGACGTCCTAAGTTGTCTATGAAAGCCTGCACTGATTTTTATGTGAAAGTTTTTGCCGGGAAAATCAAAAGGATGACTTTTACGCGCGCTCCCGAGTGCCTCTCTTTCAAAGACACATGAAATAAACGCAGACATTGTTCATTGTACTGTAGGCTGTGTGATGCAAACTTGCAAATAAGAGAGATTAATAAACTCACATAGCCATATCTATACTTTATAATCAAACTAACATAAAAGTTTAATCTTAATTAGGCCTACCTCATCTGTCGACATGATGAATTGCAGAGCTGCTGCAAGCGTATCCTTTCAAGCGTATGCTTTCTTAACTGCTGTTTTTTACCGCTGTCATTTTTGTTGTGTTTATTTTGATATTGAGAGGAAAGAGCGCAGCACATATTACATATTCATGTAAACGCTCTCAGCGTGGCAGTGTGGACGGAGTCGGGATGTAGGCTACGTTAACAGTATATCGCTGCAAAGGCCTATTTCAAACTTCTTTTTACATCTAAACAAAGACCGGGAAAAAACTTCACTGTGACAACCAGAGCCGGTTCTAGACATTAGGAGGCCTTAGGCAAAATTCATGTTGGAGGCCCCCCACCCCCAATAAAAAAAAAAAAAATCACTTGAAACAAATATGATTCCTAACCTTTTTATTTATACAACATTTAATTTTAAAAGCAGTATATTTTTACTTACACAGTACATAAGTTTGGACACATTGCTATTTTTAATGTTTTTGAAAGAAGTCTATTATGCTCATCAAGCCTGGATTTATTTGATTAAAAATACAGAAAAATAATATACTGAAATATTATTAAAATTTAAAATAATGGTTTTCTATTTTACTATACTTTATATTTCTGTGATGCAAAGCTGAATTTAGTGTCAAGTGATCATTCTGATTTATTATCAAATGTTAGAAAGGGTGCTTAATATTTATTTTATAATCTGTGATACTTTTTTTCAGGATTTTTGATTATTAAAAAGTTGTTTTAAAAAAGTCTTCACTATCATTTTTTATATATTTAACACATCCTTGCTGAATATTCCTGTTTTTTTTTTTCTGTATTTTTGATCAAATAAATGCAGGCTTGTAGAGCATAATAATAAACTTCTTTCAAAAAAACATTAAAAATAGTAATGGGTCCAGACTTTTACCGGTACTGTATGTACATATTAATCAAACTTTATCTAAGGTAATCTCTTTTTTGTTTAATGAAGATGTTATTGTTGTTGTTGTTATTTTGCTGTTTTATTCAATTTATTCACAGCTCCAGAATCCTAAGTAAATGAGCATAAGTGCTTTTATATTGAATTGCTACTTTAAATATGCTATACACAAATCAAGTGGAAGAGAAAGACACGATCGCTACTGAGCAGAAAAAAATGTATAAAGTGATATTATTGGCGTAATGTCAGGGAATAATCTAATCATCAGCAGAATTTAGAAGATAGACCCATGATGAGATCCTTTATTTGAAACATTTAAAAATGTTGTAGTGTGTTGGCTTTTTAACTTAGAATACAGACGTCTTGTCTTTTAATTTTGTAGCTTTTTTACTAGTCAGCCCCCGACGCGATGTTATTCATTGTACGCGCAAATTCAAAGCGTCGCGTCTGGGCACGTTAATGACGCTCGCGCTCTTTTAAACTCGTAATAAAGCGGTGAATGATTTTTCCAGAAATGACGCTGATCTACAGTACAAGTTTATATTTAGAATACATTGCAATCACTCCAAAATAGATGACGACAACTCACACACCTGCATTTTGAGCTGTGCTTCTTTGTGTGCTTATTAGGCTTTTGCCTCGCAGCACCTGATGGATGCGTTCGTTACACATACTTTCAGAAGCCGGCACCCGCTTTGTAACGGACACATTAATTGGTTTGACTGCAGTAATGTAACAGTCTATGGTGAAGATAAACATCGTCACTATTTTTAGTTAATTAATAAATATTGAAATAAGTTGTAGATAGGACATTTGTACATTATTATTTTTTTTATTTTTTTTTGTCCCTCTGTCTGGGCCCCATCCCGCCAATCGGGCCCTAGGCACGTGCCTAGTTTGCCTTTGCGTTAATCCGGCTCTGGTGACAACGAGTTTGTCAACGTTGTCGTTCAGTAGGCTATCATTTACTTTGCGCGTGCACGAGCAGTAAGTTGCTGGCTGCAGTTCACTTAACGGCCACAGATGTCGCTAAAAACAATGGTTTCTGAATTCTACATTTAGCTCATTTAATGACATAATGTTAATTTTTGATTTTTTTCTTTCAGTTTTTTACTTTCCCTAACACATTCTTCCTTCACATGCTCCTTGGTTTCCAGCCATATTATATTCCAGGATGAAGAATGTTCGGATTAAACCTGCTCTTGACCCATCACCTCAATTGTTCAGCTGTTTTTTGCCTCAGGCTAAAGAGAAACAAAACTGTTTGAAAAGTCTTTGCAGTAAATCTGATGAGAATGGCCATGCATTGTTAAGATTATTCACAGACATGGTGCATTCACTGTGCTACACTTTCAAAAAACCAGGTTCACATGCAATGAATTAGAATCTCCAATCTACCTTTTCTACTTTTGCACAATAAAATTAGTTCATTAGTGATCTGAGTTTAACTGTTGCAATGAAATCAACATATTAGACTCTTTGATTCATTAGGGTTCTATATAGAATCCTTGCGTTCTTCAGATCAAGGTTCCATATAAAAAAAACTTTTTTTTTCACTTAAAAAAATATTATTATTATTATTTACTTAGATAATTCTATAGTAAGTGGTTAAAAAAGTGGTTTTGAACACTACATTATACCTCATCTCTTTCATTCCTGTGGACAATTAAACTTTTATGATGCAGCAGAGACTTGGTACTGTTGTAAGAAGTGAAAAAATTAAAACCAAAGAAAGAATATGGTTTATAATTTGATTAATGATGTTGATGGATGTTAAAGGATAATGACTGAATCAGCTGTTTCTCCTTTAATTTCAAATTAAATAAGAAGGGGAGACCAGATTAGTTGGGTATACATATGACTTGTCACAAGAGCTGAAAAAAAAAATCTGTTTATTGTCAGGTTTTCCTGAGGAGTATAATGATATAAATGTTCAATACATGATTTCCTATAACTAGATGCATTTTCCCTACAGATGAAATCTCAAACCAATGCCAGTTTATTTTCCCATGCACGCCAAAAGGCTTTTCCTCGAAACGCTGCTCTGATACATTTGTTTGCTATCTCAGGGAGGGATTTCAAGAGATTCAAAGCTGATCAAGACACAAAAGCATATAGCGGATAAAAGACACTTAGGTAATTGGTTTAGAGCGGCTCCTCGGTGTGCTAAAACTCATCCTCTTTCTTCTCACTTTGTTTTCTTTTTTATCACAGTGACTTAACTGTGGAGAAGAGAAAAGTGGGTGAGAAAGCAGAAGGGAAGACAAAGCTGGAAAGGGAAGAGGCTTTTAGGCTGAGAAGAAGCACTGAAGGCCTCTCTCTGCTTGGGTTTATCTGACTGAGAGCTGTGGGCACTTGCCATTTCATTAGTTGTATCATGTCTCATGTTAAGAGAATAAGGCAAAAAAAAAAAAAAAAATTAGGAAATTGTGACATCTCTATATATTTATTTTAAAGAACAATTTTCTAATTCATGTACAATTATTATATACTAGGGTTCAAGAGTTTTTAAATTAATACTATGATTATTATAATACTATAATAAAAAAGTATTAGGAACCATGCATTAAATGATAAAAAAATGACAGTAAAGACAATAATAATGTTACATATTTCAAATAAATACTGTTCTTTTGAAATTTCTATTCATCAAAAAATCAGTTCCAACTGTTTTCAACATTGATATTAATCAGAAATGTTTCTTGAGCATCAAATCATCATATTAGAATGATTTCTGAAGGGTCATGTGACACTGAAGACTGGAGTAATGATGCTGAAAATTCAGCTTTGATCACAGGAATAAATTACACTTTAATATATATTCACATAGAAAAAAGTTCTTTTAAATTATAATAATATTTCACAATTGTAAAGTTTTTCCTGTATTTTTGATCAAATAAATGCATCTTTAGTGAGCATGAGAGACTCCTTTCAAAAAAAATCTTACCCACCCCAAACCTTTGAACAGTGTGTATCCATGCATTTTTGTCCTATTTACTGTTAACTGAGAGACTATGTATTCATTTTTAAAATAAAAAATCATACAAAATTGTAATTATTTATTTATTAATGTTACAGTAATAGATGCAATAAACAAGCGCTTGTCAAATGATACTTCATGAAGTTGGTGACATTTTTGATTAGTTGACATATTGTTCAAATAGGTTTTAATGACTTTTTATGACTACTATTACTCTAAAATATGACAGTAGATGTTTCTACCATTAGATACTATATACATTTTAACTTAAAAACCTGATGTTCAAAAAAATGATCTCAACTACTTTGTACCAAATATATGTCTAATAAACAAGACCAACATTTTTTTAGATTTTTTTAAAAGTTGTCTTTCTAAAAGGTTTTGTGCATTTGGACTGAAACCCTAATTAATAAAACTGATGTATGGGGTCAAGGACACTGAGTGAAACACAGCAAACACGGTAGTGACGTTCCTGATGTTCTCCATATGGAAATAACCTGTGAGAAAGGTGCTTACCGAAGACAGATAACAGCAAAGATGAGCAGCTATGGATTAGAGACTGGAGGCGATTATGGCCAGAAGGAGGTGTGTGTGAGTGTGTGCGTCTGTGTGTGTGTGTTGTGTTTGGAGGGGGGACTGATTCCACTGTGAGTGTGTAAGTGTGTGTCTGGGCTGCTGGATATAAAGGAATATTAATCTGGGTTTAGTACAAGCAGGACCCCACAAACGGCTCAAGCAAACAGAGCTTAGAGGAGGCCAAGCCTCACAGAAAGTCCTAAATCTTCACATTAGCTCCCCACGTTTCTTCTACTGAACCCATAAGCTCTTTTTCTAAAGGACATCACAAACAACTCGCAACCCCCCAGCACTACCCCTATACGCCACCCCGCACCCTCGCAGACCCACCAAATCAAGACGGATTTCAGAATCCAAGATTGCTGGGAATTTATAAATCCAAGACCCAAGTGTGGATCGCTCGAGATTAGACGAACCCCCTCCCGCCCCAGACCCGAGGAGGCAGGGAGCCTCCGAAAACTGCCTCTTCTCCCAACGCCATGTCCTACTTCTGCATCTGCAGCCGCTAGGGAGGCAGGAGACACTTAAGGAGAAAATGAAAGGCAGGTGCATTTAGACTATAACCTACATTCCCTTACTATTGGCATTTATATACCTCTGTTCTGCTTGACGGCAGTTTTAGAGCCGATGGATGGACATCGTTTGGAAAATGATGAGTTCTGTCCCACAGTTTTATAGCTTTAGGAGCTCTGTACTCTATATCATGGTGAATCCTGGTACTTTTGACTTCAGACTTAATAAAAAAATAATATAAATTTATATTTATATATAAATATAAATAAATATATAGTCTATAAAATATAATAAAAAAAATTGTCTGTTGTTTCAAGGCTGTGATTTTTTTTTATGTTTTTCTTTCATTTAGTATTAACAGCTTTGTAATTGTTAATGAAAATGTTAATAAAGGAGTTTAATTCGGATTAAAATAGTTACAAATAAAAAGATAAAGTATGCTTGATTTGGAGCTGATTCTTTATTCCCATCATTAAAATTCAGACAAGCACACAAATAAATAAATAAAATGTATTTTTCAAGAATCTCATTTAATGTTTTTTTAATTCAACAGTATTTTACTTTGAAATAAAAATGTTAATAAATTGCACTTTAATTTTGATTAAAATATTTTTATATAAGTATTTGGAGATGATGCTTTATACCCTATTCATTAAAATTCAGACTTAAAAATAAACAAACAAATAAATAAATCGTATTTTTTATGTCTGTGTTTCCCTAATTTAATGTTTTTATTATTTTATTTTATTTAGTATTTAACATCATTTTATTTATTAATTGTCAATCACAATGTTAATATAATGCACTTTAATTCAGATTAAAATATTTTTTATATTTAAAAGTTGATTTTGAAGATGATGCTTACAGTAATCATTAATCTTTGTATTTTAAATAACTATTCTAATCTAATTTAAATAAAACTTTGAATATCATTTTCATATAGAACACCCTAGCAGCTGCATAGCAACACCCTGGCAACCACTCAGAACACGTCATAGTAAAGTTTTGCATATATAGTCAAACACACTCACACTTTCCTAAGAAAATGTCAAAAGTCTAGCACTGATATTACAGCACTATAAGAGTTAAAGTAGAGAAAGTGTAATGTTTGGGCTGTGGCACAGCAGTCAGCAGGTAGGCTGAGGTGAAGGTGTGGGATTTAACTAGAGATACTAAACCTTATTCTGTCACCTGCAGTTCTCCAGCAGGGTGTAAACCAGAAGAAGCTGCTGTCCTGCAGAGTTTCATTAACCTGCCTGCATGTCTCTAAAACCTGCTTTACGCTTAATCAAACTGCAGCCGCTGCAGCTTCAGCGCTTCACACGCTTTTCCCAGCATGCACTGCAGGACACGACACAGTTTCAGTCCAATGAGGGTCATCTATAATAAGAGAGAGACGGGTCTGCACTGTACTATTATATAACAGAGGTCAGACATTAATGGATACCAGATTTTATTCCAATTGACAAAATAATAATTTACAGTAAAAACTAGCATGCATTAACTAGCATGAACTAACAATGAGCAATACATTTGTTACAACATTTATTACAGTTTTTCTCAGTCGCTTTGGTGCATTTCTCACACCACTATTTACATTTGCACAACAGTTAGTTCAACCTCCACAACATTTAGTCATTTGTGCACATCATAGTAGCAGTTTCTCATTCCTTCCAACAAATTGCAAATGCTTTTGGACATGCATCAATTGCTTTCATACAACTCTCTGCTGTTTTATAACATTATCATTTGCTTATGTCATGTCAGTCAAAATTAACTATACTTGTGAATGGTGAATAGTCATTCCATATAAAACTAATAGTCCTCATTTCGTTGCTTGAGTCATTACATACAAAAATGTTGAACTAGTTGTCAAAATCTGTCAAGCAAATTTTACACATTTTTTTTTTATCTTTTTTTTCCTGAAAATGTCTCCTAAATTGAACAATTTCTCTCAGGTGAATCTCAGCTTTCACTGATGAGGAACGTCTGGATGTGCATGAATGATTACAGTACTATGTATGCTGTATGTTCAGTTCCAATATGTACTGCAATATTGTGTACAGTTGTGCACAGCTCTACCCAAAGGGAGTTTATGTTTGTTGTAAATAATGGTGTATTTTTTCTTTTGCACAATGCTGTGAACAAATTAGAATTGCAAAGAGCATATGCAGTAAAAATGTGAAACATACATATTCAGTGTCTTGTACTCAGTTACCTCACTAAATACAGTAATGAGTAACTTTACTGTATTTTTCAAATGGCTGTGCAAATAGTATATAGTGCTGTCTTGAGCATTTTCAGGTAGTGTCACCAAGATCTGACTTTTTTGCATTGGAAAACATTTACAGAGTAAACTGTCATAATGAAAACATGACAAAGCCATTTGACTATCTTGTTCATAAACAATGGTGTCAGGACTTTTCATTTTGATGACACTGACACTTTCATTGACATGAATACTTGCTTTTGAGGAATGAGCTATCCATTTTGAGCAAGTGACACGCTTTTTTCAAAACTAGGTTTTGCAGTTTGTACTAATTGTTTTGAAAACTGCATTATCTGTTGTGCAAATGTAAATAGTGATGTGAGAAATGCACCAAAGCGACTGAGAAAAACTGTAATATTTTTTAACGTTATTTAACAGCAAAATAACTTGTTAGTTCATGTTAGATCAGGTATATTAAATAATATTAACAGATTCAACTTTTGATTTCAATACTGTATTGGTAGATGAAATTAATGCTTTAGAAATATTTTTTTTTATTGTTAGTTCATGCAGTTAACCAGTGATAACAAATATTATTGTAACTAGAAATATTAGATGGATGGATGGATGGATGGATGGATGGATGGATGGATGGATGGATGGATGGATGGATGGATGGATGGATGGATGGATGGATGGATGGATGGATGGATGGATGGATAGATAGATAGATAGATAGATAGATAGATAGATAGATAGATAGATAGATAGATAGATAGATAGATAGATAGATAGATAGATAGATAGATAGATAGATAGATATGCAATGCAAAATAGCTTACAAGCATGCATGCTTACTATTTCTGTCTTACACACAGCAATAGCAAGTATGCTATTCCAATTTGAGCCATTTTTTTTAAAGGTTGCATATTATTTTTATTATATCCACAAGAATGACAGACCTGCAATCCATCAGATGAGAACCAGTGATTCGCTTGAACCAGTGTCTTCTTAAGAGCAAAACTTTCAGACAACCGTCAGTCATTCAAATATAATATCATTAAATATAATTTTGCATCCTGTCAAACGTTCAAACCAACCCATGTTCTTGTTAACAAATGAAGAGGTTTCCCACATCCTCCCATCACGTTTAGCAGGTCTGCGCTCCGTTCCTTCAGTGATGCTGATGGTGTGGACCCTGAGGCACTGCAGTGGACGCTTACACAGATCAATCTTCCTCTGACACTTCATTTAGACTGCATTAATGTGGAATTAGGAGCCATTATGGCCATTGGCAGGCCTTGACAGTCCTGAAACGTGAGCAGTTATCCAGCCTCCTGGGAACCGGCGTGGATTTGAATGGCCCAGATCAAGCTGATCCAGCCCCCGCTACAAAGCTGAAGAAGTGGTTTGATTATTTAGCTCCACATTTTCATTCAGCACTGTCATCACTGTTTTCAGCCGGCTAAAGGAATGTGCAAGGACTTTTTCCTTTATTGCTCTCTCTCTATTGAGTGTAAATGCAATGCTGGAATGATGTTATCCACCACACAACAGCAGCGAACTGTTTGGACAACAGTCGACATCCCAGTGCTGGTATCAATAGGCGTAATTTGCGGGTGGGACATGTCTTTGCCAGGGTCGATATTGCATTACCTCTGTAAATCTGTATCGTTACTCATTGGCCACTATGTTGGATTAAACAACGCTATACGGTAGATTTTGGAGTTGCTCAGAGTGCACTATCAGTGTTTTCAGACCTGATTTTCTTCATCAAAAACACTTACAAATTCTCCTCTGAGACTTCCAGTATCTGAGAGCTACAGAACCAGTCTGAAAAATACACTTTCAGTGCATTTTCGCCCCATCACCTGGTAAATTTCTGACCTTGCTCTCCTGTCACAATTTAAGCCAGGGACAGATAGTTTGGCTTCACACTGTTTTCTTGCCTCAGTGCGACTCCTTTTGGTTTGTCCGCTTGCGTGGCGCCTTCAATCACACAGTAATTAGGATTAAATAAGCAAAAGCTATATGCAAGAGCAAAAGCACATTATATGTCTATGCCACGAACGTGGCCTGTGTAAAAATAGCTCGCCACCCCACATGAAAGCCATATGAATGGGCGACTCGATAATCACATCACGGCTATCTTTCAGACGTGAGTGTACGAGATGACCCTGTCCGCCTTTGCATTGGTGTGTTATTATAAATGCAGTGTGTTTCCCCCTCCTCCTCTCACTGTTAGTGACCAGGCGAGTGAGAGGCACACCGATACTCCTTAAGCAGCTTTGCTCTTGGGAGGAAACCTAATCTTCTCTTTTAACGCCATCGCAAAGCTCCTCGCAGACTCTGAAAAGAAGGGGTGGAGTCGCGTGTAGAGTATCTCTGTCCCCATGAGACAGCGTCGCCCTGGCCATCACACTCCAGGGAATTATCCCTATACGAGGGGTAAATCCCTCCGGCCTGCCCCTGCAGCGCCTCCTACAGGGAGGGTGTATATTCAGCTCGCTTATTTGGTTTCTAAACAACTGCATTGAGAGAAAAGACACACAGGCTGAATCTTAAATTCCCATACTATCCATAGTATATAGTGTGCAAAGTGCATCCCCAAAAAGGATGCAAATTGCAAGCAACTTAATTATTCTAATTCCAATTAACCAGTTCCACATTGATTCTTTGAGTTGAGGAGTATTTAACAAATCTGTTCACATGTGGTCAGTATTTTATGTTTTTGAAAGAAATGAATACTTTTATTCAGCAAGGACACATTCAATTGAATCCTGAAAATCCTGAAAAACTTGTATCATGGTTTCCACAAATTTTTTAGAACATTGAAAATAATCAGAAATGTTTCTTGAGCATCAAATCATCATATCAGAATGATTTCTGAAGGATCACACTGAAGACTGGAGTAATGATGCTGAAAATTCAGCTTTGATCACAGGAATAAATTACATTTTACAATACATAAAAAACAGTTATTTTACATTAAAATTGTAAAAATATTACACAATATTACTGATTTTACTGTATATTTTTTTTTATTTTAAATCAAAGCATCAAATCTTACTGACCCCAAAATGTTGAACGGTGGAAAAACAATAGCCAGTATTCTGGCTATTGATACGTGTTATTGTTTCTTTAAATTAAAGTACCATTATGAAAAAAAAAAAAAAAAAAACATTTGTTAATGTTTATCTTTAAGTTTAACCATTTTTTTCTTTGAAATGTGGGTTGCAAATAATTGTAATTGTTAAAGTATATTATAGTTTTATGTAAACAAGTGGTCCCAAGTGGCATTTACTCAAAATTACTTTTCCATCACCAGCAAATGATATGCTTTCAGTGTAAGAATGCAGCAATAGCACTAAATATTATTTTCTGATTTGATTAAAGCATTTTGAAATGTCCATGAATATTTTCCCTATAAAAAATTTCCCTCATAACTCAGTACTCTTATGGTGTTTATTACCGTCAGGCAATACATAAAGGCCTAATATTTACGTAAATAAATATTTTTATTTATACAGTTTTACATACAGTACATAATGCACATGCATATTACTTTAGTTTTTAATTTAAATGTTATTTAAATGTTCTTTCTATTCTCTTGTATTATATACAGTATGTACCCTGAGCTCCTAGAAATCACAACAAATTCCTTGTGTGTTTGCGCACACTTGCCGAATAAAGCTCATTCTGTGATTGTGATTCAGTAAAAAGAGAAAGACAGAAAAACAGAGACGTTCACAACGCCAGCGTGTCTAAGACACGCGTACACAGTGCTGACAGATACAGACACAGCTCTCTGTACAAGAGGTCACGGTAAATATTAACTCTGACAGAGCCGTGTGACAATCTCAAGAGGTTTCATGGGAAGAAGGTGTGAGAGATTACAGATCCAGAGATTCCTGTGAGGAGAGACAAGTGACATAACTTTTCATCTCACAAACTCCTGGACTGACTCTCTGACCTTCTCTGCCAGTATTCCCAAAAGCAAACGCACACCCAGCTCTCTTCTCTTCAGAAAGCACAGACTCTTGTGTACTTTACCCTTTACAGCTATTTAAGTAACTTGTTAGTTCGTCTCTTAAACATGCTGCGGTTGCTCTGAACATATGGCGTAGCGCTTTTGACCAGACATTTCTCGGCTGAAGATTAAAGTGACCATCCTTCTAGCATGTCTGCGTGAAAGAGAGCGCGCTTAGATGATGCCAGCGCAGGTCAAAGTGAAGGCAAACTGCAGGTATTTTTAATGAAGGTGTGACATTCTGACAGGACTCTGATAATACAGTCCTCACACTAGCTTAAGACAGACAGGAAGTATATAAGGAATTTAAAACCAAAAGAATTAACCCAGAGCAACAGCTCTGACAGCTCTACTACTGTGCCCTGGAAAGTATCAGCCCATTTATTCTATTTCGAAACACAGCGTTTTATAAGCTTAATGTGTTTTAACATGCATAAGTGCTAAAGTTTCAAGAAAGCACAGTTACACTCTGTTTACTGACCGCCTGATGCATATAATTGTCATGGCATGGTTCAAAACAAAGCTGAGGAAAGGATCTATGGGCAAGCAGTTTTATATTAAAGAAAACAAAAAACAATCCAAAACACTTAAAAAAAAAAAACCTCAGGAGCCAAAAACCATATAATAGATGAGCACAGATAAAGGACTTGAAGAACTAAACATACAGTGAGAAAACAAGGAACAGGTGTGACAAATCAATCAACTAATAAATAATGGCAACAGAGGAAACACAGGAATCTGAAAATACTCAAAATAAGTGAACAGAAACACAGAATCTCTAACAATAATGCACAAAAATGTTTTAAATCAGTTCACCTTGAAGCAAACTTGTGTTTATAAAGTAACAGCACTTTTGAGGAAGAACTAATCAAGCTGGCTTTGCCGTTTTCCGGGTGCATCAAACATTTTTAGAGAATATTTACATTTTTTGTTCGAGGCAGTTTCATATAGGCCTATTAACGAGATCTCCAAAAGACGAGCTGTATATTCTGCTCTGGTATGCTTGTGAAATGATCTTGCAAAATTGAAACAAATGTAAAGCAATGTTTCATTTTACAAAACAATACATTTATACGAAATGTTTCAACCTTTTCTTTTTGTATGTACTGTATGTAAGGTTAGTTGTTGTGGGAAGAATGACTTTAATAATAAAATAAACAAATACCAAAGGAAAGTAAAAGTCACATACAACAAAATAAAACACAACATAAATCCAGGCCTGGCCTCTCTCGATCTTCACTGTCGTCGCTCCTCCTTTATGCTTCTGCTCGTCCATGAGATATACGAGACCGGTTCGAATTTCTGTCCAATGAATGGATGACCTCAGCACATGTGTGGTTTTGTTTACAAATTTTGGTTCACTTGCAAAAAGGGCAGTGTGAAAGCCAACCACACCAAACAAAAATCGACAACATTATATTTTGTCCCAAAGCAACCCAGACAGCAACATAGTGTCGGCCCAGGTCCGGGCCACATCTGGTAGGCCTACATGTGGATTCAACGCGTACCAGATGTGGGCCGGATCTGGGCCGACACTATGTTGCTGTCTGGGAAGGGAACTAGCGGACTTTCCTGGTGTGAATACACCCGTTAATGTTAGTTTCATATTATTATTTGTTCATATTAAATTTTATGCTTAACATTATTAGTATAATTTACTATTTATTTGATTATTTGAAAGCCATTTTTATTTCATTTTATGGTTACACTTTAGTTTAAGTTGACGTAGTCATGTGGTACTTACTCAAATAAGTATTGAATAATATTAATTAACTACATGTACTTACTATAGAGTTACAGTTAGGGTTTAGGGTTAGTTACTTATAATTATGCATTATTTACTCCTATTACTATAGTAAGTACATATAGTTACGTGAATCTATTTCACCTTAAAATAAAGTGTTACCAAATTTACTTTCTGTTCGTTATTTATTTGCCATCTCATGCAGTCTTTGATTGCCGTTTCTTCTGTCTCCTGTGCCTCGCCCTGAGACAAACACAAAATAGGACAAACCAATTATTGTCTTTACAGTAAAAGCAGTCTGTTAAATGAATTAGTCCACAATAGGAGTCTCACAGCTGTTAATTTAATGGAGAGGCGGAGAACTAAGTTCATCAAGTGAGCACTAATAGCTCTCAATCTGCCCATATGAATATCAGAAGCGCTGGGGTGGGGCGAGGTTTCTCATATATTATTCTTGAGAAGTCTTAGACACACTTGTCACCAAACCAAAAGTAAAATGCACACACACTGTACAGTGAATCACCCAGGATTCTATTTTAGGGGGAATAATAGTATTTTTTCCCCCTGCCGGAGCCTTTCATGCCATTTAGAGAGGTGTTTAATAAGGATGGGCACTAAGAGGATTATGATCCCATTTGGCCATGGCCCCGTTGAGATGAGGGGTTGTGGGGGGGCATCCTTCTCACTGTCAAAACTCATTTCCCTCATAAATGATCAGCAAGATGACAATCCCATACTCTGGAAATGTGCTCCAACCCCCAGCCTCCTCTCCTCACTGGGTTAATGAAGAGCGAGAGCGAGCCGTCCTGATCGCACCCGGTCTAAACTCATGTAAGGATGCAGAGAGAGAAACCTTGCTCTTTTTGGAGATATACACTCTCAACCCTCTGGTGCTCTTTGCGTGTTGGTCAAAAATGACTGAAATTTCAATGAAATGAACTATATTGAAAAAAAAAAATGTTGTTAAAAACAAAACTGCATGCATTTTGCAGAAGAGCATTGTTTTGGTTGTGCTTCAGCTCTGCGTGGCTCTGGATGAATATAACCCTTCACAATACATAATGCTTTACAATGAACTCTGTTAAGAGAGATATGGCAATTTATCTGTTCAATAAAATACCTTAATCACCTGTTGAGTAATAAAAACACCATCTCCACGTCGCATTTACAACATTTCAAATCCTTCAGTTCTCACCATCTCCGAAAAGCCAAGCCAATGTTGATTCTTGTTTTATTACAAGCTCTTTCTCTTTCTGCTCTTTCTCTCCTCTGCTGAGTGTTTGTTTAAAACGAGTGAATCCTCCAAGGTTGGAGATTTAGCTGCTCCATGTCAACCTTTCTCACTCATTGTAACAACTAACCTATGCCATTCATGCGTGAAAGTAGCCAGAGCAACTCTATTTACGTATATGACGAGACGGGTGATGTGACGCATGCACACAGTTTCCTGCGAAAACCATCCCGACACGTCTAAACACTTATAACAGGCGAACCATAGTGAATCAGGGTAAGACAAAAACACCTTTTGGAAGAGCGATTGACACTATGTTAATTTTGAAGAAGAAAAAAGTTACATTGTGTACCTTTATTCCTCTGGCCTAAGACGTTTCACCATTTGTCTGTTTACTTTGCTTTGTTTTGTTTGACCAGTTCAGGTAACACTTGATCACATGGGTGATGATGTAGAGTCTGAATTATACCATTAAAGACCCAAATCAAGCAGGAGCGTATCATCACTTTCATCACTTCCTGTCCTGTGTCAGTGACCTCATGATATCTTCGCCTCTTGCTTTCTTAAGAAAAGACGCAAGCTTCATTTCCCCCAGCATAAGAGTCAAGCTCTTGACTGGCTTCCCTATTCCATCCCTCCCTCTCCCTCTTTCTCTTCTCTTTTCTGCATGCTCTGGCTATTAAATGCATCTTCAATTCAGCAACTTTGAAGTGGCACTCCAGGAAATGCACTCAATCAATTATAAATGAAATAATCTGCTTATAATATTAGAGATTTTAAAAGTGTAAGAAATGCCGCCAGATTAAGGAACCCAAATCAGTTTTAACAGTATCTAAAGTGACAGCAGGAGAATCATGGGAAGGAATGGGGAGAAAGTTAAAATGATTATGTAGATCTGTGTCACGGGCGAATGTTTCTGTAAATCCCTGCAGGATCTCGCAGCACAGTGGAAACAGATTATTCCCAGCCTTATTTAAAGAGCTGTGGCTTTTTTCGAATGGGAAACATTTATATAAATTTAAATGTACTGCTCCTGTTATACTTTCTCTTACGTTTGTTTGAACCAATGTCTCACCACTGAGTTATTGTGGACAACTGGCTGTTGCACATATTGCAAATTATTAAAATAAATGAATGTAATTTAATTGAAAGAATTACCAAGTAAAACGTTCAAACCTCTGAATAATAATCAACATTCGATTGATGAATTATATGCAAACACTGAATTAATTTGTACTAACAGTATTATTCACTTTTGTAGCTTTAAGTCAATGCCTGTTAACTTTGTCATCAACTAATGCACACCTAATAAAAGCAAGTTTTAGCAGATAAACATTTAAAATCAACCAAATAGTTGACAGGCCCCATTGACTTCCATAGTATGGAAAAAAATATAATTGAATTCAATGGCTAACGTCAACTGTTTGGTTTCCAACATTCTTCAAAATATCTTCTTTTGTGTTCAGCAGAAGAAATAAATTCATACAGTTTTGGATCAAGGGTGAGTAAATGATGACAGAATTTCCATTTTTGGTGAACTATCCCTTTAATAGGGTCTTTAAATGGCCCCATATTTAAAATGTATTGTATAATAATTATTAAAAATAATATGCAGATTGATGTTTAAAAGATAATATATAACACACGGCAGGACTGTGAAAAGGCTCAGTTATAGTTTAGATAAACTTAACTGATTTTTCCAGGTGCTCCTAGAAAAAAGAGGACTCCCTTGTAAATAATGAACGCTATTATGTGGAGCGGTGAACTTGCATGCTGTGCTTGTCCCGAACAACTGCTTCCATCAAAAATGATTTTGAAACTTTTGGATGGACAAAAAAATAACAGTGCATGGAAGCATTACATGTGGAAATAATTTGGACTGACCTCAGCTGGGTTTCACTACCACCGTATCGGTCAAAAGCTGGACTGTGCAGCTGTCCCGGGGCAGCAAATCAATTGATCATTAGGGGAAGATAAGTAGGCAAACACATCCATCACTGCTCAGTTCACTAGCACCCCGCTGCTACAGTGAGCTACAGGGATTATCTGTGTTTAGGCAAGCGTCTGAGCGGTGTGTGTGTGTTCCCCCGGTCAGTCCCTCTTCTAACAGGTTGCTCTCACTCATTACATGGTTAGTTGAGCCCAATGAGGGCTCTTTCAGCTAAGTGAGAGGCAGGCTGGAGGGTTCATTCGGTGTTTGCATCTGTGAAGGAGTTAGACACACTTGGTCAGCGGTTTGACAGCCTTGACTCCACTGAAGCAGCTACAATCCCTGTGGGTGTAACACACACACACACACACACACACACACACACACACACACACACACACACACACACACACAGACACACACACACACACAGAGAGAGAGAGAGAGAGAGAGAGAGAGAGAGAGAGAGAGAGAGAGAGGAAGAGAGACAGTTTTGGGTATATTGAAAAAATAATTATGTTCAAGTAATTACCTGTGAAAATTATTCAAGCAAAAAGCAGCACAGAAATGTTTCAGTTTCAATGCATTTAGGTCTACATTGAGGACTTAGGACTTCGACCTAAAACAGGAAGTAAATACATGTATGTGCGCTGGCTGAATTAACATCACTTTTATTCATATCGTTCACATCTACTGCAGTCAGATTCACCGTGTTCACTCTGAAGGAATCACTCACATTTTCTGTGCACTTGTAATGACACATCAAAGATGTTAAGAGGCTAAAAGCAGGTTTAGTACTTGCCCCATTGAAGTCAACAGGGTGCAAATTTTAAAAAGAGGATAACATGGTGTAGGCAACACCGATTTTTGTCGTTGTTCTCTGTACTGACAGCACTCCAAATTTACAAAAAAATGTTTTGTTTATGTTTATCACCCTCTTGGGTTTCACTATTTCAAGAGTTCACTTTAGACATCCTAAGAGTGCAACTATATCAATTAACTCTCAGAGGATTAGTAGACTGTTAGGTTAGGGTTCGGGTTAGTAGAAAAAGACATGTAGTTGCAAAGTTACTTATAGTCAGTAGAATGTCTGTTGGTGGAGCATCAAAATAAAGTATTAGCAGACATTAAGCAGACAGTCTAATACTCCAATGAGAGTTAGTTAACATTTTGCAAAGTTACTTATAGTTAGTAAAATATATCTAAAGTGCCTCTTCAGTGGAACACAAACGCAGAGGTTTAGTTAGTTTAGTTTTAGCAAAAGTACCATACAGTATATATTTTCTGTGCCAAATTAGTTATCAGGAGATCTTTTTGTGAGGAACAGAAATCATTATTCACTGATAACCTTGTGCTGTGACACAGCATGCTCTATTAGTGCAACAAAATCAACTGCAACACACACATCATATATATATTGACAAATTTTTTGAATATGAAAAATGACTCCAAATGAGATTTGAGAGTCCCAGTGTAAATAAATATCTGTTTCTTACCAAAAGATTTTGAATGGCTAAAATTCATTAGTCATTTCAGTTTAGAACAATATTAAAATGAGTATAATGACAGAATTTAAATTTGGGATGAACTGTTCATTTAAATTCCTTTACCTTTTACATACTCAGATCTTCATTGTGGTGAACCTGATTTCACCATGTGCAACATGATCCTGGATCAACATCTTTGTTGATCCTGGAACAACATCAACCAATCAGATTTGAGGGACAAGTTTAAAGTTTATTTTTCAAGTTTAGCCTTAGATCCAGGGTTAGGTGCTTCTACATCAGTGTTATTCACACATCATTTCCTTCTGATTTTAGGTATGAGTTATGGGTTGGGTTAGATTTAGGGGTAGGAACTACTTTTTTTGGACGATAATGTTGTTCCAGGATCAACAAAATATGTCCATATTTTCCTCTCAGATATTAGAGATACAGATATTAGGAGAAATACCTCCATATTTGAATCCTCAGTTACACACAAACTGGAAAAATTACATTCTCACTATGTCTTAAGGAAGTGCTATTGAAGCGTAAAACACTTAAATGATTGTTTAACAATCCCATCAAGTGCTTCAAACACTCACACTCACAAACACTCACAGACATTTGGATTAGCTTCTGAGTATATGGTGTACTGATAAGGCTTTTTATGCATCAGACTGGTCTGTCTTAAGATACTTAGAAAACAAAGAGGTCAGTAGAAGCAGTTTGCCCGAGGCGTTGGTGTGTGTGGCTGTGTTTAGACTCCAGAGAGTCATTGCATGGCTTGAGTCAGACTCCATCAGCTCATTCTTTACCTCAATATCCTCCTGAAGGAAAGAATCAGGACTACAACGGCTCTCTCGTGAAATGTTTAGTGTGAGGGAGAAAATGGAAGACTTCATCGCTAGACTCATAAAGTGGCCACTGAGGGTGAGATTTAGGAGGAAATCGTATTTAAGATTTATACCAGTTGCAGAAATCAGTCACTGTAATGCAACAGAATTCAAGGCCAAATCCAGACCTATTCATGCTCCAATGGAGAAGATCACTGAGCTGATCACTCAACTGGTTTTGCTTCAACAACCAGACACCAACAAACCTGTAACCCATTTAACGTAGTCTAGGTGGTATTTCCATTTATATGTTAAGGCACGTTCACCTCAAGGACGATAACTATAAAGATAACGATAAAGGCATAGTTCTAAAAATAATTCTCAATATTAAAGAATATGATTTTGCTAGTTGCATACGATCAGCGCAACTTTTGTTGAAGAAAAACGATTTTTACAAAGATTTTATTAATCATTCTGGGCTTGTAAAAACAGATTAGATCTGCTACATACATATACACACATACTGTACACACACACACACACACACACACACACACACACACACACACATCACTGTAAAAATCTAAGTGTTCGTGCTGCCTTAATGTTTAGTCAACTTGAAATGTGAAGTTGTACTAAAGTGACAACTTGGATATTTGAGTTGACTACACTTAAAACTTTAAGGCAGCACGGACACTTAGTTTTTTAAGTTGAAACAACTTAAAAAAAGCATTTTTTTTACAGTGATATATATAAACAGACTTCTTCAGAAGGGGAAAAATAGAAGAAAAAGAGGTCATGTTAAGATACTTTCTAGAAACAAAACTAACATATTTATTGAAATAAATCCTAAAATGAAATTCTGTGAAACTTTGAAAATGATAGTGCTTTGTTATTGAAAGAGTCAGATATCTAATGTGTGGAACTTTCTCTATGACTTGGTACTTTGTGTCACTAGTGGCCCTGAAAGCCTGTCAGAAATGCTTAGTTTCTCCAGGAAAATGGTTTGTATGGATCTTTGCTCCGGGTCTTGCCCTGTTTCTGCACAATTTCTCTCCACCCTCTTGTTTTTTTTCCCTCCTTTTGTTTAGGTAAAGCTAGGATTAGGGAAGATTTTCCCCCTAAAGTAGTGGTTTGATGGTGCTTTTATCCCCTAGAGTTGCGAAGACGGTGGAGCCCCAGGATTAGACCAACACAAAAGGTGTTGTTGTGTCCGGCCGCAGGCTGGAGGGAAGAAACTCAACTGCCAGTTTCAATATGTCAATGTTCTCAGGAAGGGAAGTTGGCCAAATCAATTGAGAAGAGCTCTGGTGTCCAAATACTCACGGTTCAGACGCAGTTCAGATTTTGGGCTACCAAAGTTACAACTCTTCAAAATCCTTCTTTCAGGAAAGAATCCAAAGAATGTCCCATGTGTTATATCTAGAAAAAACAAATCTTAAACAGTTAGAGTACACTTAAACACTTTTTAGTCTCTTTTAGGTCATCTATAAGTGCACTCCTAAAAGTTGACCAAATTCCCTTTTAGCAGATAATACGTATTTAAAGTGTACAGACTTTTTTTATCTAAGAAAACGGATGGCGGTTGCACTTTATTTTACAGTATGTGCACTTATGTGTATTTACAGTGTACTTACCTTATAGGTAACTACACAGGTTAAGGTTAGGTTTAGGAGTACGTTCAGGGTTAGTTATAACCCAGTTATTGTAATTACTATAATAAGTATATAGTATGTATATGTATATGACTGTAAAATAAAGTGCTACCCTATACCCAAGAATGAGAATGTCCATACCCAAAAACCACTTTCACTAGCAAATTATAAGCACAATCTATAAATTATTATTTACTTTGATATCCACCCAAACTTCCTGCTTCTGAAATATTCCAACACTTTTAACAAAACTGTGTTCTTTGAGCCATTTCATGGATTTTTACAGACAAAAACTAGTTTCAGTAACTAAAAATCTTTTCAAAGCCATCACTATGCCTGAGGAGAAAACATTGCCGGACAATCCCTGTCTCAACAGTAACATCATACTGTGTGTTAACATCACAAAAAAAAAGAAAAACACCCATCTCAACCTTCAGCTCAAAGTGCACATTAAAGAAGAAAAATTCCAGTGCTGTTTAGCATTATTGAGGAAGGATTGATTGATGGCAAGTGTTATTTTGGCTCCTTTTAATCAGATTCAGCAGAAGTGAAAAGAAAACATCTTAACCAAATGTATTAGTAATAACACTTTTAACGGATTGCTTCTGGCAAGTTGTTTTGCTATTCTTGTCACAAGAGTCCCCAGGAAACAGTCAACTTAGATCCATTAATCAAAATTATTAATATTGCCTATATCAGCACATGCAATACCCTTGACAAGAAACAGGGGTTCAACCCTCTACCAATGGCAAAGTAGGTTGTTTACATTCGAAACACAATAAGAGATAATTTTGCTAGCATTCCCTTATATGTCTCTCAAAGGAAGACTTGTTCGAATTCCGGCCAAAAACCTTGGATGCATCCATATCCTAAACATGAAATTCGAGTAGGCTAACTAAAACCTTGCATATTGCATTTGGCTCATTGGTTTAAAGTTGGTTTTACACCTCATTGAGTAAGCTTGCACATTTTGGCTGGTCGGTTGAGCTTTAAGAGAGGATAAAGTTTTGTTCTGAAGATCTGGCATGCGAGAGCATCATCTCCAAGAGGAAAGACGTTAAATCATCTAAAGAGGCTTTCTGTGATGGAGCCTGTTCATAGTAAAATACAGAGATATAACAGACTAAATATGCTGGCACAGATGAGGGCTAGCATAGCAAAAGTGGTTAGAAACGGTGGCCAGTGCAAAATAACCACAAACAGTGATACTAAACTTTAGCCATGCAGTTCTGGACACTGACAAATTTCACATTTTAAAAACTCTTCATCTTTCAAACCTTTGTACATGTTGGAATGCGTATAAGTAATGTATTAAGGAATTTAAAACATCTTAGATTAGTGGTGTTTAAGGCAAGTGTCGCTGCAATTACTTGTAATTCACTGAATGTGAATTGCAGAGAAAAAGCAAAGTCATTCACTCTCAAAGGAGCATTATTGCTTATCATGACTTGAGTGGACATATATAGCCTACAAATGCCACAACTAACTACTAGAACTAAATAACTAGAATATAAAAATATATGAGAACAAAGAAAGCTCACCATCTTATAAAATGTCATACCAAACAGCTATTTTTAATTGCTAATCCATGCTGCCATGGTTCTTTATCATGATGCCAAGTGATAGAAGTTAAAAGTTATTCACCCTCAATTTGTACCAAACCTGTATGAATTTCTTCTGCTGAAGACAAAATTAGTAGCCAAACAGAAACTACAGAACTCAATGGGGCCCATCAACTGTTTGGTTATTGACATTCATAACCAAAAAAACTATGTTTTTTTTTTTATTATTATTTAACTGGACGTTTTAGAAAAAACGAACGACTGAAATAATGTTCGTAACTTAATGGAAAGTTAGAAAAAGTTAGAAAGTTAATAATGGAAAGTTAACTTTCTTAAAACATTTTTTTTTTTTTTTTGGTAGCCTGAAGTTCAGGCCTAATTAAGGTAAATCACATAAACGCAGCGTAATTCTTATTGGTTGGGTAGCACTGAGAGTTGTTATTAAAAACTGTCAAGATCTGCCAAGAAATTAAATAATTTTTTGTCGGGAATGTTATTTCCTTATCGACCGACAAACCCTTCAGACGTGCCGGACGCATGCGCATTAGAGTCTGTTGAGAAACGGAGGAATTCCTTCTCGCTTTAATTGCTTTAAAAGCGGTCTTTACACAGAACACTACCCAGCTTTACCTCCTATTTAACTTATTATTTCCACAGATTCAAAAGTTAATCGGATTTTTCCCCTCTAGACCTTAAGCAGATGTGGACTAAACAGGCGCTACATCGAACCGGATGAACTTCGAACTTCGACCAGGAACCTTATAGGCCTACTAAAAAAAGTAAAGGTTTTACAATTTTAAAACATTTTAGATTAAGCCGTACAGAGGAACACACCAATTCCTATGATTTATAGTAGACTATCCTAATTGCAATAGTTTATTTAATAAATAAAACACATAAAAAATAACTAAATAATAAAAATATAGGCTATATATATTTTTTTCATCTATAAAGACTTTAATAATTTAGCCAAGACTACAAATATCACCCTGAATCTCCAATTTTCCCCAGCATTTCAACAAAATATTAAGCTTTACATTGCAGGGCCTCTTCTTAATTCCAGTCTAAATATTTCCCCCCTCTGGAAGAAAAAAACCTTTAAAAAAAAAACTGAAGAAGAGAAGGGCATTATTGTTTTAATCCTCTTACCATCCGTCATTTTAAGAGTGTTTTAAAGGCTGAGATGGCGTCTTGTCTCTAAATCCTCCGGGCCGGGAGAGATTCTGCCATCTATTAGAGATCTCATTCTCTCTCCTCCTCCTTTGCTTCGGTCCCTCTTAAAATCAGCTTGTCAGACTCAGAGGTGTAACGCAAATAATAGTTTACAATTCGTTTCCCCTCCACATTTTCATAATTGAGATTCCAGCTTGGAAATGTGTCAAAGTTGTTCTTAGTAGTTTAGGCTACTGTAAATAGTACATTTGTTTTTGCACTTTCTTATTGGTGTAACAATAATAAATCAAATTAATTTATTCAAAATTCTACCTAATAGAAAGATACGCTCTAAAAATTGCTGGGTTGTTTCAACTCATGTTTTGGGTCAAATATGGACAAATCCAACCGTTGGGTTAAATTTTTTAACCGTTACATTTTTATTTATTTAATTTTTAAACCCAATGGTTGGTTTTGTACATTTTTGACCCAAACATGGCTTAAAACAACCCAGCCTTTTTTTGTCTGTGTATCTTTTTGACGTTTAAAGCATTTTAGCTATTTTAAACATGTTTAAGTATTATTTATAATTTCATAGTAATTTATTTATAATTCTAAACTGATTCGGTCACTCGTCATAAATGTATAAAAAGAGCATAAAAAACATACCGTTGCACAGGTCAGCATGAACCCGTGAAAACTGGAAGAACTGAAGGTGACGGAGAACCTCTGACTGACAGTGAGATTGGCCAATCAGGTTCCGCTGTGATCTGATCGCGCTCCTCATTGGCCGGTGGGCGGGAGCTTCTAGCGCTCTGACCCGCGGAGGCTGTGATATTTTTTGAAGACTAACATCAAACATTCTTCAGAACAGAGCAGTTGTAAACAGTCTCGGATACGTTTGGCTTCCAGCGGGATATTAAACTACAGACAGACTGGGAAAAATCACTTGTGTTCAGTTGCTAAATTGTTGTTACAATTCGGAGGGGGGAAAACTTCTCAGAGAGGTGAGTAAACACTTTAAAAATTCATATGAGCCCGTGAAAATAAGTGTAAAAAACTGCTTTCATGAGTTACCTAAACACCTAAATTTGTTTATAATGAGATTTAAAATATTATTTTAGTTATTATACCTTCTGTATACCTTCTTTCAGGTCCTAAAGACTTGAAACTGGCCGTTTTAAAGTCTATTATAATAGGCTAAAATAATTTGTTAGTAACGTTAACTTTAACAAACATTGAATTACAAACTGTAGGTGAAAGTGTGCAATTGTTGAGGATATATGATCGGACTCTTTCAAATTAGTTTGTCTGGTGCAACCTAACAGCTAATTCAGTCATATTAAATATAGGCTAATATTTTACATTTATAATTTAATTGGGATTTTAAACCTAATAAAAAAAATACAGTAGCTTAATGCTTGACATACCATTAACGTTAGTTAATGTAAGTTAGAAATGACTAAACTTTGATTTATATGGAGTATATTTTGTAAAAATTAAAAATATTCAAATATATATTTAAACTAAATGTAGGCCTACATTAAGCCCTGATTTACTCAAATGCTGGGTTGTTTCAACCCATGGCTCAAATATGGACAAACCCAATAGTTGGTTTAAATTTTTAAATTAGGCCTACATTTTTAAACCACCGGTTGCCCATATTTTGAAACAACCTTGGTCAAAAGCAGTTTTTAGAGTTATTTTTTAGAGATAATAAAAAAAAAAAAAAAAAGGTTGAAGACACAAAAATATGTTGCAAACACAAAATTATGGCTCGGAAATATTGTGGCGGGTTGTCAAAAAAAAAAAAAAAAAAGAAGTGCACCAAGTGTCGTCAAACACAAACTACCTCGCGTCCATCAGGTCAGACTCAGTCAGACTGGTTATGAAAGCTATATTTGCAGCAACATTGGGTGCATTTATAAATGCACACACACTCATCTCCAACAGAACCAGCCCAGAGGCGACAGAAAGAGCCCCGACTGAGCTCAACACCGGGAGGGACAGACACACACAGTAAATGTTTAGCAAAGCACTTTTTGTTCAGCCGAATTAAAGTATTCCCATGTGGCTGGAATATGATTACACTGGGGAATTTAGTGTCAGTGACACAAATGCCACGGGCTCTTTAGTCAGGACTAAATCCTAAACCCTCAGGCTGCTTACACTTATTCTTGCTTCAAAAAATAATTATGACTAATAAAGAGATTATTACACTGTAGCCAATTACCACCGATTAAAGGGTGATCAAACTGCAGCTTAATGATGGAAAATCCGTACAGTCTACTGAATAAATCCAAATTCAATCATCTGCTATTATCTACTAGGCCTAATTGTTATTTATTAATGCAGTTAAAGCGATTTTTCATTTTTTGACAGATATTGTCAAATATGCCCTCGAGCATTTCTAGAGAATGCGCAAAAATTAATACACTTTTTAAAATGTCTTCAACATACCCAAAAACGAATTATTCATATCTTCTATATTTAATTTGACAGACGACCTATCAAAAGTCAATCTGTCACGGCTGCTTGCAAACTGAACGAAAACATTCATCATCGATTGTGTGTTATATACGCCATCATGATGAATAAAATGTTTTTTTGCTAATAAAAAAAAGTAAACAACAGATTTTCCATATTCTTTTTTTTCACGCGTTTTGCAATTTAATTAAAGTGAATGCACACAAAAGTTATAGCCTATACCTAATTTGTCAAAACGTTAGTATTTGCTTAAAATGATAGAGGAAAATTAACAAGCACTTTTAGCACAAAAAATGATTCGATACAAATTAAATAAAATAGCGAAAAATAAGTAGCCTGTGTTAAAACTGTTGCGAACGTTACAAGAAAAATATGAAGAGAAAGTTTATGAACACACACAGATGTGATGTTTACGACTGATACACATCTTTTGTTGTAAGACAAAGAGTGCAATGCACATATTCTGTGAAAGACATTGGCCTATTATAGGAAATAATTATTTCT
Organism: Scardinius erythrophthalmus; assembly: GCF_964197995.2. NCBI lineage: Eukaryota > Metazoa > Chordata > Actinopteri > Cypriniformes > Leuciscidae > Scardinius > Scardinius erythrophthalmus. Next base: position 39,805,313 of record NC_138232.1, read on the forward strand.
TGATTTATGAGGGAACTAATGTATTTCATTTACAATTAAATACGGTATGCGATAAATAGCCTAAATTATTAATGTATTTATAGTGAATAGTGAAATATAAGATGCATGTGGAGCAGGCACATTAGCCTATATAAAAAAAATAGAGTTGCCTACTGTCTTTAAAATTAAGTTTCCAAGTTTTTTTTTTTTTTTTTTCAGTGATTCCATAGAATATCCATTTAGAACCACCTTTCAGTGAGAATATCTTAAAATAACCATTTTTTCTTGGTGTGAAGAACATTTTAATAATCTAAAGAACCCTTTTTCCTATAAAGACTCTTTTGTGCGATGGTGAGATTCCATGGATGTTAAAGGTTCTTCGTGGAACCATGAATGCCATAAAGAACCTTTTTTAAGAGTGTATGTTCAAATTCGGTCAATTTGGCCTATTTATATTTCAGGTGGTGAAATTATTTCCACGATTCAGGTCTCTTTATGGATATGGGCCTAATTATGCGTTATGACCATCACATGCGTGAGAAGCAACATGAACTCGTAAACGGAGACGTTAAATGGTTATTGTAATCATTCAAGTAATCTTCTGCATGTTCTGTCGTTTATCAGATGCAGCACTACGGGGTGAACGGCTACTCTCTGCACGCCATGAACTCGCTGAGCGCCATGTACAACCTGCATCAACAGGCCGCGCAGCACGCGCAGCACGCGCCCGACTACCGGCCCTCCGTGCACGCGCTTACCCTGGCGGAGAGACTGGCAGGTAACCGCTCACCTGAAATGTCAAACTCTTTGATAGATAGATAGATAGATAGATAGATAGATAGATAGATAGATAGATAGATAGATAGATAGATAGATAGATAGATAGATAGATAGATAGATAGATAGATAGATCAAATTCTTTGATAGATAGATGGATGGATTGATGAATAGACAGATCGATAGATTTCCATAATTCTTCATCTTCAATGTGTGTGTGTGTGTAGACATCATCTTAGAGGCTCGGTACGGCTCTCAGCACCGGAAGCAGCGCCGCAGCCGGACAGCCTTCACCGCGCAGCAGCTCGAGGCGCTGGAGAAAACCTTCCAGAAAACTCACTACCCTGATGTGGTCATGCGTGAACGTCTGGCCATGTGCACCAACCTCCCCGAAGCTCGAGTTCAGGTCAGTTCACAGCCGATGGGAAATCATTTCAAGATCAAAATGCAGTGCACATAAAAGATGCCAGGGCACAACACAACTAGAGTTTGTAGTATAGGCAGAATTATACATCGCGAATGTTACATGTGTTGTGCACCTTAATTAAATACACTACAGGCAGAAATCATAGTTTCTTTCATGCACTGGTCAATTTTGAGCTTATTTAGACTAAATGCAAAGAAAATACACAATTTTTTTTATTTATTTATTTTAGAGTTTTATTTTTTTATTTATTTTTTACTAAATTGTATCTATTTGCATATGTAGATTTTTTAGTTACAAATACATATTAGCACTTACTATACACTAAACTTTACTGCTTTACTCCTATCTATACTCTGAAGGTTTTTTACAAAGGGGTTTGTTCAAATCACCTGTTTTATATTTTTTCACTAAAAACATGGTGAAAATAGTTTTTTTTTTTTGCTGTTGATAGTATTTTCTAAATTATGGAGCTAAAGAAATATCCCCTCTTTAAAAAATCATGAACACTACAAAAATGAAGCAAGCGATTTCTGCATTTTTCTACATTTGTGCATAGGCTACTTTAGATATTGTCTCATTTGCATATTTGAACATAACATTTCAGAAATCTTGAAATACAAAACAATTTTCTTGATGTACTATGATTACTCATTTGGGGATGTATGGTCATACCTATCAGTTAAAGTTTTTACCCTATATCACCAGTGGTGTCTTGCCTTAATTCAATGATTCACTCATCAACCTTTAAAGATTCACAAACACCAATTTCTTCACACTAACAGGTGTGGTTTAAAAACCGCCGTGCAAAGTTTCGCAAGAAGCAGCGCAGCTTGCAGAAAGAGCAGCTCCAGCGGATGAAGGATGCCGGGATGGAGAGCGCACAGGAAGAAGGAAAAGACGAAGCTCCGCCCATTGATGCTCAAGCCCCGCCCTCTCCTTCAGATGGGCGTGGCCCCACGTGTGCCCCTCCCTGTGAGCCGAGTGAGGAGGTCAATGTCACCTCACCGGAACAGTCAGGGGCGGAGTCAGGGGCGGAGGACATGACTGACAGAGAGGACGAATCGCTGTCAATCAAAGATGAAACAAAAGAGGCGGGGCCTCCCCTGACAGACGACACTTCACCTTCTTGCAAACCAATCAGCCCTAAATTAGGTATGAATAGCTATTTATGTATGATCTTTCTTTCACAAACGCTTTCAAATAGATTAAAGAAGTGGCATCCAGAATGAAATTGCTGTCGTAATTTACTCAATCACATCATTCCAAACTCCTCCGGGGAACACAAAAGGAGAAACACTGAAGAAATGACAAAAAAAGCACCTCAACAGTGAACGATGACAGAATTGACACTATAGGTTAAAAATCTGGGTACGTTGA